>NC_092128.1:56053455-56356486 GCF_043159975.1 Macaca nemestrina | reverse complement strand
GCTGCCGATTTTCTTTTCTTGGAAAATACAACACTAAGTTTCTTCCAAGTCAAAATCTTTTACAGTAAAGACAGAGATAAAATGCTAACATTATAAAGTTTGGCTCCTCTCCCGTGTATCAGCCAATTTTGCTGTGGGTTAACAATCTGGAAGAAAACTTCCATATCTCTTAGCGAGTTAGATCATTCCTTCTTGTGTCTTCTGAGCTGAGTCACAGTGTAGGGGCTTAATGACTACATTCCTAAATAGGGGATGTAGAGGAGACTGAATTTCACTCACATTGATTGACTGTCACAATAATGTGCTTCTGCCAAAATCCTGATTTAAACCACTTCGACAGGTGGCAGCTTCTAGCCTTAGAAAAGCTCACTTTGTGCTGCAGACCCGTAACACCATCTCTTGACTATTCGCCTCATTAGGTCCCAATTAATTCTACTGCAAAGTTGGGGAGTTTTTCCTTGTTTGTTGGTAATTCTGGGGAAAAAATGTGCTGGCAAGAACCATTTTCTATAATGAAGACATTTTTGGCTGCCCCAAAGGCTAAAATGCAACTTCCACAATTTTAAGAGATCAACTAAATACAAAAACTTCAGTTTCTTGGGCCTCGTATTTGAGGCCCAAAATATCTACATCGCATATCCCATGAGATGCAGAACTACACTCCACCAACAATGGCCTTGTTCCCACTGGGCATCAGAGCAAGTGTGACTGGTCATGGCCTGGCACCACAACTAAACTCTGCAGAGCCTGAAGCTGCCCCTCCCGGAGATGCCACTCTTGCATTCCTACCCTCCCTGCCAGGGAAACCAGGCTAAGCAAGGCTTAGCGAAGGCCCAGCCTCAGAGGAGCTCACTGTTTTAAAACATGGAGAGGACTCTGAAAGGGAAAGGGGGACAAGGCCAAGGACCAAAACAAATATTTCCAAAGACACTTTCATGATGAAAGTTGTTACAAAATTAGATGGTGATTTGAGGGATAAACTTTGGCTTCATACCAGCTCAAATGTGGTTTATTCTACAGTCTTCCCCAATTCTTCCCTGTGGAAGAAATGCGCTCTCAAATTCTTATAAGCTTTTCTTTCTTTTTTGACAGGGTCCTGCTCTGTTGCCCAGGCTGGAGCATAGTGGCATGATCATAGCTCACTGTAGCCTCGAATTCCTGGGCTTGAATGATCCTTCTACCTCAGTCTTCCACATATGTGCATGCTACTGTGCCTGGCTAATTTTTTAATTTTTATAGAGCCAGGGTCTTGCTATGTTGCCTAGGTTGATCTCGAACTCCTGGCCTCAAGTGATCCTTCTTCCTTGGCTTCCCAAAATGTTGGGATTACAGGCATGAGCCACCACGCCCAGGCAACTTTCTCACTTTCTACTTGTATTATAGTTATTCATATAAGTGTCTTATCTTCTGCATTGACTGTAGCTTCTTGAGGGTAGAATCCATGTCTAATTTATCTTTGCCAACACCTGGCCTGCAGAATTAGTTCAAGATGAGAGAGTATCCAAAATGAATGAAGAATGCTTCTCAGCACAGGAGTGAGGAGAATGAGCTTCCTTAGATGAACCTCAGAATACTAAGCCCTGTCCTTCTTCTCACTTGGCTCAGTAACTGCCAGAGGCAGCATACAGGGTTGGTTAAGAGCACAGTCTGGGGGCCCACTGGCTTGAGTTCAAATCCTGCCATGAGATGTTTTGTGTCTATGGATAAGTTACTCAACCTCTCTTACCCCTCAATATTCTCATCTGTGGCGTGGGAATAACATAGGAGTCACTTAATATGAGGAGTAGCACCTACTTCATTGAGTTGTTGGGGAGATTAAATGAGTTAATATGAATAAAGCAGTTGAACAGTACCTTGCACATAGTTAGCAGTCAGTAGATAGTAGCTAGTAGTATTATTTGTATGCACTGCTTCTCTGTGGCTGATTGCCAAATTTTAAAAATCATGAACACCATAGTAAAAAAATTTTTTTTTTTTTTTTTTTTGAGACAGAGTGTCACTGTGTCACCCAGGCTGGAGTGCAGTGGCATGATCTCGGCTCATTGCAACCTCCACCTCCCGGGTTCAAGAGATTCTCGTGCCTCAGCCTCTAGCTTGGATTACAGGTGTCTGCCACCACGCCCAGCTAATTTTTGTATGTTTAAGTAGAGATGGGGTTTCACCATGTTGGCAGGCTGGTCTTGAATTCCTGATCTCAGAGATCTGCCCACCTCGGCCTCCCAAAGTGCTGGGATTACACATGTGAGCCACTGTGCCTGGCCTAGTAAAAATATTTTGAGCATACGCTTTCAATAAATGTATATTAATGTACTTTGTAAATTATATAGGCATATAACTATTCAAATATATATCATATATTTAAACATATAAAATAAAATGTATGAGATAAAAAATAAATCTAACATTTCTAGGACTTTTAATATTTTCTCATCACATCAAAAAAATTGTGTTATTCATTTGCTGGAGTACGTACTTTCTCTGGAGATGCCTACCCAACAGCACACCTTTGGTTGCCAGTAAATCTTGATGGCTTACTGGCTGCACAGATCCTGAGCATTTTGTAAAAATAAGGGAATCATTTTTAACATATAAAATATCACAGATGCATAAAAAGAAGGCAAATTGGAAGAAATTAAAGAACAGAAAGGGTAAGCAGTGAAAGAGAATGTATATTGGGAAAACCAAAAGGAAAGATGACCAGGAAAAGACCAAAACAAAATATCTTTGAATTGTATTTGGTAACTAGAATTTGTTGAGAAAAATTTTAGAACAGCTTCAGGTTTTAGATTTTCTCTCCAAAATAAAAATGAACCAGGGTTGGACTACCCAAAAGGCAATCAGATATTTTTCTTGTTGCCTGTGGCATAACCCACACTTTTTCCATTTATTTAAGTTTATTTTTAAAAAGGGTGCCTAGTGGCCCAATCACCTGGCACCAGTCCAGGGTCCTCTGTGGGACAAGAAAGGTGGGGGAATTCCTTAAGCTAAAATAATCAGCCTGAAAGAGTTGATGGGTGTCTATTTGCACAGCCAGACACCTCACCTTTTGTTCTTAGTGTTTCCCAAGAAAATGACAACTCAAAATGTTTACTGTAAGGACAGTCACACCATCCTATGACCTCCTCCATTTAAGGATCTCTAAGAGATAATGAGTTCATGAACTATTATCAGTACTGCTTTCACCTCCCATTTGTGGACATAATAGAATAAGAGGTGATCTAATCAAGGGAGGCTACCAGTCTAATGGAAAAAAACAGAGCCTGGAATCTGAAATTGTATCTATGTGACCATGAACAAGTCATTTAACCTCAAGTTTCTTCATATATAAGAGGAGAATGAAAATAACTGTCTACCTATCTCACAGGCCTATTAGAAGATGAAAAGAAAATGTGTATTCTAAAAGCTCTTGGAAGACATGGACCCTGGGTTTTGTCTGTGAACCAGAGAGATCCTGGAACGATCCTATCTGTGATGTATGTGATGAGGGCTTTAGGATGAGGAAATATAATAAACAAAATTTAACTGGAACTGATAGGGAGGGTTATTACAAATTATAACAAGGAGAAATCATAGCTCCTGTGAAACATGCCACAGGCATTTGTTTATGTCAGGCGAGACACAATGAGCAAAGCCTAGGTGTGTCACATAGAAGAAGGATCAAAAACATATCAAAAACCTAAACAGAGGTTTAAGAAACAAAAGAAGCAAACATTCTGATGTTTATTTTCCCTGTTTTTTTATGTTTGCCTTCAGACAATCTGACAGTTTTTTTTTAACTTTTGGCAAGTTTCATCTTACATAGGATAAACTAATATTCCAGGGGCGGCTTAAAGAGTGGGAGAGGGCTCCTATTGATTATCCTCCTTTTAACACATTCTCTTTTAGTTCTGTTCTGTGGATCCTCAACATGAAAAGAACAGATGTGCACATTCATTTAGCAAGTTCAGCAGTGCTTCAGTTGTCTGAGAGTGGTTCTTCCCCAATGGGAGTGGGCAAGAAGCCAGGACTGGTGTGGGGTGTTCTCAGCTTCAGCTGTTTTTCAGCCAAGAAAACATAGTACCCATGACTCCAGTATCCCTTGGAACCTTACAGACAATGGGAAACTGACGAACTGTCAAATCCCACATCCTTTGAAGTCTAGCAAATTTCTAATTCTTTTGAACTGCCTCCACAATTAGAAACACACTAGTGTCAGGAGCCACAGAGAATACTGTTTATTTCTTTTGCTCATGGGCTTTGAAGAAATAATGCCTGGGTATCTTGGCAAGAGTTTATCTGTGACTTCCAGTTGATTCCAGGTGTCTTGGGTCTCCAGGGGTGTGTTGTTCTATTATAAAGTTTAGGAAACTATCCTTGGCATGGATAGCCATGCAGCACAGATTTCCACAGTAAAACTCTTAATTATTTCAGGTTTTGTGGGGGGTTGCTTTCTCCATAAGCTACCAGATATCCCCACTACCCTTCATTCTACCAGAGGAATTCCTTAGTTTCCTCTCCCAATAACCTGTAAAACACTTCTAAACCAGAGGCCCTCTGGAATCTCCATCATAGACAGTTTAGTCAATTATTTCCTAATCATAACTTGGAGTATTGGATGAGAAGAGAGACTTTGCCAAGCAATATGGTAAGAGATAAAAGATCCAAATATCTGGACGTTCCACCTCCCCATACAAGAGATTTCAGAGCTTCTGCTGCAACAAAGGCCAATAATTAAAGTCATTTTGGAAAGGAGTCCTCCGTTGCTTCTGTTGCGAACCATAAACACAACTTGTAACCCTAGAGAAGAGGTGGAGTTATTGAAATCTCATGCTCTGATAATTACTGAATGACTTAATCTTGGAAAACAAATAGAAATCAATGTTGAGTTCTTTAAAAAAAATTGTTGCTACATGGAGCCAATACATCTAATCCATCTTTGGCATTACAAGTCAGTATGTGTCAAAGGCTACCATAATCAACTTTGGTTGAGCACCAGGGGGTGGAGTCTATCAACTGATGAGAATGATTGATGAGAATCTTGCGCAAACAACATTTATAACTAGTTACAAAGCTTAGTGATTCAAAGTAAGTATTTGAGATCAGAAGAGAGTCACTGGAGAGTAATCCAGTTCTTGCTGTTACGGCACATGAACTCAACCCTTCTTACACTCTAGAGAGGAACGTCCAGAACACGCTGGTCATAGGCCATTGTGGGGGAGGAAGATTTTGACTGGACTGTTGCTGAATGAGGTAGGTACTCCTGGGCCTTTCTGACCTGAGTATCCATGTAGACAGATGTTCCATACAAATTCTAGGGATTTCAGTTCCGTAGCACAGATAGTCCAGAGTACAAGACTCAGAACTCTGAACCCTCAGTTTCCACTTGGACTATGCCTGGAGCCCCTCAACTTACTGAACATTCCTGGGTCAGACCAAAAGTCAAATGAACAGCAATGACTCTTGCTCTGTTGTTCTCCCAACTATGAAGTAGCTTATGATTGTGCCACATGGTTGCCGCCCTTCCCAGTCCCTCATTCCAAATCCCTCCTCCTCTACTTCCTTTTCTATTTGTAAATCAAGATAACTGTTACCAAAGGGCAAATTTTAAAAATCAAAAGTTTATAATCTAAGAGAATATATCATAAAAGTTTATGAAGATTAAGGGAGAGAAGAAGCATGTTACTTCAAGTGGTAGGCCAGGTGTGGTGGCTCAGGCCTGTAATCCCAGCACTTTGGGAGGCTGAGGCAGGCGGATCACCTGAGGTCAGGAGTTCAAGACCAGCCTGACCAACATGGTGAAACCCCGTCTCTACTAAAAATACAAAATTCCCCGGGCGTGGTGGCGCATGCCTGTAATCCCAGTTACTTGGGAAGCTGAAGCAGGAGAATCACTTGAACCTAGGAGGCAGAGGTTGCAGTGAGCCAAGATCATGCCATTCCAGACTGGGCAAAAACAGCAAAACTCCATCTCAAAAACAAAAACAAAAAAACACCAAAAAACCTGCAACTGCTTTTAAAGAAAGGCTGGGTATGGTGGCTCACATCTGCAATCCTAGCACTTCAGGAGGCCAAGGCAGGTGGATCACTTGAGGTCAGGAGTTTGAGACCAGCCCGGCCAACATGGTGAAACCCCATTGCTACTAAAAATACAAAAAATTAGCCAGACATGGTGGTGGGCACCTGTAATCCCAGCCACTCCAGAGGTTGAGACAGGAGAATTGCTTGAACCCAGGCAGCGGAGGTGGCAGTAAGCCAAGATTGTGCCACTGCACTCTAGCCTGGGCGACAGAGCGAGACTCCATCTTAATAAAAAATAATAATAATAAAAATTTAAAAATCCAGTGTGAAGCAGCTAGAGCAAGATTGAGGGTCTCAAAAAAGATGGAGCCTGAAGAGGACAATGAGAGAAGTGGAGGTTCTAGTATCTCTACTGCTGTTTATACCCCACAAGCCAAAGTCAGATACCTAAGTGATCATCAGACAACAGGGCGCTGACCTAGGTGACACCCTTAAAATTCATCGATGGTGCCATCTGTAAGGTATTACTAAACCAGCTCGTGAAGAGTATCAGCCAGCAACCAGGCAGAAAAGACAAGAGAGCAGATGAGGCTGAACCACTACCACAGACTTCCTTCCTTGGTGTAATTATAAATACTACACACTGCATTCTGGTTTCAGGGCTTTAAAAAGCAGATGAACTGTCTCTGTTAGAGATACTTTTTCATAATTAATTTCAGAGTCATTTATTAATTATCTTTTATAGTTAATAAAAGATAAGAGGGAGCAATGTTTGGGTTTGGAAAACAATGACGATTATCTAAGTCTGAATCTTCACCTCCCCTCCAAACCAGAAAATATAAAGAGAAAAGAAATAAAACTGCAACAATACCCATATATTCATCATTACTAAAATTAAGAGAACAATACAACCTTCAAATTACTTATAATTAGAGTAAAAACAAATTCAAACAGAGCTCCCTTAGCCTGCCTGCTGCTGCCACAAACCTAGAGATAGAGTGGGAGGGAGAATGCCTAAAAGACTCTGTCCTAAGAGTGGAGGGGCGAAGAGAGCTTAGAGGAAACACAGACAAAATCATGCCATACACAATGGGGAAAAAAATGTTTTTTTCTCTATAGTCACACCACTCTCAATACTTCCAGAACACTTCACTTCTGATACCAGATGTGCGCGTTTTTCCGCACACTAACCAATTCTGTGACACCAACTGGATGTTCTATAATTTAATTCAATTCTGACATTAACTGGAGTTAGCACAGACCCCACGTGTTCAGAGCTCAATCCCAGTAGATTTCAGATGCCAATCGCAAGTCCCAGGTTGTCATTTGGACTTCAAATGAACCACCTATATATTAGGGTTCCCATAACTACCTCCTTGGGCTTGATAATTTGCTAGGACAACTCAAAGAATTCAGGGAAACATGTTTACCAGTTTATTATATAATAAAGGATACCAATGAACTGGCAGACGAAAAGGTACACAGGGCTAGGTATAGAGGTCCTGAGTGCAGGAACTTGTGTCCCCACAGAGTTGGGGTGCATCCCTCTCCTGGCATATGGATGTGTTCACCAACCTGGAAGTACTCTAAACCCTGTAGTTCAGGGATTTTTATGGGGGCTTCGTCATGTAGACACCATCAATTATTAGCTCAATCTCCAGCCCCTGTCACCTTCCCAAAGGATGGGGAATAGAGCAGAAAGTTCCAAGATTCTAATCATGGCCTGGCCTTTCTCATGACCAGTCCCCAACCAAGAACTCACCAAGAGTCACCTCATTAGAACAGAAGATACACCCAGGAAACTCCAAGGAATTAGGAGTTCTGCATCAGGAACCATGGTCAAAGACCAAATATTAGAACAAAAGATACCTATTACCCCTATTGCTCAGAAAGTTACAAGCCCTTTAAGGAGCTCTGGGCCAGGACTGTGGACAAAGACCAAAATATACATATCTCCTATAAATCACACACTCAGAAGAAGAGATATTTTGGCAACAGTAAGTGCCAAAATACTGAATCAATCTTGGTAGTTCATAGGGCTTGAAAGTGGGGATACCACCAATATTCCTGGCAGAGAAGTCAGATGCATGGACATCGTCTTTAACCACATCTTCACACTCATCCCTCATCTGAACTATTGACAGTTTCATGGATTTTGCTATCTAAATGTTCTCTAATCCGTTTCCCTATCCCCAGCCTCCCTGTTACTTCCCGTGTTCAGGTTGCTATCCTCTCACCCCTGGACTGTAACAAAAACCTCTTATATTCCTACCTTCACTGTTGGTAGGTCTCCTTTTCCCCTTCTGCTCTTCAATCCAACTTCCACATTCCTTGTTAAAGTGATTTTTCTAACAGATAAACTTCCCTGGCATTCCCATGCTGGATTAGGTACCTCACCCAAATCCTCCCATAGCCTCCTACATGCCTTTATCACAGCATTATGACTAAAAGCATCCTTTTGGAATTAGACATTTTATACACTAGCTCATGTGCTTACTTGTTTTATGACTTGGGAGTGGTTTTTTAACCTCTTGGAACCTCCAGTTTATAAAATAGAATTAAAAGTATTGCCTACCTCATAAAGTAGGAAATTAATACATGGGAAATACAACAGTGCCTGGCAGTAGTAAGTGCTAAATTGATATTAGCTGACAACCACCACATAGTATTGAATTTTTCTGCTTATATCTGCCTAACCCCACTAGACCTAGCCTCATCATTTAAAAAAAAAATTATAATGATTTCTGTTTTCAAAAAACAAACAGATTATCCATGTCCTCTACATGGAAAGTCTAATCCAAAATGTTTTGTGTTCTATCACTGAACAAGATGTCACATTTTCACAAAATAAATTAATCTGAGGCTGGACATGGTGGGTGACGCCTGTAATACTGGCACTTTGGGAGGCTGAGGCGGGCAGATCACCTGAGGTCAGGAGTTCAAGACCAGCCTTGGCCAACATGGTGAAACACCATCTCTACTAAAAATACAAAAATTAGCTGGGGATGATGGCACATGCCTCTAATCCCAGCTACTTGGAAGGCTGAGGTGGGAGAATGGTCTGAGCCCGGGAGGAGGAGGTTGCAGTGAGCCAAGATCATGCCACTGCATACAAGCCTGGGCAACAGAGCAAGACTCCATCTCAAAAAAAAAAAAAAAAAAACTGAAATGAGATGATTTGAGCATGATCTTACATGCAGGTATGGAGTAGCCTAATTAATCATCTAAGCTCTTTCCAACTTGCTAATTGCAAATAATATCCCAGTGTTGTAGTAAGGAAGCTTAAGAATCGTTCACAAGCGTAATGGACATGACCAAAGTGCCTGAACTTTGGGACAGCCACAGGCCCCACCTATGCAAGCACAGCCAGCCCACCAGGCTGCAGGGTAGAGAGCACAAAAAGCATTTGCTTATGACAGCCACAGACTCAATGCTCACTGACGGTGGCTGTCCACCTTCTCAGCTAACCTGTAGCTCTTCTGTATGGCCTACACTCTCAGAATGGTGTTTATATATTTTAAATGGTAGACAAAAAAGCAAAAGAATAATAATATTTCATGATATGTGAAAATGATATGAAATACAAATTTTCAGTGTCCATAAAGTTTTATTGGAATACAGCAACTCTCATTTATTTACATATTGTCTATGGCTGTTTCTATGCTCAATGGCAAAGCTGGGAAGTTGCAACAGAGACTGTATGGCCTGCAAAGCCTAAAACAGAAACTACCTGACGCTTCAAAACTTGACAGAAAAAAAAAAGCCTACCCCTGCTCCAGTGTGCAAGCTCCTGTCTGCTTCATAATTATAGTCACTATAGGGGAATGAATTGTTGTGGGCTAAGTGAATTGCTTAAGAAAACGTGGCCATGTAAGAGGCAGAATTGGAATAAAAATTAGGACTCTTGACAGCTAGTCCCACATTCCCTAAATTATATTATTACTTTTGCTATCAGAGAACTAATCCACACACTTCCACAAGAAAAAGAGCTTTGTCATTTAAATGGATGATTAATTTTTTAAATAAAATATAGATAAAAAGGTAATTCTTTAACACCCATTTTTTTTTCTTTTTTTTCTTTTTTTGAGATGCAGTTTCTCTCTGTCACCCAGCTGGAGTGCAGTGGTGCAATCTCGGCTCACTGCAACCTCCGCCTCCCGGGTTCAAGCGATTCTCCTGTCTCAGCCTCCGGAGTAGCTGGGACTAGAGGTGTGCGCCACTATGCCTGGCTAATTTTTTTGTATTTTTAGTAGAGACGGGGTTTCACCATGTTGGGCAGGCTAGTCTTGAACTCCTGGCCTCAGGTAATCCACCTGCCTTGGCCTCCCAAAGTGCTGCAATTACAGGTGTGAGCCCTGCACCTGACCAATAAACCAATTTTTATTACTTGCTTTGAATACTGACCATCATCTATTGGTTTTAGCCTAGAAATGTATAATCATATAGCATGTCTCTATACATAATTTGGGTGTAACACATATACACATTGACATATATATGATGTAATATATACCAAGGTGTATACATATATTTAATTTACCTACATATACTAGACATAGATGTACATTTACATATATTTGCATGTAAACACACATATATGCACACTTTCACTGTATACACACCTGCCAGTCCTTTTGGTGCATCCTAATGAAACCTGATTTTCTCCCACTAATGACATTTCTTAATCAACTACCTCAACCTACTAACACTGAAATAATTAGAAATTTTTGTCTAGCTGCAAGATTTTCATTCAAAGATAATCTGCATAAAAAATACACATTTATGTGTATGGATATTATATAAACGTGTTTATATTATGCTTCATTCTAGGAAAGGGGAATGAGAAATGCAAACTAGATTAAGAGTATAAAAAGCAACCAGAGGCCAGGCACAGTGCCTCACCCCTGTAATTCCAGCAGTTTGGGAGGCTGAGGCAGGTGGATCACCTGAGGTCAGGAGTTCGAGATCAGCCTGGCCAACATGATGAAACCCATTTCTATTAAAAATACAAAAAATTAGCCAGGCGTGGTGGTGCACGCCTGTAATCCCAGCTACTCAGAAGGCTGAAGCAGGAGAATCACTTGAACCCAGGAGGCGGAGGTTGCAGTGAATTGAGATCGTGTCATTGCACTCCAGCTTGGGCAACAAAAGTGAAACTCCGTCTCAGAAAAAAAGTAACCAGAGTAAATAATTGGATTTATTCCATTGGTTCTATCAAAACAACTTAGTAAGATGGAACTTCTAATATTTCTGTACTGTAACACTGCATTTAAGCCAATTCCTTTGCCATACTTGGCCATCTGTTATTTAACTGACCTCATCAAATCCTCAAGAAAACGATTTCTTAAGAAATGCTCAGTTACAGCTGCATCAAACATCTTCTCCAAAATGCCTTTCAAGAGCACCAAATAATTTTAGTGTAACATAATCATTGAATGTCTGTTGTTCTCAGAAAAGAACTAAAGTTGGAGAAAGTAATTAAAGCCAGATCCTAAAAGTCAATACATCTGAGGCTCCAGACAATGACTCTGTATGTGCTGTGGTTTCCACTAAACACTAAAATGAGGTAATTTTTTATTCTTATTATGTTCACAACTCTTGCAAAACCTAACCAGGGTAAAAGATTTATTCATTTTTCTCATTAAGTGAATTATGTAGTGTATAAGTTTTCAACGTCTTATGCTAAAAACAGAATCTCTCCTATAGTTACCTTTTCTAAGTAATGAGAGAGCATTCTTGATAAAGTGTGGATAATCTGAACATCTCAATTTACTCATCTTATTTTATTCTCTTTCCCTCTCTTTCTAAATCCAGGTAAGGAATTGTGAAATTCGTTTGTATGTCACTTTCTCCTCCCCCTGCTTTGTCTGTTCCCTTTTGGGACTTAATAATTGGGCTAGAGGAGGCAAGGGGAAAGATTACCACAGGCCAGAAGTATGAACCTTGGAAGAGGTAAAACTGGTTAAAAGCCACAACACAGACACACAGACACACACATACCAAAAGCAGGGAGGGGAAAAAGAGGGATGAGAAATGATGAAAAAGAAAAATTTCAGGGTTGAGGGTGAGGGGAGGGAACTCAGAGGACAGGCCAACAGGTGCAGCAAACCACCATGGCACATGCATACCTATGGAACAAACCTGCATGTTCTGCACATGTATCTTGTTTTGTTTTGTTTAGAAAAAAATTAAGGAAAATAAAAGAAAAATTTCTTGTTCATGAACTCAAGAGTAGAACCACTAATCTTTTAGATTACTGAAAATAAATACATGTCAGTTTGTAAAAGATTACATTGTTTTAAAGATATGCCAGAAGTCAGCTGTATGGTCATATAGTTAGCAAATGGGTAAATGCTTTCGTCTACAATCTCAGAGCACCTAAACATAGTACAATTTTTAGGCTCCAAAGAGTGAAAAGAAAAATGTCTGGACCCCACAGAATCAAAAAGAAATGACAGAAAACACTGGTCTCCTGATACTTAACATCAAACTTTGGTCAATACTCCTTCATCCCAAGGATGAGAGGAGCATCTAAAAATTAATCAATGATGCATATTAAGAGACTATGTCATCACCATGGTAGGTTTCAATACTCCTAAATGATTTCTAGTTATTGGTCAAATATAATTGATATGAGAAATATAACCCAGTATTAAAAATGTTAATATTTTAAACGGTTTTTTCTAGTCTATCACCTTGTCAAAGATCTTTTGAAAGCCTGACTATATCATATTCATAGATAAAGCTTTGTATAAATGTATGTTTAACCCTTAAATTAATTGCAGCAGGTAAATCATGGCTTAACTTTAGAGGAATCTTTCAGCTTTTTCTCTTAGTAGGTTACATACATCTAAATGATTTGTAATCCTTTTTGTTATGAAAGAGTTACAATCTTTCCAATACGGAATTTTCTAGTCCTCTCTGGGATATGTGTTTTGTGTTCATTTATTTAACTCTACAGTACTGAATATACTACCAGGCAGATTGCTTAGGGACTTCTTAGGACATCAGTACCCTTGGTCTAAAATTGGGAGAAATTGACATTATGTGACACTAATGCTCCTTAAAGTAGATTCCCTCAAGTATGATTACATTGTTCAGACCCAGTGAGAAACAGCAAAAATAATTTGAAAACATTTTTTCTCACTAAACTGTCAATCAACCATTCAGAACAGCAGTTCTCCATTTCCACCTTTCATTTCCGTAAAACTGTTACTGAATTAGTTTGCTGAGAAGGTATAAGACTTTGAGCCAGTCATTTCAGCCCTCTTGGCCTTTGATGTAATTTTTTATTCCTACTGCCTTAACATTAGGGAGTTGCTTTAGATGTTTCTAAGATTCTTTCAGCTCCAGAAGTTTAGAATTCAATGCTAGACGTCTAGAGCATCTTTTGAGCTGGAATCCTCTACAGCCCACCAGTTGAGATGGTATTGTAACACTCCTATTAGTCATGTTAAAACTTCTTGGAAAGTCTACTTCAAATCGACAGAGATAACTTCAGGTTTGCCATGCTCTGGGGACTTCTCAGCTTTTATTGCATTATCTTCCTACTTGTGGGATAAACCCTTTTATAGGTTTTTCTTTCTCTCTTTCTTCCCTCCCTCCCTCCCTCCTTCCCTCCTTCCCTTCCTTTCTTCCCTTTCCTTCCCCTCCTTCTCCTCCTCTTCTTCTTCTTCCTCCTCCTCCCCTCCTCTTCCTTCTCCTTCTCCTCTTCCTTCTTCTTCTTTCTTTCTCTCTCTCCCTCTCTGTCTCTTTCTCTTTCTCTCTCTCTTTCTATTTCTACTTTAGCTTCAGGCTTTTATGAGTGGTTGGGGTTTTAAACTCTCAAGGCACATTTATCTAGAACTTCCAATGTGTTTCAGTGCTTGCATTCCTAGGTTACTGCTTCCCTTCTTGTTCAATACATGTATGACAAATAACTTTGGGTTTTTTTCTAACAGCACATTGATATGCTTAAAGTGATGGAAAAATTACACTGTGGCTTGCTCACAGTATGTACTTTATGACTTCCTGCACATCACTGAAGAGTAGGTCTAGGAATTTTACTTTTCTTGCAAGCTCTTGAAGAATCAATTGAGCATGTAATCATTTATCCTAGCCAATTACTTATCTCATGCTTCCCATTCCCATAAAGGATGCTAGCAAGTATGTTTGAGTAACTTAAGTTCCTAACTGTTGAGTGTCTGGCATAATTTTTCAAACTCCCCCAACTTTCAATGATTAGATTCTATAACATTTCTATCTACAGAATACTTTGTTTATATGAGAAGACTTTTACCACATTGCAGTTCATCACTCTCCATGTAAAATATCCCTGTTTGTTTTGAATCTGACATGAGGAAGGGAGAAAGTAGACAGGGAAAAATGGGAAAATAAATCTCAATCACTTTGGCTGTGGAGACCTAACTAAGAGCCTGGAGTTGAACTTGGTTCAACTAGGATCACATATGTGTTGTTACATTTCCAATCCATTTCTTTTTTTTCTACTATGACCCACAAAATTTATTCAATTTGTACTTAATTAAACTAAAAAGTTTCTGCACAGCAAAAGAAACAGCAGAGTAAATAGACAATGAACAGAGTGTGAGAAAATCTTCACAATCTATACATCTGACAAAGGACTGAGATCCAAAATCTACAATGAACTCAAACAAATTAGCAAGAAAAAACCAAACAATCCCATCAAAAAGTGAGCTAAGGACATGAACAGATAATTCTCAAAAGAAGATGTACAAATGTCTAATAAACATGGAAAAAAATGCTCAACATCACAAATGATCAGGGAAATGCAAATCAAAACCACAATGTGAAACCATCTTACTCCTGCAAGACTGGTCATAATCAAAAAAATCAAAAAATAATAAAAGTTGGCAGGGATGCAGTGAAAAGGGAACACTTCTGCACTGCTCGTAGGAATGTAAACTAGTACAGCCACTATAAAAAACAGTGTGGAGACTCCTTAAAGAGCTAAAAGTAGAACTACCATTTGATCCAGCAATCCCACTACTGGGTATCTACCCAGAAGAAAAAAAGTCATTGTATGAAAAAGATACTTGCAGAAGCATGCTTATAGCAGGACAATTCGCAATTGCAAAATTGGGGAACCAACCCAAATGTCCATCAATCAATGAGTGGATAAAGAATTGTGATTTTATATATATACACACACACACACACATATATACACATATATATACACACACACATATATATATTCCATGTACACATTCCATACACACACACACACACATACATATATATATGTGTGTGTATGGAATGTGTACATGGAATACTCTTCAGCCATAAAAATGAAATAATGGCATTTGCAGTAACCTGGATGGAATTGGAGACCATTATTCTAAGTGAAGTAACTCAGGAATAGAAAACCAAACACTGTATATTCTCACTCATAATTGGGAGCTAAGCTATGAGAATGCAAAGGTATATGAACGATGCAATGCATTTTGGGGACTTGGGGGAAAGGGTGGGAAATGAGTGAGGAATAAAAGACTACAAATTGGGTACAGTGTATACTGCTTAGGTGATGGGTGCACCAAAATCTCACAAATTACCACTAAAAAAATGTACTCATGTAACCAAACACCACCCATTCCCCAAAAACCTATGGAAATAAGAAATAAAGTGAATTAATCAATTTTTTGAAAAATTTCAATCTTAATTCTCTAACAGATGATCTTAATGATCTTACCTGAATTCCAACATCAGTGATTCCATAACACTCAGATACAGAAAGTTCCTTCAATTTTTTATGTTTGGAAAGTACATTCAAACCCTAAAAATATTTAATATAAAGATCATTTGTGATTATCATTTAGTATGGAATATATAGTTCCAATAACCATTTATACAAACTGACAATATAAAAAATCATTTATGAAAACTAAAAAATTTTAGCTGCTGTCATATTTCTTTATACTTAACAAATGATAAGACCACTTAGGTTAGGCAATGCCATTAAGTAAAATTTTCAGGTTGTCTCTAATGTTTTACAAAAGCTTTTATGGAATCCCAGAGTCAGAAAACTCCCTTAGGAGGTTATTATCTTGCCACTTGTTTCCAGATACATGTTATCTGAATCAATATAAACAAATCCAACTTACTAATTTATTTTGAAGACACTTCATGTGGATAAAGAACCTATTTGTTAATATATTTTTATTTATGCCTAACCAAAACATCTTAAAATCTTTAGCTCATTTTATAATGATTAATCCCTTGAAGAGGAAGAGAATAGATCTTTATATAAAGGCCTAGAGACAGATAATCATTCAGTAATAAACCACTTCTTTTTCAGATTAAAAGCCTTGGATTTTTTTAATTAAAAAAAAGAGATTGCACTTCCAGCCTTAATTTTTTTATGTGTGATTGTGTTGTCCCATTTCTCAGTATTTTTTCCCCAAATTTACTGGCACAACACTCAGATAAGGAACTGACGAATGTGGCTTATTAATGCCATCGTTCTGTTTTTTAATCAGGATCACATTACTTTTATGTAATCCCATACAATGTGCTTCCTAAACTACATGGACAAGAGAAGGGTTGTTCCCACCCCCGCCATTCTGTGATTCCACGGCTGGCTGGCAGGGAAAATACCAGAAATGACACATAGATTTGTCCTTTTTATATTTTATTTGCAGGATTGGTTTATATTTTATTGATCTTAAATACAACATTTGGACCACAGTTGAAAATGGGCTATGCAAATATTATATCTTGGTTTTTTTCTGGTTTTTTTTGTTTTTGTTTTTGTTTTTTTGTTTTTTTGTTTTGTTTTGTTTTTTTAAATTCCCAATGCACAGATTGGGCCTTCTCATTAAAAACAAACAAACAAACAAAAGTCTGGATTAAGAAAAATGTGTTTTATTTAAGCCTCTGCTTAAACTATGATTTCTAATTTCTTTTAATGGTATGGCATACCACTCCAAAATAAAATCTGTGAATTCGTTTAACTTTTTAAAAACTTTTATTTGCATTTATTTTATGCTGAATTTATTCCTGTGCCATAAATTTTCATTTGTTTGTTCGGTTTCTTCAGGAATATATTTTTCTTCTATGCAACCTCATCCTTTCAATTTTATTGTTGACTGTGGATCTTTTGCTAGGAACCCATTATGTTTTCTGCCTCCCTGTTTCAAAACAAAGTCTGACCAAACCCTGCAGAGCCATCACATGTAGTCTGGGTTCCAGATGTGGATGCTATTTTATTCATGTTAAAAGAATTGGAAGAGTTTAGATATTCCCCAATAGAATCCAAATGGTTTGAACACAAATATCAAGTAAAAGATGCAAAGTTTGTCTCTTTACCCTATACTTGATAATAGCTAAGTATGTTTTAGTATCCTATAGAAAATTTGTCCTATGAAACTATCTCTGAAGTTTTCACTTAGATTTCACTTTTATGTAGTCAAGTTAGAATTTTTAAAGATGAGCCACAAATGAAGTGCATTTGCTAAATATGACATATAACAGCATATATGCTCCTTATTACTTTATTCAAAATCATTAAAAATTAAAATATTAAGATGGAATGCCTTGTCTCATCACTGTAATTTTTTTTTTTTTTTTTTGAGACGGAGTCTCACACTGTCGCCCAGGTTGGAGTGCAGTGGCGCGATCTTGGCTCACTGCAAGCTCCGCCTCCTGGGTTCACGCCATTCTCCTGCCTCAGCCTCCTGAATAGCTGGGACTACAGGCGCCCGCCACCGCGCCCGGCTAATTTTTTGTATTTTTAGTAGAGACGGGGTTTCACTGTGGTCTCGATCTCCTGACCTTGTGATCCGCCCGCCTCGGCCTCCCAAAGTGCTGGGATTACAGGCGTGAGCCACCGCGCCCGGCCTGTCTCATCACTGTAATTGTTCATTAAGACATATGGCCTAAAAATTGAATGGATCAACATTATTAGCCATTAGATAAATGCATAATGACATACCACAACATACTTACTAGGATGGCTATAATTTAAAATACAGATAATAAAATGCGTTGATGAGGATGTGGACAAATTGGATATACTGCTAGTGGAAATGTAAAATGAGCCAGCCACTTTGGAAAACAGTCTGGCATTTCCTCAAAAATTAAACATAGAGTTATACTATGACCCAGCAATTCTACTCCTAGGTTTATACCCAAAAGCAATGAAAACATATGTTTACAAAGACTTGTACATGAATGTTTATAGCAGCACTATTTATAATAAAATCCATGCATTCTTCAATAAATGGTGCTGGGAGAACCTGATATCTGTATATAGAAGAATGAAACTAGACTCCTGTATCTCCATATACAAAAATAAACTCAAAATAGATTAAAGACTTAAACATAAGACCTGAAACTATAAAGCTATTAGAAGAAAACATAGGGGGAATGCTTCAGGGCACTGATCTTGGCAAAGATTTTATATAGCTAAGACTTCAAAACCACAGGTAACAAAAACAAAAATAGACAAATGGGATTATATCAAACTAAAAAGATTATACACAACACAGGAAACGATCAACAAAGTAAAGAGACAACCTACAGAATGGGAGAAGACATGTGTGAACTAGTCATACAACAAAGGACTAATATCCAGAATATACAAGGAACTCAAACAACTCAACAGCAAATAAACAAATGATCTGATTAAAAAGTGGACAAAGGAACTAAGCAGACATTTCTCAAAAGAAGACATATGTGAGGGCGATGTGGCTGTGATATCTGTCACCCCACTGATCGCCAGGGTTGATTCGGCTGATCTGGCTGGCTAGGCAGGTGTCCCCCTCTTCCCTCACTCTTCCATGTGTGTCCCTCCCCAAAGCTGCATGCTCAGTCAAAGAGGATAGCCAACCCTGATGGAGGAGGATATGGGTTATTGGTCTAGGGTATACAAGTAGCTGCACTTACCTGCCTGAACCTCCAAACAACCTCTTAAGAAGACATACAAATAGTCAACAAATATATGAAAAATCATCATCAGGGAAACATACATCAAAACCACAATGAGATGTCATCTCACCCCAGTTAGAATGGCTATTTTCAAAAAGACAACAAATAACAGTGCTGGTGAGGATGCAGAGAAAAGAAAACTCCTATATAGTGTTGGTGAGAATATAAATTAATACAGCGATTATGGAAAACAGCATAAAGATTTCTCTAAAAACAGAACTATCATATGATCCGGCAATCTCACTACTGGGTGTTTACCCAAAGGAAAGGAACTCAGTGTATCAAAGGGATATCTGCACTCCCATGTTTGCTGCAGCACTACTCACAATAGCTAAGATATAGAATCAACCCAAATGTTAATCAACAGACAACTGGATAAAGAAAATGTAGTATATATACACAATGGAATACTATTCAGCCACAAAAAAAAAGAATGAAATCCTGTCATTTGCAGCAACATGGATAAGCCTGGAGGACATGATGTTAAGCAAAATAAAGTAAGCACAGAAAGATAAATACCACATGTCCTCACTTGTGGGAGCTAAGAAAAAGTAGAGTACAATTGTGGGAATTAGAGGATGGGAAGAGTGGCAGGGAGGGAGGATGGAGATTGGTTGGTTAACAATTTCAAAATTATAGTTTAATAGGAGGAATGAGTTCAGGTATTCTGCAGCACTGTGGGGTGAATATAGTTAACCATAATTTATTGTATATTTTCAAAAAACTAGAAGAGAGGATCTTTAATGCTCACAACACAAAGAAATGATAAATATTTGAGGTGATGGATGCTAATTACCATGATTAGATCATTACATAAGGAAATAACACTCTGCATTCCACAAATTATACAATTATTATGTGTCAACTAAAAAGAAAAGAAAAAAGTGGAAACAACCCAAACATCAATCTATCAGTTGATGAAAGAATAAATATAATATGTTATGTCCATACAACAGAAATGTCATCCTAAGTAAAAGAAGACAGACCCAAAAGGCCACCTATTGTTTGATTCCATCTGTATGAAGAAGAGTCCAGAACAGGCAAATATATAGAAACAGAAAGTAGATTAGCAGTTGCCTAGAGCGGGCTCAGGGGTGGGACAGGCATAAGGAGTGACTGCTAATGGGAAGGGCTTTTCTTTTGGGGAGTGAAGAAAACGTTCTGGAATTAGATTTTAGTGGTGGTTCCACCACAAACATACTAAAAACCACTGAATTGTATACTTTAAATTGGTGAGTTTTATGGTACGTGAATTATGTCTCAATAAAAAGTGTTCAAAAAAAGATTGATGTAATAATTGTATAAGTAAATAAAACTCAGAAAATATTCCTACAGCATCCTTCAGTCCAAGATGAATATAGATATTACCCACTTTTAATATATTTTTGTTAGCAACTTCAGACCCTGATGACCAAAATATTAGCCAAACAGGGAGCAAGAGATGTCACCATGCTCATGTGTTAGACAAGTAACTTGAAGCCCTTTCTCCTGGAAGTAAACACATCTTTGTAACTGAGCAGCAACAAATTGAGCTGGCAGAGATGAGGTCTCCACTAAAAATTGCCTCATGCTGGTTACAGGAGACCAGTGAATTTCACTGCTGAATAAGTGAAATACACTATTTCAGGCAACAGGATTCACTTTTAATTTTTTTTTCTTTTTTACTCAGAAGCTTTTTAGTTTAGTGACCTAAAGAATGTCAGAGCCAAAAAGGTAAATATTCTATTTGGCACTGTGAGGTTCATAAATGCTCCAAATTAGGAGGTGTTCTCTGAAACAAGTGACATTTACATTTTACAGATTTCTGGTGCCAAGGTTTTAGCTCTGGGAGGGACAGGAAGAGTGGAGTGGGAAGAGTACAGTGGGAAGACAAGCCAAAAATGAGGCGGCAAGAGGTAACAGCAAGATAGACTGACTCAGCCTCAGTGGGGCAAAAGGCAGATTGATGCTTACCTTTCAGGAAAACCGTGGCATCATTGCAATGGAAATCGTCCTTGGTCTCCCTCATAAGTCAGCCAAACTCATGAATGCTTTTACTGGAGAGAGGTTTTGCTCTTATTTTCCCAAAGCATAAAAAGGGACTACATTTCATGGTCAGGTGAAGTGCAGAGGAAAGCAGCTGGAGTGGTGGCCTGGAGAAGTCACCAGCATTACAGGTTGCATGAGAATGCGAGGCACCAGAAATTCACAGGAATCCTGGGGAATACTTTGCTCCTCCATCGCTAATGGAATTAAGGTGCCTAAATCTTAGGGGCCCAGGAATTCCGAGTGGAAAATTGGCTTCATTATATCTCCAGTATCAGGTTCATTGAGGGGCATATCAAGACATAAGGCTCAAAAGGAAGCAGGCACCAAGTCACAAGAACCTTGTACATTATTGTAAGGAATCTGGACTTCATCCTATGCAACAGAGTTAAACAGAACTTTCTCTCTCTGGGGAATATGAGCTGGTACATAAGTCACTATAATGAGGTTCCTTATGTACCAACTCATTCTCTACAGAAGGAATAAAGTATGTGTTTCAAGAGAGCTATAGGGACCACACAGCAGGGAATGAATGCTTCCAGTTGGAAGAAACAGGTGGCAGTCTAGAAAAGAGTTTCACAGAGGAAGGAGATTTTGAATCAAGCCTTAAAGATTAAGTATCATTTTGACGAGTGAAACAATGAGAACAGTGTTTCAGGCTGAGGAAACAGCCTGAACAGAGACTTCATGTGGAAAGTGTGAGTTGTTGGGAAGTAGTTCAGTCTGGGGTCACTGGGAGTAGTGGGAGGGAAGATGGAACACTGCCAGGAACAGACACATGCACACAGACATTTGAAAGCAGACAAATCCTTGAACACTACACTTTCCCCACACTTTTTCATCTGGAATTGTTTAGCTGATGTACATAGACAACAGCAATGAACTAGTTACCAAATATTGGAATGCTCTGTGTGTGTGTGTCTGTGTGTGTGTGTGTGTGTGTGTGCGCGTGTGTGTGGGTGTTATGTACTTACTATATGGCTGAGTCATACTACATCTGGCTTAGACTATCACCAACATAAATAGAAAACATGCTTCCCCAACTCTCTATTTTGAAAATATTCAAATGTACAGAAATGTTTAAAGAATAGTTACAAAGAATACCGACATACCCTTTACATAAATTCACCAATTATTAACATTTTGCCGCATTTATTTAGTTAAGTGTATATATGAACATACATATTTTATTTATATATATGTATGAACAAAGTTTTTATACATATGCATAGTTTATATATATAGTTATATATAGACACACACATGTATATATACACAAATATACATAAATTTCTCTGAACTACTTGAAAATAAGTTTCAGATATCATGATGCTTTATCCCTGAATATTTCATGTGCATCTCCTTAGGAATAAGGACATTTTCCTATGTAACTATATAGTATTATTATGTATATATAGTATAGACATATATAGCATTATGACACCCAAGAAAATTAACAGTAATACCATAGTATCTAGTACAAAGTCAACATGCACATTTTTTTGTATCCAAGACCCAATTTGTGCATTGGATTTGGTTATCATGTCTTTTTAGTCTTTTTTTATTTTTATTTTTTATTTTTATTTTAAGACATTGACTTTTTTTAAGGATTTAGGCCAGTTATTATGTAGAGTGTCTCACATTCTGTATTTGTCTAATTGTTCCTTATGATTAGATTCAAGGTAAGCTTTTTTTGCAAAAATACTCCTGAATTATTATAGCATCCCATTGGGAGGCACATATGTCCAGTTGTTCCACAATTGGTGATGCTGTTGGGCCACTTGGTTCAGAAGATGACTACCATAGATCTCTTCATTAGAAGAGGTACCCCTTTTTATTTAAAAAGTAATTTGTTGAGATGTCATAGTACACACAGAATATTCTGCAAACATGAGAAGTGTTTGTTATAAAGAATATATAGTAACATACTTAGGTTCAAAAAGCAGTATACAAAATTACATCTGCAGGCTGGGCACGGTGGCTCATGCCTGTAATCCCAGTACTTTGGGAGGCCAAGGTAGATGAATCACCTGAGGTCAAGACCAGCCTGGCCAACATGGCAAAACCCCATCTCTACTAAAAATACAAAAATTATCTGGGCATGGTGGCAGGTGCCTGTAATCCCAGCTACTCAGGAGGATGAGGCAGGAGAACCGCTTGAACCTGGGAGGCAGAAGTTGTAGTGAGCCAAGATCATGCTACTGCACTCCAGCCTGGATGACAGAGTGAGACTGTCTCCAAAAAAAAGGAAAAGATCACATCTTCATATGTGTGTGTATAGTGTATGCATATGTGTATTAAAAGAAATGGACATTTTGGGCAGGGCGCAGTGGCTTACACCTGTAATCCCAGCACTTTGGGAGGCCAAGGCGAGTTGATCATGAGGTCAGGAGTCCGAGACCAGCCTGGCCAATATGGTGAAACCCCATCTCTACTAAGAATACAAAAATTAGCCAGGTGTGGTGGTCTGCACCTGTAGTCCCAGCTACTTGGGAGACTGAGGCAGAAGAATCGCTTGAACCCCAGAGGCGGAGGTTGCAGTGAGCAGAGATTACGCCACTGCACTCCAGTCTGGGCGACAGAGGGAGATTCCGTCTCAAAAAAAGAAAAAAGAAAAAAAAAGAAATGGATGTTTTGGAGGGTGGGCAATGATACGTTTTTTCATTATCCATATTTCTTTTAGTATTATTAATGTTTATGAAAATAGCATAATTTGGAGGAGAAAAACCCAATATATAAGTCTCTTATTGAATATTTTTGTATATCAACAAAGAAGTATATAAAATATTAACACTAGGCTTTATTTCTTTATACAAAGCCACACAGTTCTGGTTAGTTTACTTTCTATTCTAAACAAACTATCAGCACAAATGCACTAATATTCAAGCAAAGTACTCAGCTATGAATGTTAACATGTACAAGTATTATATACATAGATGAACAGTTTTACTTTACAAATGATGGATACTGCTCTATCTTCATATTACTTGACCCGGCTTTGAAGCTTGACTCTGCTGACCATCGCCTGCTTTTTGAAATAGCATCTTCCTTGTTTCTCATGATATTACTCTGACCTCTTTCTCCACCTACTTCTCTGGATGTTCGTTTTCAGTTTCCTTTGTAGGTTCATCTTTCATATCTATCCAATACATACTGATGTTCCCTGGAGCTTGGAACTTGATCTTCTCTTCTCTTTCTATCTCTCAACCATGGGTTTGACCACTTCAGCCATCTCTAGATCTAGCCCAGATCTCTCTCCTGAGCTACAGATCTTGTTCGCTAACTGATAACTAGACATCTGAATGTGTCATAGGCCCCTCTAACTCAAGACTGTTACTTTCAGAGGACTAGAATTCAAACTGGAAGCCATGAGATTTCACTGAGCTCTTCCTATTCTTTCTGCTAGCTTCAGTCAGGAGTCTGGTGAAAGATGAATGCTTGTGATGGACTTTCCTTTGATTTAAGTACATTGCTCCTTCCTCTGCATTTTGTACCTTTATGACCCTCTTTATAGGGCTCCAATTTCTCTATATGGGAAATCTATATAACCTAGGGTATTTGATATTTGAATTCAGCATATTGGAAAATGCACTCTATGAAATAAGATGGAATGGGGCACCCAGCACTCCAGGATGTAGTTATTGGGGGTATAGATCATGGGAAATCTAAAAAGGCCCCTGACAGTCAGTAAACATAAGAAGGCTTCTTTCATGCCTTTTTTGTTTGTTTTTAAGGATAAAACAGGGTATAAGTTTTTGCTGTGATAGAGGGTATAAAACCGGAGGGGGATGGTATTGAAAATCCTGTGTAAGTTTTCTTTCAGAAATGCTTGAATTTGAACACACTGAATTCCTATGGTTCCAGGTATCCTGAGGAAAACAAAGTAAAACAAAACAAAAACAAAGATTCCAAAAGTCAGATGGGTGTTTGTCTTCTCCGTCACCCAGAATCAAAGGGGCCCATAGTAAAGAGAGATGTGCTAGTACTAGTATTAAAATTGTCCAAAATGGAATTCAGCATCTTGTCTCCATACCCTAATTACTCTCCTAGGTTCTTTTCCTGGTTCATGGCACCACCATATTCACAACTGACCAAATAAAAACCTGAGCATTGTGTATGTCTCCTCTCTGCCTCCCTGTTCCCCATATTCAGACAATCACTAAGCCCTACCAAAGCTACCTCCTAAATATCTCTCAAATCTGCCGCCACCATCAAAACCTCACTATTTCTGGCTGTCATTGCAATTGCTCATCCCTTCTTCAATAGATCATCCACACTGCCACCAGAGTTATGTTTCTTGTGCACAAATCTGTCCTATTCTTCTACTCAGA
Source organism: Macaca nemestrina (assembly GCF_043159975.1). NCBI lineage: Eukaryota > Metazoa > Chordata > Mammalia > Primates > Cercopithecidae > Macaca > Macaca nemestrina. The sequence goes on along the minus strand of NC_092128.1, from coordinate 56,331,188 downwards.
GTTCTTCAATGGCTCCTACTACATACTGCATGTAGCCTGAATTGCTGTGCAGGGCACTCCAGGCCACCCAAATTCTGCCCTCCATCTCTTTCTCCAGCCCCATCTCCCACCACATCCCCTGTCTTCTCCGGCCATGCTCTGACAGAACTGAGTCATCTGTGGATCCCAACACATAACCCTCCTCATGCCTCCAGGCCTTCTCACCTGCTTCTTCCTCCAGCTTCCAGCTGCACCTCAAAAACTGAAAAGCTTCCCTTGACTCCTCCACAGAGACAATAGAGACAAGTGTTCTTTTTTTTTTTTTAAGATGGAGTCTTGCTCTTGTCGCCCAGGCTGGAGTGCAATGGCGTGATTTCAGCTCACTGCAACCTCCGCCTCCTGGGTTCAAGCGATTTTCCTGCCTCAGCCTCCCAAGTAGCTGCAACTACAGGTGCCCGCCACCATGCCCAGCTAATTTTTGTATTTTTAGTAGAGATGGGCTTCCACCATGTTGGCTAGGCTGGTCTCGAACTCCTGACCTCAGGTAATCCACCCGCCTCGACCTCCCAAAGTGCTGGGATTACAGGTGTGAGCCACCACGCCCAATCAAGTGTTCATTTTCCAACTTATCCATGCTGTTGTGGTGCAATGCCTCCATCTCCTTTTCAGCAAATAAATCTCATTATGTCATAATTCAAATAAATAATCACTAAGATGCATTGAGTGCTTGCCATGTGCCAGTTTACATGCACTGCCTTACTTAATCCTCATAACAACACTGTGAGGTAGGTAATATTATAATCACCATTTTAAAGAGAAGGAAATGGAGGCACAGAGAAATTGAGTAACTTGCCTGCGGTCTCAAAGTGCCGTGGCACCAGCCAAGATATGAACCCATACTCTGAACTCATACTTTTAGTAACTTTTAACTATACAGTGGTGTTGCTTTTCTTGTTGTTGTTATTTTGCCATTAGACTATACCTTGAGACCAGTACTCTGTCTTTCAGTTTGGTACTCCCAGAACTTAACAATGTGTAGGATATATAGCTGACAATTAGTAAATATTTGTTGAGTGAATCAGTCTACTTATAAAATTATTTATTTATATGGACTCAATTTTCTCTTATCTTGCTGGCATATTCTCAGAATTTTTGGATGAAAAGTATTTCCATTTGGAATTGTTTGAATCAGGACTTACATTTCACATGCTTCTTTCTGAAAGATTTGCTCTGTTTGGTATTGCATACCACATTTCTTTCAGAAATAAAGAACAAAAGTTATACTTGGAAATATGTATTATCTCAATGAGCACATCCTCCTTCTAAATTCACTGATAATACTGTCATGTACAATGTTCTTGAAAATTTATCTTCATCTCCCAAGCAATCTTCCCTTTTCTTCTCTAGTTAGTAATTAGGATTTTATAAATATAATGTACCTTTTCTTCTCAATTATTTTATTTATTTTTGTTTGTTTTTGTTTGAGATGGAGTTTCACTCTATAGCCAGGCTGGAGTGTAGTGGCGCGATCTTGGCTCACTGCAACCTCTGCCTCCCAGGTTCAAGCAATCCTCCTGCCTTAGCCTCCCGAGTAGCTGGGACTACAGGCATGTGCCACCACACCTGGCTAATTTTTGTGGGTTTTTTTAGTAGAGACGGGGTTTCACCATGTTGGGCAGGATGGTCTCGATCTCTTGACCTTGTGATTTGCCCGCCTTGGCTTCCCAAATACTCCCTGGGATTACAGGGTACGCCACTGCTCCCGGCTGATTTTATTTTAATTTTTAAGAGACAGTGTCTCGCTGTATCACCCAGGCTGATCTCAAACTGCTGGGCTTAAGGGATCCTCCAGCTTCAGCTTCCTCGGTAGCTGGAACTACCAGTCTTCTCAATTATTTTTGTTTATTTCTACTTAATCAATTGTTAGTATGAATTTTGTAATCACATTTCTTTTGAAAATGTATCAACCTCTCTGACCTAATTTATTGACCTACAAGTCTAAAGGAAAGCCAGCTTTGATCACCACACAGAAATAGATTCTGTATTGTGATGCTCATAGAAGGAAAATTGGCATCTCTGTTACCTGGAAGTAGATCACCTGGCCTTGAGACTGCTTGCCTCCTACCTGATGGAGGTAGAGAGGACAGTCATGCTGCCAAAGATCCATCTTGAGGGAAGTGACAGGCTCAAGTTGGTCACTTTTGTTTGCAGTGTTTTTAGTAGGCACTTTGCTAGAAACAGGAGACAATGGACCATAACCTCTGTGAGAAGGAACCACTATCACTGCGCGATGGGACCAGCAGATTCACATAAGGCCACTGGCTGGAGAGAAGGGCCTGAGGAGGACTAGGAGAGGTCCAGCTCCATACGAAAAAAACCAAAAGCCCATAATTGGGCAGACTTCTTGTTATGTACTTTTTGAAAATCCATGGCAAATCCATTTGTCTCTGAACTACCCTGCTTCCTTTCAACTCTCATTCTTCCTATTTCTTGAATCCCAAGTGATTTCATGTGTTTCCTGCTTTAGAGATTTTGCTTCCCTGGATTCAGGCTTTATTTGTGTGTGTGTTCCATGCAGATGGGTGGTCTCTTTCAAGTGTATCATCAGATTTAAGACACGCAGCTGTAAGTGCTTTCACTCCAGCTCAGACCATATCTGAGACAATGTGGAATTTAAAGAAGCCTTAAATGTTTTGTTAAGAGGAAGGAACTCGTGCCAGATTCATTCATTCACTCACTGATCAAACATTTTGTGTGCCTCCTACGAACTAGGCATCTTGCTAGGCATCCCAAAGACGGGATGATCCAGCCTCTTCCCTTGGGAAGCTTACAGTGCTATAGGGAGACAGGCATGGAACAGATACTAGAATATAACGAGCTGATTGCTTCAGTAGAGACATATAGGAAGTGCAGTGGAAACACAAAGTAGGAGATCCTAAGCCTGCCCAGAAATTCTAGGAAAGCTTCCCCACAGCTGAAACTTAAGAGATAAGCAAGGCCAAGCATGACAGCTGACGCCTATCGTCCCAACACTTTAGAAGGCCGAGGCAAGAGGATCACTTGAGTCCAGGAGTTTCAGCCCAGTCTGGGGAACATAGCAAGACCCAATCTCTACAAAATAAAAATGGAAAAATCAGCCAGTCATGAAGGTGTGTGCCTATAGTCCCAGCTACTCGGGAGGCTAAGGCAGGAGGATCGCTTGAGCCCAGGAGGTTGAGGCTGCAGTGAGCTATGATGATGCCACTGCACTCTGGACTAAGTGACACAGAAAGACTCTGTATCCAAAAAAAAAACCCAAACAAACAAACAAACAAAAAGAAGAAGAATTTACTAGGCGGACAAGTAGGGGAGAGGGTGTTTCAGACAGAGGGAATAACTTGTAGAGATGGGGAAACAAGAACACAGCATGTTTGAGGAGCTGTAGGAGAGTCAGTTCTGTGTCTCTGGAGCTGAGGATGAGAGGCAGGAGTCAGCTGGAAGTAGGGCTGCAGGGGTGGGCAAGGGCCACCTCAGGAAGAGCTTGCTCTACCAGCCCATTGATACTGTAAGCAGTGTGGAGTCCCCAAGGAAATCTGAGCCAGGGAGTGATAGGCTCAGATAGATAGATAGATAGATAGATAGATAGATAGATAGATAGATAGATAGATAGATAGATAGATAGATAGATAGATAGATAGGCAGCAGGCAGACAGACAGATATAATTTTTTTTTTTTTTTTTTTTGAGACGGAGTCTTGCTCTGTCACCCAGGCTGGAGTGCAGTAGTGCGATCTCAGCTCACTGCAAGCTCCACCTCCCAGGTTTACGCCACTCTCCTGCCTCAGCCTCCTGTAGCTGGTACTACAGGCGCCTGCCACCACACCTGGCTAATTTTTTTTTGTATTTTTAGTAGAGATGGGGTTTCACCGTGTTAGTCAGGATGGTCTCAATCTCCTGATCTCATGATCCGCCTGCCTCGGCCTCCCAAAGTGCTGTGAGTACAGGCGTAAGCCACCATGCCCAGACAGATATTTTTTAAGTTTTGCTTTTTACTGACACAAAATAATTGTGCCTATTTATGGGATACAGTGTGATGTTTCGACACATGTGGACATTGTGTAATGATCAAATCAGAGTAATTAGCATATCTATCACCTCATTGATCATTTATTTCTTTGTGATGAGCGCATTTAGAATCCTTTCTTCTAGCTACTTTGAAATATACAATAATACATTATTGTTAACTACAGTCACCCTACCGTGCGATAGAACACCAGAACTTATTCCTCCTATCTCACTGTAACTTTGTACCTATTGACCAACCTCTCCTCATCTCCCCCTCACTGTCAGGCCTCTGAGCCCAAGCTAAGCCATCATATCCCCAGTGACCTGCACGTATACATCCAGATGGCCTGAAGCAACTGAAGATCCACAAAAAAAGTGAAAATAGTTTAACTGATGACCATTGTGATTTGTTTCTGCTCCACCTTAACTGATCAATGTACTTTGTAATCTCCCCTGCCCTTAAGAAGTTTCTTTGTAATTCTCCCCACCCTTGAGAATGTACTTGGTGAGCTTCATCCCCTGCCCCTAAAACATTGCTCTTAACTTCATCGCCTATCCTAAAACCTATAAGAACCAGTGATAATCCCACCACCCTTTGCTGACTCCTTTTACAGACTCAGCCCGCCTGCACCCAGGTGAAATAAACAGCCATGTTGCTCACACAAAGCCTGTTGGTGATCTCTTCACACGGACACGTGAGACACTCACCACTCCCTCCCCAGCCTCTGGTAACCACTATTCTCCTCTTTACTTCTATGAGATCCCCTTTTTTAGATTCCGCATATGAGTGAGATCATGAGATATCTGTCTTTCTGTGCTTGGATCTTTCTGTGCTTGGATTATTTCATTTAACACAATGTCCTTTAGGCTCATCCATGTTGTCATAAATGAAAAGATTTCACGCTTTTCGGGCTGAATAGTATTCTATTGTGCATATATATATCACATTTTTTAATCCATTCATCCATTGATGGACACTCAGGCTGATTGTATATATTGGCTGCAGTGCACATGGGAGTGCATATATATCTTTGACATACTGATTTAAATTCCTTTGTGGGTTTTTTGTTGTTGTTGTTTTGTTTTGTTTTATTTTTGAGATAGTCTCACTCTGTCACTCAGGCTGGAGTGCAGTGCTTCAGTGGCTCACTGCAACCTCTACCTCCTGGGTTCAGGCAGTTCTCGTGCTTCAGCCTCCCAAGTAGCTGGGATCACAGGTATGCACCACCATGTCCAGCTAATTTTTGTATTTTTAGTAAAGACAAGGTTTCGCCATGTTGGCCAGGCTAGTCTTGAACTCCTGGCCTCAAGTGATCTGCCTGCCTCGGCCTCCCAAAGTGCTGGCATTGCAGGCATGAGCCTCTGTGCCTGGCTTGATTTCGTTTCCTCTGGATATATACCACGTAGTGGGATTGCCAGATCATATGATAGTTCTATTATTAATTTTTTGAGGGACCTCAATAATGTTTCCACAATGGCTATACTAATTGTAATTTCGATCAACAGTCTATAAGAGTTCCCCTTTCTGCATATCCTCGCCTGCATTTGTTACTTTTTGCTTTTTGATAATAGCCATTCTAACTGGCGTGAGGCGACAGCTCATTGCAGTTTTGATTTGCAGTTCCCTGGTGTTAATGATGTTGAGTTTGTCTTCATGTACCTGTTGGCTGTACACATGTATGTCTTCTTTTGATAAATGCCTATTCGGGTCTTTTGCCCATCGGATTATTTGTTTTTCTGCTATTGAGTTGTTTGAGTTCCTTGTATATTCTGGATATTGAACCCTTGTCAGATAAGCATAGTTTGTAAACATTTTCTCCCATTCCACAGGTGGTCTCTTCACTCTGCTCACTGTTTCCTTTGCCGTACAGAAGCTCTTTAGGTTGATATAATACCATTCTTCTATTTTTTTTCTTTTGTTGCCTGCGTTTTTGAGATACCATCCAAAAAAATCTTTGCCCAAACCAATGTCCTGAAGTGTTTCGTCTATTCTTTATTCAAATAGTTTCATATTTCTGGCTCTTACATTTAAGTCCTTAATCCATTTTGAGTTGATTTTTGTATATGGTGAGAGATGGGAATCTAGTTCCATTCTTCTGCATGTAGCTATCCAGGTTTTCCAGCACCATTTATTAAAGAGAATGTTCTTTCCCCAATGTGTGTTCTTGGTGCCTTTTTCAAAACTCAGCTCGCTATAAATGTGTGGGCTTACTTCTGGTTTCTCTATTCTGTTCCACTGGTCTGTGTGTCTGTTTTTATAGACGGACTGAGATTTGCATGCTGGAAGCTAACCCTGCAGCAAAGGTGAGTATGAGAAATAGTGCTTGAACTAAGCCAGGGGCAGTGGGGATGGAGAGGAGGCAGATGGGCAGTTATAAGAAATGATTAGACTCTACCAATGACTATTAAAGTTCTCACATTGGCTTCTTTCTATTTTAGTATTTAGTAATAGATTTTTTGGCTAGAAATAGCTGAAACTAGATAGCCTTATAATACATACAATTAAAACTAACATGGAAACAGCATGCCAATATTCAATTAGAGTTCTTCTTTTTGCAATTCAATTTGAAAATAATCTGTATGCTGTCAGTAATTTAAGACCCATTATTACTGTGATAATAGTAATAGGTAACACTCCCCTAGGGAACTATGCTGTAATGTGGCAGAGATAATATACAACACATTAGGAACTAAACGACACTTATTTTTTAAAAATCTAGAGACATTAACATCACCATATGATTTATGTTTTCTTAAAGAATGAATCCGTAATACAAACCCATTGATATTGCCTTGAAATGATCTAGATTGAGAAGTGTGATTTTCTGATAATTATGGACAACATGACCAATATTTATAATAGAAAAAATAATGTCATAAATGTAAAAACTGGCACTATTAACATATGTCAAGATGCTTTGTTGTCATTATCATCAGTGATTACTTGCTTAGCATCTGCCCCTACCCAGGCACATGAAGAACGGAAGGAGTCGCAGACCCAGGCAGGAGGTGTAACATACAGAAAGGTCCTGAGGTAGGAAGGGATTTGGCTTGAGGAGCTAAATGAGAGCAGTGGGGCTGAGGGAAAGGAAATGAGCTGAGCAGGGGCATGAAGTGGTCCTGGAGTGGTAGACAGAGGTTTCTTTAATTAATAGTAAATGTTCCTTCAAATTTTGGTCATAGCTGGGTGTGCTGGCACTTGCCGATAGTCCTAGCTACTCAGGAGGCTGAAGCAGGACTATTGCTTCAGCCTAGGAGGTCGAGGCTGCAGTAAGCTTTGATGGTGCCACTGCATTCTAGCCTGGGGGGCAGAGTGAGGCTCTGTCTCTAAAAAAAATTTTTCTTTAATTTTTGTCTTTCCGATTTAATTTCTTGGTTTTATTAGACACTGTTGTTATTCCCATTACACTCCACACTTGACTACATCACCTGGTCCTCTTACAATCTTTTTGACCTTCTTTCTTTAGTCTCCTTCATGGATTTATCTTCTTCTTTCCACTCCCTAAGCACTGGTGTTCTGCTACATTCTTCCTGGGAGTACATTTCTCCTCATGCCCCTACGCTGTCCTTGAGGATCTTGGCCATATTCACACCTCCATGAGAGTGACTCCCCCATCTGCAGGTCTGGTAATCATTTCTCTCCCAATCCTTTGGCCTGAATATCCCACAGATTCTAACTCAGTCTGATAAAACTAAAACCATCTTTCCCTCAAAACCTGTTACTTCTCTTATATTACCTCTTTTTAGAGGTAGGACCTCCATCCACCCAAAGCCAGATTTAAAAATTTTTTTTTAATTTTTTTTTTTAAGACAGGGTCTCACTTTGTCACCCAGGCTGGAGTACAGTGGTACAATCTCAGCTCGCTGTAGCTTTGACCTCTTGGACTCAAGTGATCCTCCCACCTCAGACCTCCAGGTAGCTGGCACTACAGGAGCCTGCCACCATGCCTGTCTAATTTTTTTTTTCTGTATTTTTGTAGAGATGGGGTTTTGTCATGTTGGCCAAGCTGGTCTTGAATTCTTGAGATCAAGTGATCTGCCCACCTCAGCCTCCCAAAATGCTAGGATTACAGGTGTGAGCTACCACACCTGGCCAATTCTTAAATTTTTTATTCCAAAGCCAGAACTTTTAAGTCAATTCTTATCTTCCCATCCCTCCACCCAGGTCCTCATTTTCCACAATAATCAATCACCAAGTTATTTCAGTTTTAGCTACTAAACATGCTTCAATATGTCCTTTCCATGCTTGTTCAAGCCTCTGACCTAGTTCAAGAACTCCTCATCTCTTCCTTTAACTACTAAAATACCTCCTACTTGCCTCCCTGCCCCCAGTCCTTCTCCTCTTCAGTCTGTCCCCCAGAGAACAACCCAAATAATCTACCTAAAATGGAAGGCTGACTATGACTATGACTCCCCTACACATCACCCATTAGTGCAAGTCCAATCTCCTTGACAGAGCATGAAATTCCCTCCATGATATCTTTTTATATAGTGTATTCTAGCAGGACTAAGCTAAATCAAGTTCCTTGAACAAGGATACATTCACATGCTTCTGTGTTGGGCAGGCTGAATTAAGAGATGCTTTCCTCTTCTCACCTCTATCACTATGCCTGCCCCATCACATCTAAATTGCCCACACCCACCCTTCCAAACTGGGCTGCAGAAAATAGGTCTTACTCACATTTGTTAATCCTAGAGCCTAGCATTTTTTCCCTTCATTCAATGAGTATTGATCAAGTGTCTACTACTTCCCAGGGTTCTGGGAAAACAGCAGTAAACAAAACAAAGTTTCAGTCTTCATGGATCTGATATTCTAGTGAGGGAACTGCAGGAGATTGCCTACGTAACAGGCACTGAAGATCTTGTACTCATAATAAAAATTTTTGAAAATCAAGCAAATAAAAGAGTGTTCTTAAACCACTGTCTAAGCACACTGTCTGGGAGACTGCTCTGACTCACTTTTCCTTTAAACAACAAATATGGTGGTGACTAAGGCAACTTAAGTAACAGACTGAACTGCCCTCACCATGGATCCTGTGGTCTTTAGTAAATGATAATCTGATTAAGTAGCAGAAAATATTTTCCCACATACATGGAGATATAACCTCATATTCAAATAATCCTCTGGAGCAGGAAGGGAATGAATAATAGCCCATTTAAGTGAATATTTTGAAAAGCTGTAGGAGATTAAAGATTTCTAAAGATACCTTAAGATATTATCACATTAGTAAGCTATTTCTCCCACTTAGAACCCTATCCTGTTTATATAAGAAGAGGCAAATTGACATATTTCCTCTTTCCCTAATATGTACTTGGTAGGTAACTTCCTAAACAACTTTTATTCATGGATGATACAATAAATGATTCACTATTTTCCACAAAAGGAATAACTGAGGATAATAAGATTGTTATAAGAAACATATAAATCTTGAAATAACTGTGTTCTCCTCTTTGCTTCCCCCATTTAAGTTAGTTCTCTCCAATAAACATCTTTCTGGATTTCTAAATGTCTGGATTTTTGCCTTTGCTGATCCACTTCTTCTTGAGTTTTCATGATTGTTCAGAACACAATGTCCCTTTAGCTCTCCAACCCCAAAAAGCTCTTCTACTTTTGAGGTGTGAATTTCAATTGGTTTCCTGAGCTACATCTCTATAAAGCTGTCCTGCAAGTGAATCAAACTAAACATGTTCATTTTCCCAACCTGCAGCAAACCTGCTCCCTGATTGTGTAAGAGACATAGCTGAGGAAGGCACACCATCCTTTATGCAGATGCTCAAGCCAAAACTCTGGTGCCATCCTTGATTTGCTCCCTCTCTTCCTTATCCTCACATTCAGTTGAGCTCTATCTCATTGTTTCTTCTTCCTCAGTGTCTCCCAACTGTGCTGACTTTGCTACATGCTTACTGCCCTCTCCCTAACACAGGCGTTCATAACTTTTCACCTGGATGACTGCTTTATAATTGGTCACTATGCATCTATGATTCCCATATCTGTCTAGCAGATAGAAGTGACCTTTTCAGAATAAAAAAAATCTGACCATATTACTGTTCTGACGATACTGAATGTCCTTCCACGGCCCAAAGAGCAGAGATCAAATTCCTTAATGTGGCCTCTGGACCCTCAATGACCTGATCCCTGTCTACCTCTTAAACATCATCTCTCACCATACTTCTCAGGCCATACCCAAATGTGTGGGTTTCTTGATGTCTCACAGTTTTAAACCTCTATGCCTTTGTGCAGGCTGCTTCTCTGGCTCACAGAACATCCTTTCTTCTCTGGGAAAAGAAGTCCTCTGAGCCAGGTTAGGTTTCCCCTCTCTGTTTCCCACACTCATCATACTGTGTAACCACTTGCCCCACTCCTGTCTTCCCACTAGAATGTAAGTACTAGGAGGAGGAATCATGGCTGTTTTGTTCATTCCAGTATTCTCAGCACTGAGCACAATGTAGTCAGAGTAAATACTTGTTAACTAAATGAGTAGTGTGATTCTAACTGAAAATTCACCATTAAGAATTGAGAATGAACACAATTATTAGAAAATATGGGAAATTTTCCCCCAAATGGCACAACTGGTCACATTTGATCTTTGCTGGGTATCTGCAACATTCCAGTTTAAATCCTGAATGTTATGTCTGTAGTCAAATTTGCACTTACTCAGACCTATAATCAATCAGGCTGGTGTTTAGCTGCCCAAGTTGACATCCGGGATGACTCATTTTAATTTGACTGTTTGAGGTTAGCTTCCTCAGCTGTTGTAGCACTGTAATTGTCAATCATTTGCTTTTTAGATCAGAGTTTAACTGACTTGGAGGAAGAAAACAACAGAAGACTTATTTTTCAATCTTGTAGCAGAAAACAATTAGTATAATTCCCCATAGATATCCATTTACAATTCTCTTAAATTACATATATGCTTCGGAAGAAAATAAAAACAGAGACTAGAACTCAAGGCTATACTCCGAAGTTTTTTGTTTTTTGTTTTCTTGAGACAGGATCTTACTCTGTTGCCCAGGTTTCCCAGGCTAGAGTGCAGTGGTACAATCACAGCTCGCTAGCCTCGACCTCCCGGGCTCAAGCCATACTCCCACCTCTCAGCCTCCTGAGTAGCTGGGTCTGTAGGTGCGCATCATCACACCTGGCTAATTTTTGTATGTTTTGTAGAGATGGGGTTTCATCATGTTACCCAGGCTGGTCTCAAACTCTTGGGTTCAAGTGACCTGCCTGCCTCAGTCTCCCAAAGTGCTGGGATTACAGGCATGAGCCATTGTGCCTGGCCTATATTCCTAAGTTTTTAACTTGTCCTCTGTAGATAAAATTTTAATATACAGTCTTTAAAAATAAAACCTGAGCTTTCCCCAAATGCTAAAAACTAAATAAGCATTTTAACCTTTACTCCATTCAGTCAACAAATATTCCCCAGGCACTTCAGCCTTGTGGTAAGTGCTGTGGGGGAATCATATTTTGATGTGTTTTATAATGTGCTTTGATTCTCTACTTCTCGTCACTCTGTGACCCTTCAGACAACAGCTGGCCATTCTACTCCTATGTGTCAGGAAAAGGTTCTTACAGAAGAACACAGGAGAAAAATCCTGGGCCTTTAAGCTTCAAAAGCCCAAGCCCTGAAAGACTTGGAGCATAACATTTTTCAAAACCATGTAATCGGTTGGAACATTCTTTTCCACCCTCAGATTAGGAAAATAATCTATGTCAAAAGGAGAGGAGCAAATATGAGAAGAGGGGAGAGAGGAGGTGGAGGGGAAGAAGATGAGAAGGGAGAGGAGGAAAGGAGAGGACAGGGGAAAAGAGGAGGGGAGGGGAGAGCCAGAGGGAAGCAAATGCTGAGAAATTCACCATATGGGGCTCTGTTCTAGACCTTCTCAGTCTCTACCCAGCTAGAGAAAAAGTTGGAACCCCCAGGTAGGCTTGGGGACCTAAGTAGATGGGAACCCATTCCACCTTTCCCAGGAGGGTTGATAAAAGCAGTAAGACAGAGTGTTCCTGTGCTCGTCATTGCATCAGTTAAGAGTCAATGGGAAAAGGAGAAACAACCCTGAGCATTCAAAACTGAGATTTAATTTTAATGGGGGAGTGTCTACATAGGTGGTAGAGAAACTGAGAAGCCAATGGGACAGTGACAAAATCTAGAACTTAGCAGCAGTAGGAAGCCACTACTGTCCCTATGCTGGAAGGACAATGGGAAGATATGATGTTATAGAAGCCCAGAGGTCAAGGTCATTCAGGGAAGCTAGAACCACAGCAGGCCTGTGGTTTAGAGGGGAGTATACCACTAAAGAAATGCAGCTGATGATGATGATGCAAAGAAAGGTAGAGGAAAACCCTGGAATATCCCTTCTGCTGGCCCTTTAATCACTCACAAATGTCTCACAAGCACCAACCCTACTCTGGAATCCAGCTGACTTGTGTGAGTCACTGTGTAGCAGAGCAAGGGGAGGGTGAGTCATGGGTTTGGGGGCAAAAACATCCATGATGCGGGAGCAAGAAAATGTCTCCAGCAGGTGTCTAGGACTGTGGACCTAAGACAGCCTCACAGGATCTCCATGACGCAGAAAAACCCAGAGGAGCCCCGAGCAAGGCAGACATGACAGGGAAGCCTGAAGACTTGAAGGGGCCTTGGAGTTGGAACAAGGAAGAGACATCCGGGATCCACCTGGACAGGAAACTAAACACCAAATGGGCCCTCGTACATCTCAGTGAATTCCAGCTTGGACAGAAGACAACATTGAGAAGACCAGACACTGACCCTGCCATAATGAGTTGACTCCATGATACTGCTCCCTACCCATAATCTCCTATAACTCATGGATGATATGGAAGGGAAGAGGAGATCATCTAGCAGAAAGGAGGCTGAATCCAAGTTCATTCATAGATAAAGAAAGGAAAGAACCTAGACCAATGAACAGATCTAGTCCTTCATTTAAAAGACTCCACTGAATGTTGACGAAGGATGAACACATAACACAGATGTCTGCAATGCAGTGAGAAGCGGAAAGAAACAGTTCATGTTAAAGGATGCACTGGGGCTATCCCTCCTATATAGGAAGGATATAGGATATAAGATATTGTCTTCCTATATCCCTCCAAATGCATGATTTTCAAGAGAAGTCCATATATTCCTTAATATAACTATAGCCCATTTAGTTCTTTCAGAAACATGACAAATCTCTCAGGGTTATCCTCCTTTTGATTAGTAAATGGGGCAGTCCCAGAGGGATAAGATGGATATGGCCTGAGTCTCAACCCTGATGAATACAATCAGCAGCTTGCAGGAAATGAATTCCTTAAAATATATCCTTTTGTAGATTTGTTGAGGCCATTTCTAGACTTATAGTCTTGAACTAAAGACTTAGATCTCAAGGCATTCAGGCAGTCTTATAAAATGTGCAATCTGTAAGAAACATATAGTTAAGCCATCTAACATATATTATCTCCAAAACTTCTATAATGAAACAAATCTCAAATTATCATGACATACTCTGATCTGTCATGACTTTCCTCCAAATACAATATTTTGCTATTTTTTTAAACAGAGAAACATGACTGTTGATTCACAAAGAAACTTTTTTATCACCCTTCTAGAAACAATATCCCTAAACTTCACTTTCATAATAGGATAAGAAATAAAACATATTGTTGTTCTCTCCATTGTTTACAAAATAGCAAATAATTGCATTATAGAAAACAAAAGTCATTGTACTGTTTTGAATTTTTTTACCTCATTAGAGATGTCTGTTCCAGAGAGATCTATCGATACCAAGGAAAAGATGTTCACAATATATCCAATTCCTTGGGCTGTCAAATGGTCACAATTTCGTAAACTCAAGTAGTTTAAATTAGGGCAGCTAAAAGAAAGTAGCATGAATTAATTTTAGCTGTCAATCATATTGTCAGTAAGCAATTTCTTCATATAAAAACTCTCTTGGGAAAACAAATGGTATTGAAGCAAGGATTTTCCTTTACTCAACATAAAAGTAAGACTAAAAGTAAAAAGTAATTTGACATTACAAAGCTGGATGAAAGGGCAGTAGATTATTATATGACTTTCTGTAATTTAGTTTCATATTGCGACTTCTACAAGGAAAAAATATATCACATACATATAAAAACTATCATGTAAGTACCACAATGAATGACCTCTAAAAGTGCAAGTTAAGATCCCTACTTATCCCTTACAAGTGTGCTACAGGAATTGTACAAGACCTCTGACAAGAGGGGAGTCAAGAATAAAGTAACCAGCCAGAATACCCCTTGGAAAATGCTGGAGTAAAGATAATCTCCTTGAAAAAGTAGATTAGAGATAATCTCCTTGAAAAAGTACAGCCACTCATATCTAGATATTCATTATTTCAGGAATGACTCCATCTCAGATGTAATTTAAATATAATAATATAATTTAAAAATTGGTCCAATCTGTGACTTCATATGTCTTTCACATGGTTTCACTGAATATTTAACCAGCTTCTGGGCATCTCTGATGTTCCCCCCAATGTCATGAAATCTTTGCTTTTAGGTGTCTCATTTCTCCTATTATCAAATATACAATTACTAATGATATGATGTAAAAGACTGTTTATCATACCGCTCAGATAGTTTCATAACAGAGACATCGCTTAGCCGCACGCAGTTGCTTAAATTTAGCTCTCTTATCCTTATGCTTGCAGGACCATCAAGAAATTGCCTTAGCCCCATATCACCAATTCTGTAGGAAAGAGTGAGAAAAACTTTACATGTGATTCTATATATAAACATATAGAATAGTATTAAAGTAATAGCTACCATACCCAACATAGTTCCAAAATACCAAGGTAATATCTATACACTGGTATTTTGTCAATATTTTAAAACTAAATTTGATTATATAGATTTTAATGTAAGAAAAAAGTAGAAATGAGAGGAATGGGAGAAGTATTAATTAAAATGTTATTTCTGTTCCTTTGTTCATAATTTTTAATAAGACAGATGGCCCTCAAGATCTTTTTCTCTTGGGTTAAAATGTGATCAAGTTAAGTAGTCCCTGATACCATTTCCTGCAAAAGAAAAAGATCAAAACTTAGAAGAGTGAGAACCAAGACTAACAGTCAAACTACTGCCAGGATTTTGGAGAAATTTTCACTAAACACAAGGTCAATTTGCTAGACAGGAAACCCAACATGAGCCCTTTGACTTCTTTCCTTCTGAATCAGAGAAAACCTGATGCTGGAAGAAGACCTTGACCTTAGCCTTCCCACACTATCCTAATCAGAAACTTCTGTGTGTCAGTGCCATACCCCTACCATGTTGATCTTGCTTTATAAATGGCTGGATGTTCGTTTGGCCCATCAGTTCCCTGTCTTCCATTGGAATCTTCATTTCTAATTCCTTTTGAGAACCACCAGATCCTTCTAGGAAGCATTTCAGGAAATAAAGCAGGACAGGAGTTTCCACCAATGCAATCCTAAGAGGCAGTTTCACAACAGCTCTACAAGTGGGCATACAGATGGGAAGAACACTGGGAGCAAAACATGCTGATTGCTGACATCCGTTACATCCCCTGTTGGTTCAGATTTGCAAAGAACTGAGCAGTAAAGACAAAAGATACCCTGTTTCAGCTGAATGAGCCATAGTAAGTGGATGCCTGCTGTGCCTATCAACCCACCTTCCACCTGTAAGAGGGGGAGTGTGCCAGCACCTAGGAAAGCAGTTAAGGGTGTGTGTGTGTGTAGAAATTCATATTATAGTCAAGAAAGGATTAAAAGTCAATGGAAAAGATTATTGAGGTAATGATCCAAATTAATTGGTTAATGCAGTTAGGGCCAAACCTAGGTGTGTATCAAAAGTATCCATGCTGGGGTTTTTTTTTTTTTTTGTATTTTTCTTTTTTTAAATACACAAGCTGGGGTTTCAACCCTAAAGATTCAGACTCAATAGCTCTGATGTGGGGCTTGGGAAACTACAGTTTTTGTTTGTTTTTTGTTTGTTTTGGAGACCAAGTCTCACTCTGTCACCCAGGCTGGAGTGCAGTGGTGCGATCTCGGCTCACTACAAGCTCTGCCTCCCGGGTTCATGCCATTCTCCTGCCTCAGCCTCCTGAGTAGCTGGGACTACAGGCGCCCGCCACCATGCCCGGCTAATTTTTTGTATTTTTAGTAGAGACGGGGTTTCACCATGTTGGCCAGAATGGTCTCGATCTCCTGACCTCGTGATCCGCCCGCCTGAGCTTCCCAAAGTGCTAGGACTACAGGCGTGAGCCACTGTGCCCCGTGGGCGTCTATAGTTTTATTCAGCTCCTCAGGTGATTCTGACACGTTAGGATTTTTACTTTTAAATTCTTTTAAATATGTATTTTTAATTTATCTTTTTGTTGCTGATTCCTGAGTTAATTGCTTTGTAGTGAGAGAGTATCATTTGTTGATAAAAATAGTTTGAAAGTTGCTGGAACTTGCTTTTAAACTTTGTTGATGGTTGATTTTTTAAAGGATTGATGTGTGTTTGAGAAAAACATATATTGTTTTAACTCTCCAACTTACTATCTTAGATCTAACTCTTATATATACATTTTAAAACCTTAAAACTCTGATACTTGTTAGGCAGGAATCTAGACCCAACATGGCGGCGTTACCCGGCGTAGCAGGCCTTTTGTTAAAGACTCCCTTCACCCTTGTACACACCCGCAGACTTACATGCATCAGAGTTCCGGCTGGGCAACCACACTCCCCCATGACCTGCAGCTCACCTGCATTCCACAAGTTCGTAAATAGCAGTTTCAGTTAACAGTTTCCAAAGACCCCTTCCTCATGACCCTTACTCAACTCCTGCCCTAGTAGTTTCAAGACCCCCCCAGGCCCTGTTTCCACAACCAGTTTCCCTACCTCTCAGGCTATAAAAAGCCCCTATCCTCCTCCCTCAGCGCGACTTCCTTGGCCCACGCCTTTGGACCGAGGAACCTCGCCCACGAGTCCTAATAAAAGCTATTCTCACTGCTGTTTGCCTTGTGTCTTTGTTCCCGGTTCGGCTCCAGCCTCAGTTTACCTTTACATTTGGTGCCAAAACCCGGGAGGAGACCCCTCCCCGGACTCCTGCTAGGTCGGGCAGGCTGTCCTCTCCCCGAGCCAGGATCCCCTCCTCAAGCCTGGAGGACTCAATTCGATCACTGCTGGGTAAGTTTTCCCCCCGTTCTGAAGGTTCCCTCCAGGAGTCCCTGTCCGAAACGCGTGGCTGCGTCAGGGGCTCTCTCTGGTCAGCTGTGACCTTGGCACCAGGGACTAGGAGACATCCAACCTCCCTGAAAGCCACCATACCCCGCACTCCACGTGGCAGTGAGAGGACGCTCCCATTGCCTCCGGACTGCCCGCCTTGAGACCATAGGAACTACCCAGTCCAAACCAAACCAAAAATCTCCTCTGGGGTGCCTCTTGGCGAATCTCCAGACTTTAAGTCTCAGCCAAGACATAAAATGAAAGCGGCTCATTTTCTTCTGCACAATAGCATGGCCGCAATATAAATTGGATAATCAGTCTCAGTGGCCTGCAGAAGGCACTCTAGACTTTAACATTCTCACAGATCTGACCAACTTCTGTAAGAGACTAGGCAAATAGTCCAAGATACCCTATGTTCAGGCCTTCTAGGACTTGCGTTCTCGCCCAGACCTCTGTGCCTGATGTTCGTTGGCCCAGGTCCTGCTCGCGAAATCTACTCCCTCAGCCAAGGAGAAGGACAACTCTTCCTCCTTCTCTGAGCCTCCTGACACTCTTTCCCTGCCTCCTCTTTGGCCCCCCACTCAACCCCCTCCATACCCTAACCCCTCGTTGTCCCCATCCTCGTCGGCACCACCCCTTCCCTCTACCCCTTCTGTGTCCCCACCAAACCTGACAGATCCTGCCTCTCCTACCTCCACCTCCTCCCCTTCCTCACCTGTCTCAGCCCATACTCGGTCCAGGACCGACCTCCTGTGTCCCTTATGAGAGGTGGCAGGCGCCGAAGGAGTAGTCCGGGTCCATGTGCCGTTTTCATTGGCAGACTTGTCTAAGGTTGAGGAGCGTGCAGGCTCCTTTTCGGCCAATCCTACTCGTTATATCAAAGAGTTCAGGTATCTATGCCAGGCATATGACCTCACCTGGCACGACCTCCATGTCATTATGACCTCAACCCTGTCTCCTGAGGAGCAGGAACGCATCCTAGCGGCAGCCAGGCAGCACGCTAACCAGGTTCATTTAACTGACCCTGCCATGCCAGTTGGCACTGAGGCAATGCCCTCGGCTGAGCCCGACTGGGACTACCAAGTAGGGCAGGCAGGCCACCGCCACCGAGACATGATGGTTCAGTGCCTTCTTGCTGGCATGCAGGCAGCCTCTAACAAATCAGTCAACTTTAACAAATTAAAGGAGGTAGTCCAAGGCGAAGATGAAAATCCAGCCGTTTTTCTTAATCAGCTGACTGAGGCACTTATTCAGTACACCCGCCTTGACCCTGCCTCCCCAGCAGGAGGAACCATCTTGGCCTCATATTTCATTTGTCAGTCGGCCCCTGATATCCAAAAAAATTTAAAAAGGCGGAGGAAGGCCTTCAAACTCCCATCCAGGATTTAGTCAAACTGGCCTTCAAGGTCTACAACTCCAGGGAGGAAGCAGCCAAGGCCCAATGACAGCCCAGGCTAAAACAGAAGGTACAACTCCAAACCCAGGCCTTGGTAGCAGCCCTGAGGCCAGCTGGCTCCAGGAGCTCCCAGAAAGGAGGTACTCCCCGAGCGCCATCTGGTGCCTGCTTCAAGTGTGGCAACGACGGCCACTGGGCCAGGCAGTGCCCTAACCCAAAGGAGCCAACTCGCCCCTGTCCGAACTGTCGGCGGATGGACCACTGGAGGTCAGACTGCCCCAACCTAAGGACGGTTGCTGCACCTCCACATGACGACCCTCCTCCAGGTATTGGAGGCGCCTTCCAGCTCCTCGACACTGACGAAGATTCGGGAACCCAGACTCGGGAACCCCTCTCACTCTCGCCGAGCCCAGGGTCATGCTCCAGGTAGCAGGTAAGTCCATATCCTTCCTTATGGACACGGGGGGCTACCTACTTTGTTTCGCCTTCCTTCAGTGGCCCCAGCCACCCCTCCACTGTCACAGTCATGGGAATTGAAGGCACTCCCTACACCTACCACCAGACTCCTCCTCTGTCTTGCCACCTAGATGGCTCCCTCTTCTTGCACTCATTTCTTATCATTCCTTCGTGCCCAGTTCCCTTGTTAGGATGAGACCTCCTCTCCAAGCTAGGGGCCTCAGTTCACTTCCGACCCAACCCCTCCCCACACCTCACGTTCCTCTTCCCCCTTCTCTCACCTGACAAACCCCGCCAGGCTGACCCCCCACTCCCGTTTCCAGTCCCCATTAACCCTAAGGTGTGGGACACCTCCACCCCGATCATTGCCCAGCACCATACTCCGGTCCGCATCCGGCTAAAAGACTCTTCCAAGTTTCCTTCTAGACCCCAGTTCCCTATCTCCCTTGAACATCGACAGGGATTAAAACCTATCATTACACGCCTGCTCCGACAGCACATTCTAGTTCCCACCAACTCACCATGCAATACTCCTATCCTGCCTGTACGGAAAAGCTCTGGGGCCTATCGTCTCATGCAGGACCTACGCCTCATCAATGAGGCAGTAGTCCCTACCTTTCCAGTTGTTCCTAATCCATGTACACTCCTCTTGCGCATTCCCCCGACACCACCCATTTCACTGTCCTTGACCTGAAGGATGCCTTCTTTACCATCCCTCTACACCCAGACTGCCACTTTCTGTTTGCTTTTACATTGGAAGATCCAGACACTCATATTTCTTCCCAGCTGACTTGGACTATTTTGCCTCAAAGGTTCCGTGATAGCCCCCATTTTTTCGGACAGGCACTGCAATGGATGTTGTCCTCTGTCCCCTAACCCACAGCACACTATTGCAGTATGTTGATGACTTATTACTATGTAGTCCTTCCTAGGAGTGCTCCCTTGCAGATACTGCTACACTTTTAAATTTTCTAGGTGACCGAGGTTATCAGGTTACCCTGGCTAAGGCTCAACTTTGCAGCCCTTCTGTCACCTACCTAGGCATACTCCTCACACTCACTACAAAAAGCCTCACAGCAGATAGAATAAGCCCCCACTGGTTGTGGTACCCTTACCCAGCCCTTTTAACTCCTCTAACCTAACCCCCTCCTTTCCCCTTCCCAGCCGAACACTACATCAATGAGTCAGGACTAGTAGAAACCAATCTCCTCACTCTGGAAAAGATTCAGGAAAGACTCCACCAGAAAAACCTCAGATCAAGGCCCTCACTTACGTGGTGGCAGTCGTCTGTGGCCGGTTAAGTCCTACCCTTTCTAAGCCCCTTACTAATCATTGGCTTCTTGCTACTCATAGCTCCCTGTGTCCTCTGCTTCATCTAGGACCGCATGAAAGAAGTCTCCCAGGTCACTTTCAATCAGATGCTGCTCCACCCCTATACCCGAGTTCCGACCTCCGAAGAACCCCACGACGACCCATACCAGCAGAAAGCAGCCAGATGAACACGTCGCCCCATTTTCTTATTAGAAAGAGGTCAGAATGTTAGGCAGGAATCTAGACCCAACATGGTGGCATTACCCGGCGTAGCAGGCCTTTCGTTAAAGACTCCCTTCACCCTTGTACACACCCACAGACTTACATGCGTCAGAGTTGCGGCTGGGCAACCACACTCCCCCATGACCTGCAGCTCACCTGCATTCCACAAGTTCATAAATACCAGTTTCAGTTAACAGTTTCCAAAGACCCCTTCCTCATGACCCTTACTCAACTCCTGCCCTAGTAGTTTCAAGACCCCCCAGGCCCTGTTTGCACAACCAGCTTCCTTACCTCTCAGGCTATAAAAAGCCCCTATCCTCCTCCCTCAGCGCGACTTCCTTGGCCCGCACCTTTGGACTGAGAAACCTCACCCGCGAGTCCTAATAAAGGCTATTCTCACTGCCATTTGCCTTGTGTCTTTGTTCCCAGTTCAGCTCCAGCCTCAGTTTACCTTTACAATACTAAGCTTTATCTTTTTACCCTATATATTTTTTCATCCTCCCTCTGTTGTCATTTCTTCAGAATGATCTTCCAGCTCTATACTTCTCTCCTCTGTGAGTTCTAATCTGCTGATCAGCAATCCATTGTTTATTTCAATAACTATATTACATCATTTGTTTCTAAAAGTTAGGTTTTTTTCCCAGATAAATCTAATTGTTTTATCCTGTTTGGTTGTCTGCTCATATTTCTGATTCCATTTTTTATTTCTTCGAACATTTCATACATGGCTACTTAATTGTCTGACAATTCCTATATCTGAATTACCTGAAGGTCAAATGTATTTTGCTGTTTCTGTGACTCTTTTTCATGGTGATTTGTATCTTTGTGCATTTTGGCAATCTTTGACTTTGAGTACCTATTTATTTGATCTTAATCTCTAGCCTGAGAAGCTTTGTGCTAACTTCTTCCAGGAGCTCAGGAACTACCTACCTGAGACCACTCTGTCCCCCTTAAAGAGGTACAAACTCTGCAGAAGTCTCAGGTTCTGCTTCCCTACTTTGAGTCTTGCTCAGAGCTGATTCTCTCAAAGGCAACTGTTGTCATAACATTTGTGTTCAGAGCTGCTCAACCTTTTATGTTTGCTGGTTATTCACTATTCATCTCAGTGAATTTGTTCATTGAGAGAGTAGAAAAGAACCAGGGGATTCAGGGCTACTGGATATTTCTCTTACTCTTTGTGAGCTCAGCAATATATTGAAAATATATTTAATCAAGGATCTGAACTATTTTTGGCAGAGCCCCTTGAAGTGTCTTGTCACCTCTACTTCTGGAGGCAGAAAACTTCCATTTAAGATTAATTAGGCAAGGCACAGTGGCTCACACCTGTAATCCCAGCACTTTAGGAGGCCAAGGCAGGTGGGTCACCTGAGGTCAGGAGTTCAAGACCAGCCTGGCCAACATGGTGAAACCCTGTCTCTACAAAAATACAAAAATTAGCCAGGGATGATGGTGGGTGCCTGTCTACTTGGGAGGCTGAGGCAGGAGAATCGCTTGAACCCAGGAGGCAGAGGTTGCAGTGAGCCAAGATTGTGCCACTGCACTCCAGCCTGGGTGACAGAGTGAGACTCCATCTCAAAAAAAAAAAAAAAACCTGCAGAAGCCTGCGTGAAATACAAGAATGAAATTCAGTTGTATTTCACATATTCATACAGATAGAATTAGTTGATACACACACTTATGTAGTGTGTGTGTGTCTGTGTCTGCATCTCACCGTTATTATTAAATGTAACAAATTGATCCAAACTTTGTGGCTTAAATGGCAAATATTTATTATCTCCCCGTTTCTGGATCTGAGGGATTTGGAAGTGAACTAGAGTAGTTCTAGCTCAGGGTCTCTCATGAGTGTGCAGTCAAGATGCCAGCTGGAGCTTCAGTCATCTGAAGGTTTGACTGGGGCTATAGGGTCTGCTTTCAGGCTCACTCACATGGCTGTTGGCAGGAGTCTTTAATTCTTCACTGGCCCTTGGCTGGAGCCCTCATTTCCTAATCCAGGTTTTTTCCATTCCAAACCCTTATATCTCCTCCAGCTCCCAATGACCCATGCTGCCTTCCCATTTTAATAATAAGCAACATAGGTTGAGATTCTATGTAGTGGGCCAGTGCAGTGGCTCATGCCTATAATCCCAGCATTTTGGGAGGCCAAGGTGGAAAGATCACTTGAAGCCAGAAGTTTAAGACCTGCCTGGGCATAGTGAGACCCTGTCTCTAGAAAAATTTAAAAATTAGCTGGATATGATGAAGTGTGCCTTGTAGTTCTAGCTACATGGGAGGCTGAGGCAGGAGGATCACTTGAGCCCAGGAGTTCAAGGTTATAGTAACTGTGCAACTGTACTTCAGCCTGGGCAACAGAGCAAGACCCTGTCTTTAAAAAATAAAAATGAATAAATAAAAGATTCTGTGTAGCTTAGATTATTATGCTGACTTGTGCTTTCCCAAATATTAGCCAACTTTAATGTGGCTCAAGTATAATTTTGTGGATCAAATGCTATTTTGTTATTATCTGGTCCTATAAGATTATAAGAATCCTACATAGGTAAGAGGCTGAGCTACCCACTGGGGAAGGGGTTTCAGCAAGAACCCTCTTGATCCTTGGCTGGGTGTGGTGGCTCACACCTGTATTCCCAGCACTTTGGGAGCCTGAGGCAGGTGGATCGCTTGAAGTCAGGAATTCCAGACGAGCCTGGCCAAAATGGTAAAACCTTCTCTCTACTAAAAATATAAAAATTAGTCAGGTGGGGTGGCACACACCTATAATCGCAGCTACTCAAGAGGCTGAGGCTGGAGAATCACTTCAGCACAGGAGGCAGAGGTTACAGTGAGCTGAGATCATGCCACTGCCCTCCAGCCTGGGCAACAGAGTGAGACTCTGTCTCACATAAATAAATAAATAAATAAATAAATAAATAAATAAATAAAAACAGAATTTGCTCCCGAGAATACCAGGAGAGTAGTCCAATAGTGGACCAGCTAAAGAAAGAATTTCAATAAGAACCCACCCTCTGTCCATTTGTCAGAAATTCTACACAGACGAAAAATCTAACCAGTACCCAAGAGGAAAAACCTTCGGTGAGATTGGTTCTTCATAAGCAAGTCAGAAAGTCCATATGGAAAAGATCATGTTAACTGAACTAGCTATGGAAACCCTCATTAGGAAAGGTAGCCTGTAAGTATTCCTGTGAGTTTGCTTAATTTTACAAGGGTCCATAATTCCTCATATCCTGAGCTCTCCCTACACCCCATATAATCAATCTGGGTTGGGAGGCCTCTTTCTTATAACCACAGAACTCTGCACTTACCTCTACTTTAACACTTGGACTCCTGACTTTCATGTTTACCCCACGAACCATAAGTTCCGTAGGAGAGGACCTGGCACATACTAGATAATCAACATTTCTTGAGTATATTACTGAATGACTCATTACCTTACACAATTTGCCAAATTCAACACAGTCAGTTGCCTCAAAGGTGAAAGGGATCTGAGGCTGCTGTCTGTTATTCCCTTGCAGTCAGCCATATAAATGTGACTGAGATTTGGATAATTCTTGTCTATATATTTGAAGGATGCATCAGTAACCCTTTTATTTCCTGTTTGTAAAAAAACAGAAGAAAAGACAAGTATTGTATTTATAATGCCACAAGAGTAAAAGTAAATGATAATGCTGAACCACATTTTTAATATAACAGACCTTCGAATCGGATCTTTCTGAGTTTACAAGTAGAAAGAGCTTTGAAAGTACGATCGGAGATATGCGGTGCACCAGTGAAAACCAGCGATGTAATACGAGAGCACTTTTCAACTAAAGCCTTCAGAAGAAAAAAATGATTAAATTAATCAAGGGTACAGAACAGGTTTAGCAAACTAATGAAGTCATTTTTTCCTTCAATATATTAGAGACAGACATGTTAACTAATAATTTTCCTAATTTCAAAGAAAACTGGATTTTTCAATACATTTTAACACACTTACATTTCAGTAATGTGGAAGAATCAGAATTAAATCATGTACTAAGAGTATGGGAAAACATGAGAAATGGACTACTGAAAAAAATTACTACATTTGGCAGCTTAGCATGGAGAACTGAACTCAAAGTTTATGCTTAGGCTATAACATCACTAAAAAAAATCCTAACTGTGAAACAAGGTTTCTTAGGATATTTAAGGATTCAAATGTTTTCAAGGGTATGTGTATGTGTGGAAACTTTTAAATGATTTTATTACTATTAAAAAATAACTAAAATGAAAAGTCCATTCATATTTTTCAGTAATTCAAGCCATTAGAACATATATCTATCTTATGGGACAGAAAAGAAAAGGTACTTTCCAATTACCTACTTTTACACAGTTGTCCGTCAGAGTTGGCATGTCGTTAATGGTAAGATGCGTAATTCCAGTGCAGCTGTTTGCAATGTACCTGAAGCCTTGGACTGAAATCTGAATTGTACAAAGTAGAAAATAATGGGAGAATGCATTAGCATGATAAAAACCCAAGGGAGTAATAACCAAAGATACATTATAATTTTGTTACTATGTTTTAAAATTAACCATAAAATATGGCAGACACAAGAGGGAAAGAAAGAATCTAATCTTGATTTTTTTTATTATTTAATTTTTTATTGAGGTGAAATAATTAAAAAAAAATTTTTTTAACTAAAAAAAATTAACCACTTACATAAGTTATTTAATCATTCATAATGTTGTGCAACCAGCACCTATATGTAGTTCCAAAACATTTTCATCACTCAAAAGGAAACCCTGTACCCATTAAGCAATTGCTGCCTATACTCCTTTGGCCCTGGCATCATTAATCGCTGTTCTGTTTCTATAAATTTACCTATTCTGAATATTTCATATAAATGGAATTATACAATATGTGGCCTTTTGTTCCTGGCTTCTTTCACTTAGTGTAATGTTTTTGATGTTCATGCACATTGTAGCATGCATGAACATCTCAATCCTTTTTATGACTGAATAATACCCTATTCAATGGGAAAACTACATTTTAAAAATCCATTAATCTGTTAATGGGTATTTGGATTGTTTCCATCTTTTGGATATTTTGAATATCTACATGCATGTACATCTATTTGTTTGAATATCAGGTTTCAATTCTTTTGTGTATATATTTAGGACGAGAATTGCTGGGTCATACGGTAATTCTATGCTTAATTTTTAAGGAACCAGCAAAATGTTTTCTATAGGAGCTGCACCATTTTACCTACCCACCAGAAATCTGTAAGTGCTCCAATTTCTCCACATCACCAACACTTATTTCCCACTAAAATAAATTTCCTTGTAGGCTTGATGTGGTACCCCACTGTGATTTTCATTTGCATCCCCTTAATGAGTAATGAGATGAGTATCTTTTCATGTACTTGCTAGCCATTTGTATATCTTCTTTGGGAAAAAGGTCTGTTCAAGTTATCTGCCAATTTTTTTTTTTTTTAGTTGGGTTGTTTGTCTTTTTGTTGTTGAGTTGTAATAATTCTTCATATATTCTGGATACCAAGTCCTTATTAGATGTATGATTTGAAATTATCTTCCATTTTGTAGGTTGTCTTCTCATTTTTAAAATCATGTACTTTGATGCATAAACACTTTTAAGTTTGATGAAGTTCAGTTTATCTATTTTTTCTTTTGTTGTTCACGCTTTTGGTGTCATATTTAAGAATGTATTGCTAATTCCAAGGTCATGAAGATTTACCTCCTATTTTTTATTCAAAAGGGTTTATTATTTTTACTCCTATATTTAGGTTATTGGCCATTTTGTATTAATTTTTATATATAGTGTGAGGTAGGGGTCCAACTTCACTTTTTTTTCATGTGGATATACAGTTGCCCCAACACCAGTTGCTGAAGAAAGTATTCTTTTCCCCATTGAATGGTCTCAGCACCCTTTTCAAAAATCAATTGACCATAAATGTATAGATTTATTTCTGGACTGTCAATTCTACTCCATTGTTCTATACGTCTATCCTTATGCCAGTGCCACACTGTTTTGATTACTGTAGCTTTGTAGTACCGATTTCTTTCTTTTCAACTATCATTACCCACATTAATAGAAAGAGCAGTGGCAGAAAGTGTCTGAAATAATGACTGATTCAAAGATCAAAATATTTGCCTATGATGAATTACCTTAAGATAACTTCTTATTTAGACTGTATTTCCTGTAACAGATGGGAAATCAGATTGTGTTCAGATTCAGTAAAGGGAAATTGAGATGCTGCCCAGAAGCAGACATAAGGGGAACTCCCCTGAAGTGTCATCTCCAGAAGAGTATGACAGGGAGAATGAGGAGCAGCAACTACAATGGACCTCTAGGGAGACCTTTGGAGACCTTTGGAGACTTCATGTGTGCCACCTCTCACTAAAGGTGACTTCCAAGGTTCTGTCATCAAAGCCTCCACCTATTCAGAAAGGACTAGCCAAAAGTTAAGGAACTGAGTGGTATATCCCCAGGACAACCAGAGCTCAACTCAAATGTCACTTCCTTAGGAAGTGTTCCTGACCCTTAGATTAGAGCAGTTTCTTGTTATATACTTACATCACCATGTAATTATCATAACTGCAATTACATTCATTGTATGATTGGTTATTAAATGAATCCCCTGTATACAGCTCCCAGCATGGTGCTTATAACATCAACTGATGAGATAATTGAGTAATATTATTACATGAATAAATGGAGGAATGTATGAATGGCTTCTGAGAACCATGTGTATTCAGTAGGTTCCCCTTCGCAGCAGACAATAATAATATAAGCACCCAGACAAAAGCCAAGG
Organism: Macaca nemestrina; assembly: GCF_043159975.1. NCBI lineage: Eukaryota > Metazoa > Chordata > Mammalia > Primates > Cercopithecidae > Macaca > Macaca nemestrina. Next base: position 56,303,808 of record NC_092128.1, on the reverse strand, counting down.
GAATTTTTATAGCTATTGAAATAAAAAAAAAAAGAAAAAAAAAAAAACAAAAAACAAACAAACAAACAAAAAAAACCACTAAGGGAAGCCCTTGAAGCCAGGGGCTGAGCATGCAGGCTTGATTTGCTACAGAAGCCAGGCCTTTGGGTTGGATTATATTTGGACAATTTTTCTACATTTCTAGTATTTTTCTATTGTGCTACAGAAGTCAGGCCTTTGGGTAAGATTATACTCAGACAATTTTTCTAAACAGCCTTTGGGAAATGTGTTTCTAAAGCCTGAACAAATTTATGGCAACTCGTATGATGGAGTGCAATACAGTTACAAGTTAATGTTTTAGGAGAATAACTGAGCTCATGACATTATTTAAAAGAAAAAGTTGATTATATAAGGCCTTGCTACACAAAATGTGGTCCATAGAGCAGCAGCATAAGCATTACCTGGGAGCTTGTCCAAAACACAGAATCTTAGCCCACCACCACTGACTTAGAGGCTGCACTTGAACAAGACAGGTGATTTACACACAGACATGACAGTTTGAAAAGTGTTAATCGAGAGGAAATGAAGAGCAAAAACAAAGTATATCAGTCATGGTTCTCCAGAGAAACAGAACCAATAGGATATACTTACATCCAAGTATATATACATACATACATATATATACACACACATACACACACACACAAACATCCGTATGTGTGTGTGTGTGTGTGTGTGTTTGTGTAGAGAGAAAGAGACAGAGTTAGAGATGTATTTTAAGGAATTGGCCCTGTGATTGTGGGGGCTGGCAAATCTGAAATCAGTATACCAGACTCGTAGGCTAGAAACTCAGAATTTCTACATTGCAAGTCTTGCAGCAGAATTGCCTCCTCTTCAGGAAACCTCAGTCTTGGAGACCTGTCTTTATTCTTAACATCTTCAACTGAATGAAGTTCACCCACATTATAGAGGGTAGTCCACTTTACTCAAAGTCTACTGATTAAAATATTTATCACATCTTAAAAATAAAAACAAAACAAACCTTTGCAATGACATTTACACTGGTGCTTGACCAAACAACTGGGCACTATAGCCTAGCCAAGGTGACATAAAATTAACCACCACAGAAGGAAATACACCAAATACTAAGAGTGATTATCTCTGAAGAGTAGATAGTTTTCAAATTTTCTACAGTGACCATGTATAGTCCGAAAAAAAGAGAAACAGAAAAAGGCATCTTTGGGGAAAAGATAGCATAAGAAAGCCCTTGGACAGTTTTTGAATCATCTCCTACCATAGACCTCTCCTTGCAGGGAAACACCAACTAATAAATGGCCCATGACTCTTTATAACTCTTCCTGCAATCTGTGTGTGCCTTATTTTCCTTCAAAGCAGTGGGGATGCTGGTCTTGGCTGACGTGGCAGGATCACTCTTGGGATGAATAAGAAAAGTTGAGGAGGTAAGGAAGGAGGGAAGGCTAGCAGAAAACCGGTAAGGCAATAATGAGGTAGGTTTTTTGTTTATTTTCTTTTCTTTTTCTTTTTATATTCGTACTGCCATGAATTCTTGAGTAAATTTTTTATAAGTATCCCAGAGCAAAGTCCAGGGGAGATTAATGAGCTTTTCAAAACATGAACAGAGTAGGAGAGAAAAATGCTGAGTTTGGAGTTAGCTAAGCTGGTTTTGAGTCTGGCTCTACCTCTTTCTTGCTTATAACAAAAAGCAGCTCAACCTCTCAACTCTTAGTTTCCTCACCCGGAAAATGAGCATAATAATACCTATTTTAGAAAATTCTTGAGAAAACAAAATGAGGCAATGTATATAAAAGTGATTAGCTAGCATAACGTCTGGCATGTAATATTGATATCACTTTTCCTGTTATTGTTTTTCTGGGCACATTTTGCTCCCACGTGAAAGAATCAAGAAGCAGGGGTAGGGGGTCTTGAGAGCTCATTGTAGTGCAGCCCTCACATTGCAAACAAAGAAATGGGATTCGGAGAAGTTGTGTGATTGGAGAACAGGTTCTTTATCTATTCCTCACAACGTGGCCCCAGTGCTGAACATAGCATCTGACACAGAATGGCTGCTCCAGAAATGTTGAATGAATGAATGAATGGATTATCTTGAGTCACATAGCAGTGGCAGAGCCAAGGCTAGAGGCCACCTCTTCCCATTATGACACACAACCCAAGGTTTGAGAACTGTTTTCTGTTTGTTTTTATTTTTTTATTATTATTATACTTTAAGTTCTAGAGTACATGTGCACAACGTGCAGGTTTGTTACATAGGTATACATGTGCCATGTTGGTTCGCTGCACCCATCAACTCATCATTTACATTAGGTATTTCTCCTAATGCTATCCCTCCCCCAATGCCCCACCCCCGACAGGCCCCAGTGTGTGATGTTCCCCGCCCTGTGTCCAAGGGTTCTCATTGTTCAATTCCCACCTATGAGTAACAACATGCAGTGTCACTCATTGTGTTAGTTTGCTGAGAATGATGGTTTCCAGCTTCATCCATGTCCCTGCAAAGGACATGAGCTCATCCTTTGTTGTTTTTGATGACAACTCTAAATTCCCCCCTTATCCCAGACCTTAGTTCATAACCCTAACACTAGTATCTCTAATAAAGTTTTCCATAAAACAAACAATCTTTTCTCTCTTGCTTTCTTTGTAACACGTTCATGTCAAGATTTCCTGAACAAGAGCGAAAATGATAGCAAAAAACAGCCACAACTGGGTGATTCCTTACAATACAGCCCAGAACTTGGTGCTGTCAACCAATAAGATTAGTATCCAGAAAGTGGGGGGTAGGGGGTAGGGCTCTGAGAAGGGCTCTTTAGCTTTGTCCTGGCATGAAGTACTTAGTTTTCCACATAGTTTATATTAGAATATCCAAAAAGATATTTGGCTAATATTTTATGACTCACATATTCCTCCCAGAATCTTTTAGGCCAAGCAACCATTAGTTGTCCTTTCTCTTCCTAAAATAATGGAGATATAAGACTGAAGTTAAAAATTCCTCTCTAAAGGCAAAAGCAAAATATTTTATCAAGTTAAAATTCCAGGTGTCATCACAGGCTGATATCTGTGTGTTTTCTGCGTAGGATTTTTACACCTGAAATCCGATTCCTGTTTGGTTGTAAAGTGATTTTGGCTTCCATTTTGACACCAACTGGAGCCCTGCCACCCTGTCCTTTGCTGGTTAAGCCCCCACTGATTGGGAAGTTGAGGAACTTGGTCTCACCAGTGGTGTTCCAACCACAAGTCCCAGCAGACAGCTACTGCTGCTGATGAGGGCAGAGGAGCTTTGGTGATCAGTTAAATTCTCTCCAGCTGCCTCTGGGTGTGTCTCACCCCATCATCATGAGAAGACAGACCTGTCCGTAAAGGAAATGAGTTGTCAGTGAGCCACGTACTCACTAAAGACCAAGTGCAAAGCACAAAGGACTAGCTCAGATCCCTCTTTGCCACTCTAAGGTAGTAAAAAGGAAGAGATTTAGCAAACAGATGATAACATCATACGAAGCTTCCACTTCCCACACCTCCTTTACAACAGTGCCTGTGAGTCGGCTAGCTCAGCAGCACAGAAAAGACATATATGCAGAGCTAGACCCTCTAAGGCAGCTGGAAATATCCATCTGAGATAGACATGGCCATGCTGTGGTCCTGTACCACCTCCAGCTGTTTCTCACATTCTCACAGCATTGCATCCAATGACTAATAGGTAGTGTGATGACTTTATTCATATCCATATATTCTTCATGTCCTCTTAGTGACCTCAAAGGAGCCTGACTTAGCAAGCAGAATGAACTGTTGGAGAGAAAAACAAAGCTTTCCTTCAAAACTATTATGGAACATAGTTTTATTGCATTCAAATGCACCACAAGCATCTTTAATAGCAACATTTCCCAGGGACTGTGCTACAAGGGTTTGACAGACTCTCAAATACCATGTCCTCTATAGGGACAGGAAGAAGGGTCTGGTAATTGTCTTTCTTGAGGTCCTGCCAACCCCTCTTTGGATGATCCTGTATTGTCCAGGTCTATATATGGTTCACAGTCATCCCCATCTCTATGGTCTGAAATCCTATCCATTCACTATGCACTTCTTCCTGGTAGCCCTCCCTGATCACCTCAGGTAGACATGTTTCGAACCTACATCTGAGCACCAAAGCCTGTAGTCTACACTCTGCATTTTATATCCTCTGCCTTATATGACAGTTACCTGCACACATGTCTAGTATCCTTGCCAAGAAGCATAGACAGCATCTTAGCCATCACTGTATCCTTTACAGTACAGCACAGTGCCTGGTGCAGAGTGTTTGTTAATAGACCAAGTAGTTGTTGAATGAATTATTTGTAGAATATAAATGAGAATTAGTAGTTTCAAAGGGATGGCAGTCAATATGGTCAGTTGTTACACATTGCCATATTTACATAAAAACACTGGACAATCAAATATTTAAAAAAATTATTTTTCCAGTGTGAATGAGGAACCAGGACACAAGCTGAGTGAAGCCTACAGATGCCAGGAAGGCTTGCATGCTTGCCAACTCTGTGTGCATTTACTGCACAATGACTCAGAGCTGGGATCTGTCAGAAGCAGGCTGATTCATCCTAAACTTCACCATTCTTGTCTAGAATACACTAATTGGTTCTTCTCCTCAACCAGTGGCCAAATTGCTCATAGTTTCCCTTGTATTACTGAGAGAATCACAACCATAATACTTTCTTTTTACAACACAATGATCCACAGAGCTACTTGGTTTGTCTAGATTTATTGAACTAGATGGTGGCTTTACAGCTACAGTTCTAACCACATGCTTCACCCAGGTCCAAGACCAAAATAGAGTTTTGTGAACATTTCATGAAATTCTGTGTCACTTCACAAGATAGGGAGAATAGAATAAACCAAAATAAGTATGTTTCCAGAAAGAATAAAATTTTTTTCAAACCTTTTTTTCAGGAATAGGAAACATGATCTTAGTCCCCTGAGACTCATCATTTTGTCATCTCATTCTTCAAGATGTAAAAATTGTTGCCAGATGTTTCATTTTTACCACTTAATATAATAAACATCCTTATACATTTTGCCTACAAAGAGATTATATTAACCTGTGGATGTTAAACAATAGGTGTTTGTTATTTTAATTTTTAATTTTCACTATGAACATAACTCTACGTTATGTTCCAATGAATAATTTTAACAACCATTTAAATGTATGTAAGTCCTATTTATAAGACATATAAAAATGTTTTCATAAATTCTACAATTTTTTTTCAACACAGGTTGAAGTCTGGTTCAGAAAGGACACAAAGCATTCCTCTAACAGGGAAACTGAAACACAATAACTGACCCAGAAAGGCAGGAATTGCACTGTGAGTTTTTTGACTCATGACTACTTTTCCACTAGAACTCCTCCTTATTAAATGATACTTAAAACCACATATTTTTTCAAATACAAAATGCAACAGTTTTTTTTACTATATGCAGTATAGTACTTTATAGTTTCACAAATTATATTCTTATATTAAAAACCAAGGTTGTACATACTCAATATGTATCACTTCCTCATTATTTTACCACACTAGCATTATCTATGTTCTTGATGATATTAATGTCTATCGTTTCCCTAGAATATTACATAATAATGTGCTACTGCATATGTCTTCTCAACTTCCTGTTCAGTGACCTCCTGTTGGTAGCTTAAAATAGGCCATGGTGAGAGTATTTACACCATAGAATTCAGCCAACACTAAAAAGTCAGGCTTTTCCTGCCCTTTATTATTCCATAGAAAAAAGGAAAATGGAATCAGCCAAATATAAGTGCATTACAATTTTGAATTTAACTGTTTCCAATTCATTTTGATACATAATTTGTTCATTCACAACTGGTTTAGCTGTTCACAAAACTCTTGTTGTTCCAATTAACACTTATTGACAGACTTCCAAATCTATACCTTCACTCCCAGCTCTCTTTCAAGGACCAGACTTCTACTTCCAATTTATTCTTGTCATTTACACCCAGATGTATCACAGGAACCTGAAATTTGGCCCTTCCAAAATGAGATTCATTATTCTTTTACCCCCACTCTTGCTCCTTTTTTGGTTATCTTGTCTAGTTACCATACAGAAATACAAAATCCTAAAGCTGAAAAAGACCTCAGAGATTATTTCGCCCAGCCTAGCCATTCAACAGGTGAAGGAATTGAGGCAGAAAAACCAAGTAACTCCAAGGTTGCATAACTGGTCAGTGGCATAACAAGAAATAGATCCCAGGTCTCCTAACTTCAAGAAAGGAGAGGGTGGGCGCGGTGGCTAATGTCTGTAATCCCAGCACTTTGGGAGGCCGAGGCAGGCGGATCCCAAGGTCAGGAGATTGAGACCATCCTGGCTAACACAGTGAAACCCTGTCTCTACTGAAAAAACAAAAAAATTAGCCGGGCGTGGCAGCGGGTGCCTGTAGTACCAGCTGCTGGTAGGAGAATGAGGCAGGAGAATGGTGTAAACCCGGGAGACGGAGCTTGCAGTGAGCCCAGATTGCGCCACTGCACTCCAGCCTGGGCAACAGAGCAAGACTCCGTCTCAAAAAAAAAAAAAAGAGAAAGATGAGGGGGGAATGGGGGAGGGGGAGAAGAAGGGGAGGGGAGAGGGGAAGGGAGAGAAGAGAGGAAGAAAGAAAAAGAAAGGAAGGAAGGAAGAAAGGGAGGGAGGGAGGGGAAAGAGAAAGAAAGAAAGAAAAAGAAATAAAGAGAGACAGAGAAAGAGAAAGAGAGGGAGGGAGAGAGAGAGAGACAGAGAGAGACAGGAAGAAAGAAAGAAAGAAAAAGGAAGGAAGGAAAGAAGGAAGGAAGGAAGGAAGGAAGGAAGGAAGGAAGGAAAGAAAGAGGAAAGAAAAGAAAAGAAAGAGACAAAGAAATTCCTCCCCTGACTCTTGCTTTGCTTATGCAATCTCCATTCAATTTGGCTAGTACATTCATCCCTGGACATGCCTGTGTGGCTTTCTCCAACCTCCAACACAAATCCCAGGGGTGAACAAGTAAGACCTTCCATGATCTCTGCTTCTCTGAAAGGGGAAGGTTGGAATTTATGTAACCCAGAGAGAACTGAAATGACCTTGGAATCTTCAGTTTGCAGTTTGTACAGCCTACCTTTAAGTTTTGTGGGCTCTAGAGAGATTTAACAGTACAAGAACTGATAAGCCATTATTATTGCACTGATTATTATAATCATTCAAACATTCCTAGAATACTGTCCCTTTTCATTTTTTGTTGATTTGTGCATAGTGATTAAAATATAATTGGTGAAAAAATAGAGTGCACATGTGATTCATCCCTGTAATCCTGGCACTTTGGGAGGCTGAGGTGGGAGGATCGCTTGAGCCCAGGAGTTTGAGACCAGCCTGGACAACATATCAAGACCCATTTCTAGAAAAAAAAAATTTGAAAAGAATTAACCAGGCTTAGTAGCATGCGCCTGTAATCCCAACTACTTGGGAGGCTTGAGGCAGGAGGATCCATTGAGCTCAGGAGTTTGAGGCTACAGTGAGCTATGATAACACCACAGTACTACAGCCTGGGTCACAGAGAAAGACTTTGTCTCTTAAAAAATAAAAAGACAGAGAGAGAGAGACAGAAAATACTTTCACTTTATATTTCATAGCTTCCTAGGCACTTTTCTTCCTATAAATTTAAAGAAATATCAGACTCGACCTTACCAAGAAAAGAGATCACCAAGCCTTGCTCTAGCAAGTTACCAACTTCTCCACTACGTAACAGGCATCTCTGAAACACACCCTGGGGAGGCACGCCCTGACCCTGGCCACAGTCTCATTCATTCGTCAAGCTTATCAAAGTCCTACTATGAGCCAGGTATTGTATTATTTGCTAAGGATACAGATACACAATTATATAAGGCACCATCCCTGTTTTCAAAGAACTCACCTTGGGGAGGAGAGCAGACAAGCAAGCAGATAATTGAATATGTAGAGAATGCTTAATGAAAAGTACAATGATAAAAGTATACACAAGAGGGATACTAACCCAGCTTGCAGTAGGGCAAGGAATGGCTTAGCAAGGCCCTTCTAGAGAAGGCTGTGATTGAACAGAACCTTGAAGGATAAGTGCAAGTTAATGCAGTGAATGGAGGAAAGGGACAGTAGCAGGATGTCCAGGCAGAGGGCAAAAAGTGAGCCTAGTGAAACAACTGAGGCTGGAAATGAAGAACGGGGAGGCACCAAAGCAGAAACCCCTATGGCAAGCTCCCCTACTGTCTGGTTTCACTATCCTAAATGTAAACATATAAATCTGAAACATGGTCCAAACTCCTCACTTTTCATCCAGCTTCTTCTCCAACTCCACATTCAAGAGTTGTTGGCTTCTAGGCATTTGGGTTTGAGCCTGAGTTTTGCTGGACCCCAGCCTTGCTTCCCAGCATGTCTGTGGTTGTTCCATGCTTGGCTTCCTGCAGAGGGCCATAACCCACCATTGCACACAGTTGAAGATACATGAATCTGTAGGGAAAGTGGCTACCCCATGATAATGTCAATGGGAGAATCTTTGGAGTTACACATAAACAGAGCAGAGGATAAAGGGAAAGTAAAACCAGGAATCATCACCCTCCCAATTGGCACCTTCTCATGTACAAGTAGGATGGCTTTGTTCTCTCCATTAAAACTCTTACTCCTACTCATATTTTCCATTCTGAGACTCTGAGAGAAACATGGACATATTTTAAAGAGCTCTGAAATGAACTGGGAACTAATGTGAATCTCCTTGGAGCATTTTAGCTAACACATTTTATCCATTCATTCATGGGAATATTTAAGGAAAGACTTAGAGGAAGTTAACCATACAGATATCTGTAGAAAGATTCCAGACAGGGGGAACAGTCAGTGTGAAACCCTGCAGCATGAGCCTGCTTATGTTTCTGAAGAAGAGAAAAGAAGCCGGTGTAGCTGCAGCAGAGTGGGCAAGAAGGAGAACAGGAAGTGCTGTCAAAGGGGCAACTGGAAGATGAGGCAGATTTCTCAGGGCCTTGTAGGTCCTTCCAAGGCTTTTCTTTTATTAAATGAATAAGAAGGCTTGCCAGGTATTTAAGCAGAGGAAGGACATTGACTTGGGTTTTTAAAGGATGCCTCTAGACACTGTGTTGAAAGCAGACTTGCAGGAGGCAGGGGTGAAAGCAGGAAGGCCAATTAGGAGGCTATTGCAATAACCAGGCAAGAGATCATGGTGACTTGGACTGGGGTGGTGGCTGTGGAGATGGTTAGATCCTGATTAGATTATGCAGGAATAGTCAACTGCACTTCCTAACAGAGTGGATGTGGCGTGAGAGAAAACAGTCAAAGGTAATATCTTAGTTTGCTAGATTGGCTGTAATAAAGTACCACAAACTGGATGGCTTCAACAACAGAAATGTATTCTCTGGTTCTGGAGGCACAAATTCTGAGATCAAGAATTTGGTAAAGTTGGTTCCCTCTGAGGGCTGGGAGGAAGGATTTGTTCCAAGCCCCTCTCCTTGGCTTACAGATGGCCATTTCAGGTTCACAAAGCATTCTCCCTGTATGCTTGTGTCTGTGTCCAAATTTCCTTCTTGCATAAGAACAGCCATCATACTGGATTAGGGCCCACCTTTAATGACCTCATCTTAATTAATTACATCTGTAATTACCCTATTTCCAAATAAGGTCATGTTCTGAGGTACTATTGGGTGTTAGGACTTCAACATATAAATGTTGTTCATTTCATCAATGAACAATGGATTCCATCAATCCATAGTAAATGGTGCCAAGATTTTTGGCCTAAGCAACTATAAAGATGGAGCTGCCATTAACTGAGATGGGGAGGACTGTAGGCGGAGCAAGGAGCAGGAATTTTTTTTTTTTTTTAAGATACAAGAGTCTAAATTTTGAGAGAAACATCTGGGTTGGAGATACATAAGTCATATATATGAGATATATATACTTTTAAATACATATATTACATATATGTATATGTGTGTATCTATATGAGCAAATATGGTATATGTGTGTATATATATGATTTTATATATATATGAGTGCTCATTATTGTAGGTGATATAAAGCCATGAGACAAGATGAGATCATCAAGGGAGTAGATATAACCAGAGAAGGGAAATGGATCAAGGACTGAACCCTGGGGCCCTCTGTGCTTAAAGGATTGAGAGATGAGGAGGTAACTTAAAGAGGCACTTTAAGAAATACTATTAAAAGTAGGAAAAGAGAAAGATCTATAGCACAATATAATTTATGAGAACATAAGAATGCATAGAGATTTAAGGAAACATATAAAACAAATTAGAGGGGTTGCTTGTGTAGGGGGAGGGGAATAGAAATGGGAAATATGAACAAAAGGAAATAAAAATAAACAAGAGAGGGGCCTTGCACAGACTGATTATGGAAGTTTGCCATGAACTGAGAGTATAATTAAATCTGCTCTTGGTATCTGAGTTCCAAAATAAACAAAATAAATCCAATGTGAAATAAAATATAAATCCCTGGTTATGTTTTTTTCCCTTGGGTTCTTTTTCTTCCCTGCACAATATTGCAGAGGAAACACAGCATTTTTAAACTTATTAACTTATTTTAGTGAGAACAGTCACCATAGAAACTCCTTATTGAGTTCTGACACTTTGATCAAAAAATATTTGAAAAAAAGGGGAATTGAGTGAAACCTAGTTACTGTGGAAGTGAATATAAGATGACTTAAATACTTATTGCTAGTTTCTGAGAAGGAATGAATACTTATCAGCATAAAAATCCACTCCAAGTTTGAATGCTGTTCTCCCACTCCTTTTGTAATATGCTTATAGCATTGCTATAAAAATTAATTACATGGGTAAAAATAGGAAGTAAGTATGGGGAGCCACAGCATCAGCTTTCCTGTAGAAACCACATCTCTAAGTTTTCTAAATCATAAAAGTGTCATTAGGAATGGCACAACCAATTTTGAAAACTAACAATATCAACTAAAGCCAAACACACACACCTGCAACCCAGCCACTGGACTCCTATATACACACACATAATGTGTATATATCCACCCATGTATATATATATATAGTGTGTATATATATCCATGTATATATAAACACACACACATATATATATATCCAACAAAAATGTCTGCTACGGGGAGGCCAAGACAGGTGGATCACGAGATCAGGAGATCGAGACCATCCTGGCTAACAGGGTGAAACCCCGTCTCTACTAAAAAAATACAAAAAACTAGCCGGGCGAGGTGGCGGGTGCCTGTAGTCCCAGCTACTCGGGAGGCTGAGGCAGGAGAATGGTGTAAACCCGGGAGGCGGAGCTTGCAGTGAGATCCAGCCACTGCACTCCAGCCTGGGCGACAGAGCGAGACTCCGTCTCAAAAAAAAAAAAAAAAAAAAAAAAAAATGTCTGCTACATTCACCAAAAGCAACATACATGAATGTTCATTGCACTTTGTATACTTTTCTTCTCTCTTTTTGAGATAGGATCTTGCTCTGTTACCCAGGCTGCAGTGCAGTGGCGCGATCTGCAGCCTCAGACTACAGGCACGTGCCCCCATGCCCAGCTAACTTTTTTTATTATTTGTAGAGAAATGGTCTCCCTATGTTGCTCAGGCTGGTCTCGAACTCCTGGGTCTCGATCCTCCCACCTCAGTCTCCCAAAGTGTGGGGATTACAAGCATGAGCCACTGTGCCTGGTCACTTCCTATATTATATTTTGGCCAAACTTACCCCAAAAAAGTCATTAGGGAAGTTTCTTTGTTCATTAGGTCCCAACTGTCAGTGCCAGCAAAGTGGGAAGTAGATTTCACCTGGCATCTTGGATGTTAAGGATTACTCTGTGGTCAATCACAAGCATGTTGAAAGCAACAAATTCAGATATATCGTTCAAATATGAGCATGTGAATAATGGTGAGAAACCTTCACAACTTTCTCTCTTGCACTTCAGTTATTTTCTCGAGTAAGGCTCTCCCTAAAGCACATCTGGAAGTATTTTTTAATTTTTATTTATTTAATTTAATTTAATTAATTATTTATTTTGAAACAGAGTCTCACTCTGTCGCCCAGGCTGAAATGCAGTGGCATAATCTCGGCTCACTGCAGCCTCTATCTTCCAGGTTCAAGCAATTCTCCTGCCTCAGCCTCCTGGGTAGCTGGGATTATAGGCGTGCACCACCATACTTGGCTAATTTTTGTAATTTTAGTAGAGACAGGGTTTCACCATTTTGGCCAGGCTGGTCTCGAACTCCTGACTTCAAGTGATCTGTCCACCTTGGCTTCCCAAAGTGCTGAAATTATAGGCGTGAGCCACCATGCCCAGTCTGGAATTATTCTTTTAAACCTCAAATGAAAGCTAAATAGAAATTATAGACTCACCAGAGTTGTACCAGTTTCTTTCAGTTGCAATGATGGAGACCCAACATAAGCTAGCTTAGCTAGAATGGGAATGAATGATGTCTTTACTCGCAAGTCCAGTTAAACAACATATCATCTCTCTTCAAACACATCATCTCTCCCTCTTGCTAGGCTTCTTTGTGAAGATTTCATTCTCTCTCCCACAGCAAACAAATTTCCTCTGTGCTGCTGGAGAAGAGAACCACAAAGTGGCCTAGACCTATATGCTCCAGGCCCTGCAACCTCAAGGAGCACAGAATTTATATTTCCCAATGTTAAGTATCCGGAAGATTCTGAATTGTTTTGTTAGGGTTACACGCCCTTCCTGGACAAATCTTAACCCCTGGAGATGGAATTTATGATTGGCCAGGCCTGGATCAAATGACTAGTAGTCATGGGAAAATACTAATACCAGTACATGTAAGTACAATTGCAAGGTATGATATTCATTAGAAAATCAGTCACATTAATTACAGAACCTACAGTGTGTATCTAATCCCCAAAGAGGCTGGGCATGGTGGCTCATGCCTGTAATGCCAGCACTTTGGGAGGACGAGATGGGCAACCTGAGGTCGGGTGTTCGAGACCAGCCTGGCCAATAAAATACAAAAATTAGCTGGGCATGGTGGCGCACACCTGTAATCCCAGTTACTCAGGAGTCTGAGGCAGGAGAATCGCTTGAACCCAGGAGGTGGAGGCTGCAGTGAGCCAAGATCACACCACAGCACTCCAGCCTGGGTGACAGAGTGAGACTCCATCCCAAAAAAATAAAATAAAATAATCCCAAAAGAATGCAGAATACTTCTAAAACATAGGTAATTGATTTTCACTTTTTATTGCAGCTCTCCATCATCGTTTATTTTTTCTAAGAAGTATAGTTAAAGTTCTTTCACAATATCATATGAATACATTTTTCCTGTTTTTGGACAACATCAGCTGGCATTAAAGTTTAGTCCATGACATATTTTGTTTATGTTAATTCAGAGCTCCTAAAGGACAGGGAGGCTGTTTTATTCGTCACAGTGCCCAGTATGCATCAGGCACTCAACAAACGCCTGCAAAAAGCATTTAGGTGTAAGCTCCCATTCTCAAGGCTTTTTGTTTTATTGAGACCTTTTTTCTTGGTCACATATATTAACATATAACTTCCTAATACAACATTCCAAATTTATAAAAAGAAAATAGATTCTAATTTCCAAGAGAGAACCTCTTCAAGGTGAAAACCTTAAAAATCTATGAATTATCGATTTTCCTTCTATGAATCCATTTTTGTACTACACCCAGAGCTGGAGAGGTAGATAGAGCCTCCTCAAAAGACTTAATAAGTCACTCAGAAGCAGTAACATTCAAACTTCACCGGTTCTTCATGAAGCTACAGCAGCAACAATTACTAAGATACCTGTGCTTCACGACAAACCCATTTCTTACTCTCACTGGGCCTAAAGGGGCTCAGTATCAAACTCCACAATTTCTAGTGCCTGAAACAGTGCCTGACACTTAGAGGTAAATACTACTGAATTATTAAATGAACAGATGGAAATGAAAAAGAGATGAATGAAAGAAACTAACATTGTTTTGCATAATGATGTGAAATGCTAACTTCATTGTGTTTTGAGGCTTACAAATTAAGACGTAATTAGGAAAGGAATTCAATTCTTTACACATTTAGAAACTCAAATACTTACTGAGGCCAGGCAGGCAATGCGATTAAGTGGTAGCAGTACAGGTGTGAATGCTTGTGCTGACCTTACTGAGTGGAGGAGAGGCTGGCAAACAGTGGTCCATCTCGAGGGAGGGAGTGAGGCTGACTTAGCTCCAGCCCATTGTGGCCATATGGAAATGCAGGTCCAATTCGGCTAGTTCTTCCCATTTTTAAAGAGAATCTTGAACTCTAGAATGTTTTGTGAAAACTCCAAAATTTTACATATTGGCTCGAAATTTAAAGACAGATTTTGTGTGTTTTGCAGTATTTATTTTGTTTTTAATATTTGTGGGTACATAGTAGGTGTATATATTTATGGGGTACATGAAATGTTTTGATACAGGCATGCAATGTGAAATAAGCACACTATGGAGAATGTGGTATCCATCCCCTTAAAATTTATACATTGAGTTACAAACAACCCAATTACACTCAAGTTCTTTTAAAATGTACAATTAAGTTATTACTGACTATAGTCACCTTGTTATGCTATCAAATAGTAGATCTTATTCTATTTTTTTTAATAACCCATTAATCATTTCCACCTCACCCTCAAAGCCCATTATCCTTCCCAGCCTCTGGTAATCATCCTTCTACTCTCTATGCCCATGAGTTCAATTGTTTTGATTTTTATTAGATCCCACAAATAAGTGAGAATATGCATTTTTTTTTTTTTTTTTTTTTTTTTTTTTTTTTGAGACGGAGTCTTGCTCTGTTGACCGGGCTGGAGTGCAGTGGCCGAATCTCTGCTCACTGCAAGCTCCGCCTCCCGGGTTCAAGCCATTCTCCTGCCTCAGCCTCCCGAGTAGCTGGGACTACAGGCGCCCGCCACCTCGCCCGGCTAGCTTTTTTTTGTATTTTTTAGTAGAGATGGGGTTTCACCGTGTTAGCCAGGATGGTCTCGATCTCCTGACCTCGTGATCCGCCCGTCTCGGCCTCCCAAAGTGCTGGGATTACAGGCTTGAGCCACCGTGCCCAGCCGCAATTTTTTTTAATACATCTCACAAATAAGTGAGAATATGGGATGTTTTTCTTTCTGTGCCTGACATAATGATCTCCAGTTCCATCCCTGTTACTGCAAATGACTAGATCTCATTCATCTGCTGATAGACACTCAGGTTGCTTGCAAATCTTAGCTGTTGTGAACAGTGCAACAGACATAGGGGTGCAGATTTCTCTTTGATATACCGATTTCCTTTCTTTTGGGTATATACCCAGCAGTGGAATTGCTGTATCATATGATAGCTCAATTTTTAGTTTCTCGAGGAACCTCCAAACTGTTCTCCATAGTGGTTGTACTAATTTACATTCCCACCACCAGCGTACTTTGGTTCTCTCTTCTCCACATCCTCACTAGCATTTGTTATTACTTAACTTCTGGAGAAAAGCCATTTTAACAGGGGTAAGATGACATCTCATTGTAGTTTTGATTTGCATTTCTGTGATGATCAATAATGTTGAGCACAATTTCATATGCCTGTTTGCCATTTGTATGTTTTCTTTGAGAAATGTCTATTACATCTTTTGCCCATTTTTTGATAGAACTATTAGAATTTTTCCTATAGAGTTGTTTGAGCTCCTTATATATTTTGGTTTTTAATTCCTTGTCAGATGGGTAGTTTGCAAATATTTTCTCCCATTCTGTGGGTTGTCTCTTCACTTTGTTGATTGTATCCTTTGCTGTGCAGAAGCTTTTCAACTTGATGTGATCTCAGTTGTCCATGTTTGCTTTGGTTACCTGTGCTTGTGGGGTATTGCTCAAGAAATCTTTGCCCAGACCAATGTCCTGGAGATTTTCTCCAGTGTTCTCCTGTAGTAGTTTCAAAGTCTGAGGTCTTAGATTTAAGTATTTAATCCATTTTTATTTGATTTTTGCATACATTATGTATATAGTGTTATTCTTCTGCATATGGATATCCAGTTTTCCTAGCACCATTTATTGAAGAGACTGTCTTTTCCTCAGTGTGTGTCCTTGGCACCTTTGCTGAAAATGAGTCCACTGCTGGTGTATAGATTTGTTTCTGGGTTCTCTATTCTGTTCTATTGGTCTATGTGTCTGTTTTTGTGTCAGTGCCATGTTGTTGTGGTTACTTTACCTCAGTTAATTTGAAGTCAGGTAACGTGATTCTTCTAGTTTTGTTCTTTTTGCTTAGGGTAGCTTTGGCTATGCTGGGTCTTTTGTGGTTCCATATAAATTTTAGGATTGTTTTTTCTATTTCTGTGAAGAATGTCACTGGTATTTTGATAGGGATTTCATTGAATCTATAGATTGCTTTGGGTAGTATGGACATTTTAACAATATCAATTCTTCCAATCCATGAACACAGAATGTTTTTCCAATTTTTGGTGTCCTCTTCAATTTATTTCATCAGTGTTTCATAGTTTTCATTATAGACTTCTTTTCCTTTTTTCGTTAATTCCTATTTAACTTAATGTATGGTTATTGTAAATGGGTTTACATTTTTATTTTTCACATTGTTCGCTATTGGCATATAGAAATGCTACTAATTTTTGTATGTTAATTTTTTATCCTGTGACTTTACTTAATTTGTTTATCAATTCTAATAGTTTTCTTGTGGAGACCTTAGAATTTGCCAAATATAAGATCATATCATCTGCAAACAAGGATAATTTGACCTCTTCTTTCCAATTTGGATGCTCTTCATATCTTTTTCTTGTCTGATTGCTCTAGCTAGGACTTTCAGTACTATGTTGAATAACAGTAGTGACAGCGGGCATCCTTATCATGTTCCAGATCTTAAGAAGAAAGGCTTTCAGTTTTTCCCTATTCAGTATGATACTAGCTGTGGGCCTGTCATACATTGTTTTTATTATGTTGAGGTATGTTTCTTCTATCCCTAGTTTTTTGAGGGTCTTTCTTATGAAAGGATATTGAATGTTTTAAAATTTTTTTCTCTCCTGCTCCAGGAGAGTAATGCTAGTAATGTAGTAATGCTACATTCAGATGCTGAATTTGATCAAATGCTTTCCAGCATCAACTGAAATGATTATATGGTTTTTATCCTGCATTCTGTTGATGCTATGTGTCACACTGATTGATTTGCATATGTTGAACCATCCTTGCATCCCAGGGATAAATCCCACTTGGTCATGTTGAATGCTCTTTCTAATGTATTGTTGAATTTGGTCTGCTAGTATATTTTTGAGGATATTTGCATCAATATTCATCAGAGATATTGCCTTCAGTTTTCTTTTATTTATTTATTTATTATTTTTTATTTTTTGCTGTATCTTTGTCTGGTTTTGGTATCAGTGTAATACTGGCCTCATAGAATTACTTTGGAAGTACTCTTTCTTCCTCTACTTTTCAGAATAGTTTAAGTAGGATTGGTATTAGTTCTTCCTTAAAGGTTTGGTAGAATTCAGCAGTGAAACCATCAGGTCCCAAGCTTTTCTTTACTGGGAGACTTTTTATTACAGCTTCAATCTCATTACTTATTATTGGTCTGTTCAGATTTTGGACTTCTTCTCAGTTTACTCTTGGTAGCTTGTATGTGTCTAGGAATTTGTTCCTTTCTTCCAGATTTTCAAATTTGTTAGCATATAGTTGGTCATAGTAGCCACTAATGATCCTTTGAATTCTGAAGTATCAGTTGTAATGTCTCAGTTTTCATTCTGATTTTATTTATTTGGATCTTCTCTCTTTTTTTCTTAATCTTGCTAAACGTTTGTCAATTTTGTTCAACTTTTCAAAAACCCACTTTTTGTTTCATTGATCTTTTTTTTTGTCAGTTCATTGATCTTTTTGTATTTTTTTTTCATTTCAGTTTCATTTACTTCTCCTCTGATCTTTATTTCTTTTCTTCTAATAATTTTGGGTTTAGTTTGTTCTTGCTTTTCTAGTTCTTTAAGATGCATCATTAGATTGTTATTTATAGTTTTTCCTCTTTTTTGATGTAGGCACTTATAGCTATAAACTTCCTTGAGTATTGCTTTTGCTGTATCCCATAGATTTTGGTATGTTGTGTTTCCATTATCATTTGTTTCAAGAAATTTTTCAATTTCCTTCTTAATTTCTTCATTGGCCCATTGGTCATTCAGGAGCATATTGTTTAACTTCCATGTATTTGTATAGTTTTCAAAATTCTACTTGCTATTAATTTCTAGTTTTATTCCATTTAGTCAGAGAGGATGCTTGATATTATTTCAGATTTTTTTGAATGTTTTAAGATTTGTTTTGTGAACTAACATATGATCTATGCTTGAGAATGATCCATATGCTGAGGAAAAGAATGTGTATTCTGCAGCCCTTGGATGAAGTGTTCTATAAGTATCTATCAGATCCATTTTGTCTATATTGCAGAGTAAGTCTGATGTTTCTTTGTTGCTTTTCTGTCTGGAAGATCTGTCCAACGCTGAAAGTGGGGTGTTGACGTTTCCAGCTACTATTGTATTGGGGTCCATCTCTCTCCAGCACTAATATTTGCTTTATATATCTGGGTGCTCCAGTGTTGGGTACATATATATTTAAAATTGTTATATCTTCTTGCTGAATTGGCTCCTTTATCATTAGTGACCTTCTTTGTCTCTTCTTATAGTTTCGGTCTTAAAACCTATTTTGTCTGATATAAGTATAGTGACTCCCATTCTTTTTTGGTTTTCATTGGCATGGTATATCTTTTTCTATTCTTTTATTTTCAGTCCATGTGTGTCTTTATAGATGAAGTCTGTTTCTTGTAGGCAAGAGATCAATGTATCTTGTTTTTTCATCCATTCAGCCAATCTATATCTTTTCACTGGAGAGTTTAGTCCATTTACATTCAATATTATTATTGATAAGTAAGGACTTACTTATTCCTGCTATATTGTTATCTGTCTTCTGGTTGTTTTGTGGTCTTTTCCTTCTTTCTCTCCTTTGTGTCTTCTTCAACTGAAGGCAATTTTCTCTGGTGATATTATTTAATTTCTTGCTTTTTACTTTTTTGTGTATCTACTGTATGATTTTTAGCTTGAGGTTACCATAAGGCTTGCAAATACTAGCCTATAAACCCATTGTTTTAACCTGATAACAACTTAACACTGTTTGCATAAACAAACAAACATACCAAAACTAATAAAAATTTTATGTGTATTAGTCCGTTTTCACACTGCTGATAAAGACATATTTGAAACTGGGAAGAAAAAGAGGTTTAATTGGACTTACAGTTCCAAATGGCTGGGGAGGCCTCATAATCATAGCGGGAGGCAAAAGGCACTTCTTACAGCAAGAAAAAAATTATAAAGATGCAAAAGCGGAAGCCCCTGATACAACCATCAGATCTTGTGAGACTTACTCATTATCATGAGAACAGCATGGGAAAGACCTGCCCCCATGATTCAATTACCTCCCACAACACATGGGAATTCAAGATGAGATTTGGGCCAGGACACAGCCAAACCATATCACTATGCTTTAACTTTGTCCCCCTGCCCCACTTTTTAACTTTTTGATGTTTCTATTTATATCTCATGGTACTGATTATGTCTTGAAAAGTTGTTGTAGTTATTTTTAATTGGTTAATCATTTAGTCTTCCTACTTGAGAGTAGTTTACACACCACAGTTATAGTGTTACAATACAATTCTGTGCTTTTCTGTGTACTTACTATTACTGGTGAGTTTTGCAACTTCAGGTGGTTATTTATTCCTTGCTTTTCTTTCTGATTGAAGTACTCTCTTTAGCATTTCTTGTAGGACAGGACAGTTGATGAAGTCCCTCAGCTTTTGTCTGGGGAAGTCTTTATTTCTCCTTCATGTTTGAAGGATATTTTTACCAGATATACTATTCTAGGGTAAAAGTTTTTTCCTTCAGCATTTTAAATACGTCACGCCATTCTCTTCTGGCATGTAAGGTTTACACTGAAAAGTTTGCTGCCAAATGTATTGGAGCTCCATTGTACATTATTTGTTTCTTTTCTCTTGGTGCCTTTAGGATCCTTTCTTTGTCCTTAACCTTTGGGAGCTTCGTTATTAAATGCCTTGAAGTAGTCTTCTTTGGGTTAGATATAGTTGATTTCTGTAACCTTCTTGTACTTTGATATTGATACCTTTCTCTAGGTTTCTGGAGGTTCTCTGGTATTATCTCGTTGGTTTTTGTTTGTTTGCTTGTTTTTTGAGGCGGAGTCTCACTCTGTTGCCCAGCCTGGAGTGCAGTGGCACAACCTTGGCTCACTGCAACCTCCACCTCCTGGGTTCAAGCAATTCTCTTGCCTTTGCCTCCCGAGTAGCTGAGATTACAGGCACCCACCACCACATCTGGCTAATTTTTATATTTTTAGTAGAGACAGCATTTCACTATGTTGGCCAGGCTGTGTTATTTCCCTTTGAATAAACTTTCTACCTCTATCTCTTTGTCTACCTCCTCCTTAAGGCCAATAATTCTTAGATTTGCCATTTTGAAGCTATTTTCTAGATCCTGTAGGTGTTCTTCCTTGTTTTTCATTCTTTTTTAAAATTATTATTATTATACTTTAAGTTCTAGGGTACATGTGCACAATGTGCAGGTTTGTTACATATGTATACATGTGCCATGTTGGTGTGCTGCACCCGTTAACTCGTCATTCACATTAGGTATATCTCCTAATGCTATCCTTCCCCCCTCCCCCAACCCCATGACAGGCCCTGGTGTGTGATGTTCCCCACCCTGAGTCCAAGTGTTCTCATTGTTCAGTTCCCACCTATGAGGGAGAACATGTGGTGTTTGATTTTCTGTCCTTGAGATAGTTTGCTGAGAATGATGGTTTCCAGCTTCATCCATGTCCCTACAAAGGACATGAACTCATCCTTTTTTATGGCTGCATAGTATTCCATGGTGTATATGTGCCACGTTTTCTTAATCCAGTCTGTCATTGATGGACATTTGGGTTGGTTCCAAGTCTTTGCTATTGTAAATAGTGCTGCAATAAACAAGACATTTATGCAGCCAACAGACACATGAAAAAATGCTCATTATCACTGGCCATCAGATAAATGCAAATCAAAACCACAATGAGATACCATCTCACACTAGTTAGAATGGCAATCATTAAAAAGTCAGGAAACAACAGGTGCTGGAGAGGATGTGGAGAAACAGGAACACTTTTATACTGTTGGTGGGACTGTAAACTAGTTCAACCGTTGTGAAAGACAGTGTGGCAATTCCTCAAGGATCTGGAACTAGAAATACCATTTGACCCAGCCATCCCATTACTGGGTATATACCCAAATGATTATAAATCATGCTGCTATAAAG
The DNA here is from genome assembly GCF_043159975.1 of Macaca nemestrina. Lineage (NCBI taxonomy): Eukaryota > Metazoa > Chordata > Mammalia > Primates > Cercopithecidae > Macaca > Macaca nemestrina. The sequence continues at coordinate 56,282,486 of NC_092128.1, read as the reverse complement.
ATTCATTCTTTTTTCTTTTGTCTCCTCTGACTGCATATTTTCAAATAGTCTTTAAGCTCACTAATTCTTCCTTCTGTTTGATCAATTCTGCTATTGAAGGACTCTGATGCATTATTCAATACACCAATTGCATTTTTCAGCTCCAGAATTTCTTTTTAATTATTTCAATCTCTTTGTTAAATTTATCTGATAGAATTCTGAATTTCTTCTCTGTGTTATCTTGAATTCATTGAGTTTTCTCAACATAGCTATTTTGAATTCTCTGTCTGAAAGATTACATATCTCTGTTTCTCCAGGATTGCCCCTTGGTGCCTTATTTAGTTCATTTGGTAAGGTCATGTTTTCCTGGATGGTATTAATGCCAGTGTTCTTCGGCGTCTGGGCATTAAAGAGTTAGGTATTTACTGTAGTCTTCACTGCCTGGGCTTATTTGTAGCCATCCTTCTTGGGAAGGCTTTCCAGATATTTGAAAGGACTTGAGTGTTGTAATCTAAGCTGTACCTGCTTTAGGGGGCACCCCAAGCCCAGTAATGCTGTGGTTCTTGCACACTTGTCAAGGTACCACCTTGATGGTCTGAGACAAGATCTGGAAGAATTCTCTGGATTACCAGGCAGAGGCTTTTGTTCTCTTCTCTTCTGTTTCCCAAACAGAGTCTCTCTCTCTGTTCTGAGCCACCCAAAGCTGGTAGTAGAGTGAAACAAGCACTCCTGTGGCCTCCACCACTATGACTGCACTGTGTCAGACCTGAAGCTATCACAGCACTGGGTCTTGCCCAAGGCCTGCTGTAACCACTTCCTGGCTACTGCCATTGTTTACTCAAGGCCCTGGGGCTCTACAATCAGCAGGTGGCAAGGCCAGCCAGGCCTATGTCCTTCTCTTCAGGGTGGTGAGGTCCCCCAGACCTCAGGTGAGTCCTTAGGTGCCCTCTGGGAATCAGGGACTAGAGTCAAAAACCTTAGAAGTCTACTTGGTGTTCTACTGCACTGCAGCTGAGCTGGCATACAAACTATAGGATGCAGTCCTTCCCACTCTTCCTCCCCTTTCCAAAGGCAGAGGAGCCTTACCCTGTAGCCACCACCACCCCAGGCCATGAAGAGTATTGCCAAGCTACCAATAATGTTCTCTTATGGCCCAAAGGCTCTTAAGTCAGCTTGTGGTGAATGCTGCCTCGCCTGGGACTCATCCTTCAGGGCAGCGGGCTCTCCTCTGGCCCAGGGCAGGTCCAGAATTGTCATACAAGAGTCAAGAGTCAAGTCCTGGAATCGGGGACCCCAAGAACCTGCCTTAGTGCTCCACCCTCCTGTGGCCGTGCTGGTATCTAAGGTGCAAGACAATGTCCCCACTGCTTTTAAGCAGAAGGAGTTTTGCCCCATAGCTACCCTAGCTGGTAATATGCTGAGTCTCACCTGAAGCCTGCAAGTCATAGAGGCTCACCCAAGACCCTCAATGTAGTAGCTGGGTATTGCTGCTAATTATTCAGGGCCCAAGGGCTCTTCAGTTAGCAGGTGATGAATGCTGCCAGGACTGGGTCCCTTCCTTCAAGGCAGCAGGTTCCCTTCTGGCCCAGGGTGTGTCTAGAAATGTCACTTGGGAGCTAGAACCCAGAACGAGGGCCTTATGACTCTGACTTGTGCCCTATCCTGCCATGGCTGAGCTGGTATCCAAAATGCAAGAGAAACTCCTCCCCACTCTTCCGTCTCCTCTCCTCTCCTCTCCTCAAGGGAAAGGAAGGGGTCTCTTTTGGAGCGATGAACTGTGAGGCTTGGAGCTGGTTGAGGGGTGATGCCAGTACTCCCTTGGCTGCTGCAGTTGGTGTCTCAGTATGTCATGTATCCCTCAGTCCACTGTCTCTGGGCCTAGTTGAGCACTAGGATTTGCCTAAGAGTTACAGTCCTTATGGCCTAGACTGCCTTTCAAGTTTACCCGGAGGCATAGCGCACTGTAGCACTCCGTGGTGAGGTTTGCAGAACTCAAGTTCTGACTGCTGGGACTGGCAATTCCCGTGTCTAGGCCTGGGTTAAATGCTCCCTCCATGGGTGGGCATCAGCTGAGTTTGGTCCAGTTTTCCTCTCTGATCCAACAGGACAGCACTGAGTTCAATGCCTCACAATTGCTGTATTTTCCCTTCCCCAGCGCCCGGAGAGGCTCTCTGCACCATGCTGGAGGGGTGGCACTGGCAATTCAGGATTACTGTTTCTATCTCTTCAGTGACTCAGCCATATGAAGTTAAAACCAGGTACAACAAGTGCTCATCTGATTTTTGGTTCTTATGAAGGTGTTTTTTCTTTTTCTTTTTTTTTTTCCTTTGTGCATTGTGGGGAGGGGGGGTCTTTATTCACATGGAGTGCTGTATGTGATGCCCAGGAAAAGCTCTCAGCGTGGCGTGTGCTTCAGGGTGGCTCGGGCTCCAATCTCTGCTTTCCAGTTTGTCACGGGCTCTCAACTGTACATAGCCTGTGCCCTGCTGGATTCCACCTTCTTAGACACCACGTGAATCCCCATGCACTGTTCCCCTTGCCCCTTACCACCACCAAGCAGCTATTAGACACCTGAGGTCTCTGTCCTGTTAGTACCATGGGGCGGAAAGGTACGATAACTTTTTTCACCCATAAGGGTGACAGCCAACACTCCTAACAAAATACAGGTGTGCAAGACAAAAGCATTAACACATTTACTTAATTATTTGAGGCAAGGTCTCACTCTGTCTCCCAGGCTGGAACGCAGTGGTGGGATCACAGCTCACTGCAGCCTCAACCTCCCAAGCTCAGTCAATCCTCCCACCTCAGCCTCCCAGGCAGCTGGAACCACAGGCATACACCACCATGCCTGGCCAAGTTTTTGCATTTCTGGTAGAGACATGGGTCCCACTGTGTTGCCCAGGCTGGTCTTGAACTCCTGGCCTTAAGTGATCCTTCCACCTCAGCCTCCCAAAATGCCAGGACTACAGGCATGAGCCACCGTGCCCAGCCTAAAACGTTATGAAGGTGTTTTTTCCCTGTAGATAGTTGTTAACTTGGTGTCCTTGGGTGGGGAACAATGGGTGGAGCCTTCTGTTCCACCATCTTGCTCCACCTCCTCCAATTACGTGTGTTTTGTATGCATATCTGGGCAGTAGGTAATAGATTTGAAGCCTCTCATTTAAACTTTACTGTGTCTGAGAATATTTATCCTTAGGACACTTGTGTGTACATTTGTGCATTGTTGCTACAATAATTGCCTCATGGTAATTGAGAGACTGAGAAGAACAAGGAGGTAAGTCATACCATGAGGAGGGTTTAAGCACAAGGGCAAGTTAGAAAAGTACTGAAGGATTTATATTTAAGGGGGAGGCTTATCAGTGGGATATGTCAAGCACATTAAGTTGTTCCTGAGTTTGCAAATATTATTCTCTGGGATTAGGCCATCGGCATTTGCTAATTGGTGCCCATCAAAGTTAGGCTTCTACCCACCCACAGGAACTGAGAGATATCTTCTTTGATGATTATATATCAAAGGGATAGATCTCAGGTCCTTGAGGAAGACTTTCCTGAGTTGTAAAACTGTCAAGAAGCTTTTATTAAAAAGAAATGTCAAAGGAGGCAGAGAAAGAACTTATAATTCCAAGTTTTCTAAAACAAATGTTCTAAGAAACAAGAAAACAAGAAGTCAGGGCCTAGAGTCAGTAAGAAGCCAGTCTAAAATTCAGTCATGCTGAGGAGAACGTCAGTGCCATCTCAGTCATAAAGTTATGGTAGATGTTGATGTTTAAAAAGCTACACATCAGCAGATTAGTTTTAAACAAATATGAATGTTAGATGTTTACAGCCCTAACTTAGAATCCTCCCCTCCTTGCCCCCCACTCCCTCTAGACCACCCAGTGCATCAGGATACCACAAGATGTCAGTGGTGGTGACTAGGTAAGAATTCTATCCATTCAAGAATCCTGGGGGGGAGACCTGTGCTGCCCTTGTATTTCCCGCTCTCCCAGGGGACTCTGCCTGCCCCAGTATCTACCAACAGATGCTTAAAACTGTATTAGTACCATGTGCTTTCATCAGCTGTGCAAACTTGGACAACTTACTCAACCACCCTGAGCCTTGGTTGCTTCATTTGTAAATAAGCATAGTAAATACATACCACACAGCATTGTATCAGGAGTAAATCTGATCTGTGTATAGCACTTAACACAATGCTTGGCATACGGTAATGACCCAAGAAATGATAACTATCAGTATTTCAGTCAGTTTTCACTTGTGCTATTATATTATTCTCAGAGAATAATGAACATACTATGACATCAAATTAATAAAATACACAGAAAAGCAGAAGAAAATAAGTTAAAAGAATTATGGCTTAAATCTATTGAAATTAAAGCAGAAGAAACTATCAATGAGGCAGTAGCTACTTCCAAAGTGCCATGCCCTATCCTCCGCAACTTTACCCAATTTTCTGCCCAACTTGCCAAGTCCTGTTCCCTCAAACTTAAAATATTTTCCCACACAGATCTCAAATCTTCATGTTATTCAGCCCAAGGGTGCAATGCAATTTTTAAAATTACAAGTTTTTGTTGTATTTTCTTTTCCTATTTATCACTTGCAGCATTTTACCCCCCCCCCAAAAAAAAAAAAAAAAAACCCATGTGGGAGTTAATTGACTTTTCAGGAATCCCGTGCAAAATTCTCCCTCAAAACACTCTCCTTTGTTTGTGTCTTGGAAGCAACTCCAGAGTTTTCAGGACTTGGATTCTGCTTTAGAATTGTGCTCAGACTGTCTCCATAAGAGTGGTCCGTTTCCTCATCCAATGAGCTCTGCCTGTTTGTCTGTGTGACACTCCAGTGGAAGGAAGCCAAGAGCCTATAGTAGAGATCCTGGGGAAAATTTCAGCAGCTGGGGCCATGTAATTTAAAACCTCTGAAAAGTGTGCTGCAGTCCGTGCACAGCATTAGTATAACGTGAGGGCTGAATGCAGTCCGTTCTCTGGAGAACTTCCTCACACACCGCAGCAAAGAGAAGACTAAAAGACAAACCTGGGTGCAGCCGGAGAGGTCCAGATAGATGAGCTTGTGGCATCCATTCCCCAAGTTCAGGTACTGTAAGCCTTTATCTGTGAACCCTCTGCAATAAGCCAAACTAAGATTCTGTAAGTTGTGGAAGTGCCTGAAAAGGCAAGGCAAGAAAGAGAGCAAGGAAAGTATTATACTTCAGTTGTTCTCTCAAATCTTTCTTAAGCCACTATGACAAAGAAAACTGTAAATTCAACTCTTCTTCTTGCAGATGTTCAACGTTTAACTTTACTGTTAACTCTCTACTTGTTAATTAAAGGAGACTACAGTAACACATAATTGTAATACATTTCAAGTGAAAGTACTAATAATGCAATAATCTTTGCCTAGATTTTTAAGAAAGTTGACTGGGATAAAGCTTTTTTGGTGTGTGTGAGGTGGGGGAGGCAATCACATTGTTTGGAAGTGAAACCAAATTTGCAGAGTTTATTGTTGCTTTTAGGTTTTATCTCTGGAGTACCAAAATAATGTGCAAAATATATAGAAGGACAAATCCTTGGTAAACATTTAAATGGAGACTGTTACAGGAGAGTGAGGATTTGGGACAGAAGGCAAAATTGAATATAACCATGCTCTTAAAATAGATCTGATAAGCAAATGATTTTTAAAAATAGGTTTAAATATGCATGATTTTGTAACAGTTTCATTATTATAGTTAAAGAAAGACTAATTGATATGCAGAGTTTAAGCATGGATTAAGAAGACCAGTTTGCAAATAAGTGGGCAACACATGAGAAGAGTTAAAAGCAACATCAGAGACTATAAATCTCGCTGGAGTTGAAATAGATTAAATATGGTATTACCACAATGACCAAAATGAGAGCTTCCAGAAAAAAGGAGGGTAGTTAGGATGAGCCTGTACTACCATGCGAGGGCTCGCAGTTTGAGGACACTCTGTGGACAATTTTCCAAGCCCTCCGAAGCCTGGCACTTTTTTTTTTTTTTGAGACGGAGTTTCACTCTTGTTGCCCAGGCTGGAGTGCAATGGTGAGATCTCGGCTCACTGGAACCTCCTCCCTGCTTTCCCCAACCCCCCAGTTCAAGCGATTCTCCTGCCTCAGCCTCCCAAGTAGCTGTGATTACAGGTGCGTGCCAACATGTCTGGCTAATTTTTGTATTTTTAGTAGAGACAGGGTTTCGCCATGTTGGCCAGGCTGGCCTCGAACTCCTGACCTCAGGTGATCCACCCACCTCAGCCTCCCAAAGTGCTAGGATTACAGGCGTAAGCCACCGTGTCTGGAAAGCCTGGTACTTTTTAAGAGGTCAAGGACTCCCACTACTGCCTGGTCTTCTAATAGAATTAGCAATCATGCTCTTAGTTTGTGATCTGCAACAGCTTAATAGCAAATTACAAAGCAAAAAGAATGAAAAGTGAGGAGAAAATGCTTCTCTGCCTCTCAAAATCACACAGGTGAATAAAGTTTACCTTCCCATAAATGGGAACTAAGATATACAAGCACTGACCATTAATCAGATTTTGGAAAGCACATCTATACGATATAATGATTTGCATTCCATAGCAAATTACTTGATTCAGAACACAAGTCCCGATCTGGGAATGGCTGTGTACGTGAGATTTGACAGAGCGAGGGGGAAGGTTTCGGATTCACCAGTGACTAGGTGGGCAGGGCCTGAAGGAGAAAGCAGTGCTAATATCACAAAGACACGCCCCCTCTCTTGGGGCTGTGGAGTGGACTGAGCTGTGCTAAAGTTTTGGAAATGCGTTATCTTCCTCTCCCTTGAGTACACCCTGTGATTCAACTGAGTATAATTTTCTTGGGGTAGGGAGAGGCGCACCAGGGTGTCATTTCTAGCAATCCTTCAGCTCCATAATCTGTAGAAAGGAGTTGTGAGGCAGGCAGCATGACACAATGCAAAATACACAAGGTTTCTGAATCCAGCCAAACGAGATGTAAATCCAAGCCCTGAAACTTAACTGCAACCTCCCTAACCTCTCAGAGATTGTTTTCTCATTTGTTAAGTGGAGATTAAAATACTATCTTTTTTTTTTTTTTTTTTTACGCTGATCAACTGTGGGGCCTCCAGCTTTCCTGAACCTCAGTTTTCTCATCTGGAACATGGATGTAATCTGATCTGCTTGTTCCCTTTAAAGGTGTGATGATTAAATGAGAACACAGAAATAACAGTATTATCTTCAGGGTGATTTTAACAATCAAAATCGGCAGGGACATAGTAGAAGATTTAAAACTATATGTAATATTATTGCTACTACTATGTGAAATGACAGTAACACATTAACTATTTTTATGGAGTTTGTATTATTCTTCCATTTAATGAAATGGATACTTACCTTCAAGAGTGGTGCACACAATAATTCCAAGAGTTTGAGGGATTTCACATTGAATCTATATGCCGATCTACACCTATATTCAATTTCTTTAAATCCATGTGATCAGTCAACAAATATCAAAAATGAGAATTGAGCTAGGAGCTCTTAACTTTTAATGTCACAGACACCTTTGGCTTTTGGCAGTCAGCTGAGGTCTCTGGACCCCTTTCTTGGCTTAATGTTTTTAAATGCATAAAATAAAATATATAAGATTATAAAAACAGTCAATTATATTGAAATATATAATTTTCAAATTAAAAAATGAGTGGAATAGTAATATATGTGCTTCTTTATTAACATATTAAATAAGATTTTGTGGCAGTTCTAGTAACTGCTGTGATTGTGAAGTATCAGTGATATTTTGAAATATTTATAACAACTGAAATGTGGTAAGAATATATTTTTGATTTATATGAATAAAAATGTCCCAGAGACTGCTAACACTTCTGTAGTTTTTACCTACATTTCAATTACAGCTTAATGAAAGTAGAGATGAGTTTCTTCCTTTTTTTTTTTTTTGAGATGGAGTCTCACTCTGTTACCCAGGCTGGAGTGCAATGGCGTGATCTTGGCTCACTGCAACCTCCACCTCCCAGACTCAGTGATTCTCCTGCCTCAGCCTCCCGAGTAGCTGGGATTACAGGTACCCGCCACCATGCCTAGCTAATTTTTTTTGTATTTTTATTAGAGACAGGGTTTCACCATGTTGGCCAGACTGGTCTCAAACTCCTGACCTCAGGTGATCCGCCCACCTCAGCCTCCCAAAGTGCTGGGATTACAGACGTGAGCCACTGTGCCTAGCCGAGATGAGTTTTTTTATATCCCCCATTAAAATTCATGGAGTTCCTGAATTCTATCCCTGATCCTCTTGGGGGAATCCACTGCTCCCCAGCTAAGAACCTCTGGTTTAGATAAAAGAGGCTGTTCATTAGACTAAGTGCCTCCTGGACTGAAAGTCCCTGGATAGCTCTTTTCACAGTGGAACCTCATGGGAACCGTCAGTTTGAAGACAAAGCTCAGGAATCTTGAGTGGCCCTGTAGGCCTTTCTAGGGATTTACAGTTCTGCAGACTTAAAGCTGCTAGGGACGGGAAAAGTGTCAGTTGACAGCAAAATCACAGGTGGCAAATTTTGTGCAATACTGATACTCTTTATTCTGAATTTTGGCAAAGACGCGTGTCCCCTGCATGAGTAAGATCTGATTCATCATTTTCCCAGCCCACAGAACACTTGGTAATTCTAATTCTGCTTTGAGGCAATGTTTACAGCTTGTTTTTATCTTTTTCTAATTATTTGATAACTGTTTCTTATTGGGGGCTGTGAGTTCTCTCTTTGTGATTTATTTATTTTTCTGCTATTACTATAATCTTTAGAGAAATTACAATTATTATAGAAACTACAAATGTTTTTTTCTCCTTTCTTTTGGCTTTTTTCCATTAAAGAATTGAAGTTGTGTTAAATTTCTAACACCTGAAGGACTTACTACTAAGATGAATGGAAAATTACGTACTTAAATAAAAATTTCTCTAAAAAAATCACCAAGACAAGGCCTAGTCTGTAAAAGAGGGAATTTGCATGTGGATTCTTTTGAGTTGAGTGTTGGGTTCTTTGGTTTCACAGAGGCATTTCAAGTAATAGAATTCTGCAGAAAACCTAAATGGAGTGATCTGGCCTTCTATTTACAGGGTAGACCTTGAAGTTGTCCAGTCAAGACAACAGCTTACTCTGTCTGCCCCACTTTGATGGGCACTGGTGAGACTATAGATCATGATAGTCCCTGACAATAAGAAATTTCCAAACCAACTGAAAGATCAGTTCATCTATATAAAAAACAATTGGATACTACTCCACTATAGCATTTAAGACTCAAAGAACAGAGATCATAATAGCTTTTCTCAGTACTGTATGCCCAGAACACCTTGCACATACGAGTTGATCAATACATGATGAACAAGTGAATGAATGTTGTTATTAGAATTCAGGCAAAGGAAAAATCACTGGATTTCTGGTAGATGGCGAGACTTAAGGTGTGAAGGCTGTGGATTAGCCATGAGAAGGAGAAAGGCACTGCAGCTATAGGGAATGTGAAGCATGCAGCAATCAGATGACTGGAGTTAAGGGCTTCTCTTGGGAAACCTAGGCAGAGAAGTTTGATTGGACAATGTTAACAGAGAGTGAGGGATGAACCTAGACCTTAAGCATGTCAAAGACATGATAAGAAGATTGTTCCAGGATGACACTTCTTGTAGCATGAGACACAGCAGACTGAAGGGAGAAGAGACCAGAGGCAGCACCACCAGGATACTGTGCCAGATGAGGTGCTGAGAGTGCCACCTAGGTTGTGACACTAGGAATAAATAGAAAGTGTTTAATTCTGGAAACATTTAGAGGCAACAAATTTCCTGGAATGGGCATGAGCTTTAGGCAGCCCTCATTTTCAACTTTAGAGAACTGAGCAAGTCCCCAAAGAAGTGAGAAAAAAATATTCAAAAAGCTGGCAAATCACTGTTGCCAAGGACAAACAAATTACATTTTTCTTTTGGCAAGTACTTTTTTTGGAAAGAAATACTAAAGGCAATGAAGAGAGAATGACAGCAGAAACAACCAACATTTCTCTGGTTATTTGCAGTTTCAAGAACATTTTTGCATATCCAAGCCTATTTGAAACAATGGAAAACAGAGCAAAAACAGAATCATTATGAAATATATTTTTATCGTAGATAAGTTAGTATACTGTTTTACATGACAAAAAAATCAGTATCAAGTAGTATCTATTCTGAATATTCTCTCAATGGCAAGAACTAGAAGGAAAAGCCAAACAAAATTCTTATTTTGGGTCCTACTTTTCTATCTATTGCCTACTAAAGGTATAACTTCATTTGTAAAATGAATGTCCCTAAAAATATATGCATAGCTGTCATATTACCTTCAAATCTAAGGAGGGAAAAAAGCTATTTCAATGTATGATTGAAAATAAGTATGTTTTAAGTTAAAAATAATTTGTAATATGATATAAACACACCCCGGGTCAGGCAAAGTGGGTCATGCCTATAACCCCAGCACTTTGGGAAGCTGAGGCAAGAGGACTGCTTGAGGCCATGAGTTTGAGACCAGCCTGGGGAACACAGTGAGATCTTGTCTCTACACAAATTTTTTAAAATTTAGCTGGATGTGCCCAGAAGTTTGAGGCTGCAGTGAGCTATCATCATACTATATTGTAGCCTGAGTGAAAGAACAAGGCCCTGTCTATAAACAAAATGAAACAAAATAAAGGCTCCCAAATCATCTACTTTGTAAGTTCAGATTTTCACCTATGATTTATGGATTGTATAATACTCTTTTTCTATGTTTATGCACATACATACATGTACATATATTCATATATATACACACATATATACACATACTTACATATCACAGTACAGAATGCCTAAAGAAAGTACTGAGTGGTATTCAATGTTACAGGACTGGAGGACCTTAAGGAATTCCTGAAACAGTGTTAGAGAAACCTCAGGGTCACTGGAGTCAGCTTGCGCCAGCTCATGGGAGTCAATTGTTAGCATCTTTTCCCAACTCCACATTTAGTGACATTGTGTTGATAGCTTAAAATCAGCCATGGTGGAATTATTTACACCACAGAAATCAGTAAACACTAGGAATTTTTGATTCTACTCACCCTTGCCACCAGCCAGTTATTAAGCATTTACAAGAATGCCGCTGTTCCTAAAATATATTTCAAGAATTACTGCTATAGAGAAGACACGATGCTAATGGAAAGGCATATAGAGATAAAAATGATGAAAGAGACAACTTTGAAGCAAAGGAATAAAATCAGATCTAAAAATAAAAGGAGATTCTTATGATAAACTCTGAACAAATGGATAGAAGCATTAAGAAGAGAAATGCCAGGCCGGGCGCGGTGGCTCAAGCCTGTAATCCCAGCACTTTGGGAGGCCGAGACGGGCGGATCACGAGGTCAGGAGATCGAGACCATCCTGGCTAACACGGTGAAACCCCGTCTCTACTAAAAAATACAAAAAAAAAAACTAGCCGGGCGAGGTGGCGGGCGCCTGTAGTCCCGGCTACTCGGGAGGCTGAGGCAGGAGAATGGCGGGAACCCGGGAGGCGGAGCTTGCAGTGAGCTGAGATCCGGCCACAGCACTCCAGCCTGGGTGACAGAGCGAGACTCTGTCTCAAAAAAAAAGAAGAAAAATGCCTTCCCTAGCTGAGAAAAAATATGTTTTAGTGTTCAAAAGGTTTAAAATGTACCAGGAAAAATTAATTGAAGGAACACAATTAAGGTTGGGAATGTCCTCAGTTTCTCAGAGAAAAGGAAAGTCTTGCAAGCATCTTAGCAGGAAAAAATAGGTTACCAACAAAGGTTACCAATGAAGGAACAAAAAACATGCTAGCTTCAGACTTTCTATAAACTGAAATATCAAAGTTTATTGACCAATATCTAAAACATTAGGGTTTTAAAGATAAAATACAGAACATGATTCAAGAACTATACATGAAGAGAAGTTTCTGTTCATCCTCCAAGATAATAGTCATTTTCAGAGATCAATGGCTAAAATATCTGACTCTCATGCATCTTTACTGAAGAAAGATTTTTAAAATTATATTTCCAGTTATCATCAGATAAATCAAAATCAAGGCTAAAGAATAAGTAAGTTGTGAGAAAAAAGACCATCAATGCATGGCCTAGAGTTAAGACTACATACTCATTATAAATATAATTACAATATTGAGTGCAAACACTACAATTCAATATTAAAAAGATAGTTAAATGATTAGCAAAAACCACAAATAACATGTGTGTTCATACGGGGGAGTAGGTGTGAAGGGGTGTCAAGTTCAAGGGAGAAGTAGAGGGACAATTGAAATGTATTAGATCATTGTGTAACACAGGAGGAGTCAAAAGTTATTGTTTCATCTTGACTTTGGTAATTAGATAAATACCTGTTAAAGTATGTTTTTAAAAATATGCCAATAGCCGCCAATTAGAACACACAACAGAATGTGAATGTACCTTTTGAATACCTTCAGATATACAAGTAAACATAGTTCACAGAGCAAAAGACAGAAACACTGTGTACAGTGCAGTAACATAAAAATCAAAACATAAAACAAGATGATAAAAATAAAACCATACACTCAATTTTTTTTTCTTGAGATAGGGTCTTACTCTGTCACAGCACAATCATGACTCACTGCAGCCTCAACCTCCATGTTCAAGTGATCCTCCCACCTCAGCCTCCTGAGTAGCTGTGACTACAGGTGAATGCCACCATACCCCGCTAATGTTTGTATTTTTTTGTAGAGATGGAGTTTTACCATGTTTTCCAGGCTGGTCTCAAACTCCTGGGCTCAAGCAGTCTGCCCACTTCAGCCTCCCAAACTGCTGGGGTTAGAGCAAACCACCACGCATGGCCCATACACTCAATTTTGACAATAAACATTGATCTTTTAAACTGCTGTCTTAAAAAGGCAAAGAGAATGAATTTAAAAATAGAAGTTAGCTACATGCTACATATAAAAGATAAACCTAAAATCCCGCATCACAAAGATTAAAAATACAGAGAAATGTAGTTATTCCACAAAAAGAACAAGCAAAAGAAAACAAAGGTAACTATGTTGATAGCAGTTAAAAACTTCAGGCCGGGCATGGTGGCTCACACCTGTAATCCCAGCACTTTGGGAGGCTGAGGCGGGCAGATCACGAGGTCAGGAGTTCAAGACTGGCCTGGCCAACATGGTGAAACCCTGTTGCTACTAAAAATACAAAAATTAGCCTGGAGTGGTGGCAGGCACCTGTAATCCCAGCTACTCGGGAGGCTGAGGCAGGAGAATCGTTTGAACCCAGAGGCAGAGGTTGCAGTAAGCTGAGATCACTTCATTGCACTCCAGCCTGGGTGACAGGGCGAGACTCCGTCTCAAAACAAAACAAAACAAAATGAATTCAAGGCAAAGAAACATCAACCAGCATAAAGAATATCACTTCATGTGAATAAATGCTATAATTTGTAATGAAACATGATGCTTATTAACCTTTGTTAATAAAGTTGTAAAATAACATCAAAATAAAGAGAAGCTTGATCGTAATAGGCAACTAATATATCACTATTATAATGACATATCAAGAATTTATATGTATATACACCCAGAAATTTTGTTCTCTATAAGAAACTCTGGGCCGGGCACAGTGGCTCCTGCCTATAATCCCAGCACTTTGGGAGGCTGAAGTGGGTGGATCACCTGAGGTCAGGAGTTTGAGACCAGCCTGGCCAATGCGATGAAACCCTGTCTCTACTAAAAAATACAAAAATTAACCCGGTATTGTGGTACGTGCCTGTAGTCCCAGCTACTTGGGAGGCTGAGGTAGGAAAATCGTTTCAACCCAGGAGGCGGAGGCTACAGTGAACTGAGATAGTACCACTGCACTCCAGCCTGGGTGACAGAGCAAGATTCCATCTCAAAAAATAAAAAATAAAAAATAAAAGAAGCTCTGTTTTAAGTATCCATGGATGACTTTTGGAAATTAATTATAAACTAGTATACCAAGAAATCTCAATAAATTCCAAAAAGTAGAAATAATTCAGTCCACATTTCTTGACCAGAGTGCCTAATTGAAAGCAGAAGCTCAACTGAAGAAACTTCAACTACTTAGAACCAAAAATTTTGCTCTAAATAATACTGGGTGAAGGCCAGGCATGGTGGCTCCCGCCTGTAATCCCAGCACTTTGGGAGGCCAAGGCGGGTGGATCACTTGAGGTCAAGAGTTTGAGACCAGCCTGGCCAACATGATGAAACTTCGTCTCTACTAAAATTCAAAAATTAGCGGGGTGTGGTGGCACATGCCTGTAATCCCAGTTACTTGGGAGGCTGAGGCAGGAGACCTGCTTGAGCCCACAAGGCAGAGGTTGCAGTGAGCTGAGGACGTGCTGCTGCATTCCAGCCTGGGCTATAGAGGAAGACTCTGTCTCAAAAAAAAAATTTTTTTTAATAAATAAATAAATAAACATTACTGAGTGAAAGAGGAAAGCAAATATAGAATAATTGGTTTAGAAAGCTAAAACAATACTTATCAAATTACACAAACTTTTCCCAAATTCTTATTTAGAAGTCATTTCATGACCGTATTTTTTTTTTACTTTTAAAAGGAGAGAAATCAAATCATGCAAATGCAAAAATATAAATTAGCTCCTAGTTTAATTATTGGTTTACTGATAAGTATCTAACAACTGGCTTTCCAAAAAAAGTATGCATATAAATGTATGTGCATTAAATTTTATATTTTACTATTTTGCATATATAAAGGATGTGTAGCATGCAACTTACAAATGATAAAATACACAATATTCTTTACTGTTAATTCCACTTAGTCAATCAATTCTCACACAATGTTTTCATTGACTTTTGTCAATGAAACTCTTATAAATGTAGCCAGCCAACCAATGGTTGAACTTGAAGAATGATTACAGTTCCAATATGAATTATGCTATTAACATTAATAAGACACAAGTGATATATGTCAAAGAGGTATGTCCAAAATCTGCTTGTTAATGATGTGAGTGCCTTCTTTGCTAAATCAAAGAATAGTTTTCAAGTATTGAGAGAATATTTCCTCAATATTTTGTGCTATTTCACAATGTTGTGGCTACAGACATGACCTACTTTTAAATTTAATTTGCTTCATTAATTGTGCTCTCTATCACTTTAAGTCTAAACAATCAACTGAACAATAAATCAAGCCCTGATTTGTAGTGTTTGATGTTTTCCATGGTATAGAATACTTCCATATTGGCCAATTCCAAGCTATCAGTGAGAGGTCACCAAACACGGAGTTGGGAAGAAATGTGCAGTAGCACTCCATTCTGTAGTATTTTCACCGTAGAGATACAATGGACATAAATAACTACAAGAACACAGGTAAAGTAACATGCAGAAAAATATTAGAAAGTAATGAGTTTTAAGTATTTCTTGCCTGTATAAGAATTTTAGGGCTGGGCGCAGTGGCTCATACCTGTAATCCCAGCACTTTGGGAGGCTGAGGTAGGTGGATCATGAGGTCAGGAGTTCAAGACCAGCCTGGCCAATATAGTGAAACCCCGTCTCTACTAAAAATACAAAAAAATTAGCCAGCCATGGTGGTGGGTGCCTGTAATCCCAGCTACTCGGGAGGCTGAGGCAGGAGAATCTCTTTGAACCTGGGAGGCAGAGGTTGCAGTGAGCCAAGATTGTGCCACTATACTCCAGTCTGGGCGACAGAGCAAGACTCCATCTCAAAAAGAATAAATAAATAGAAAGAATTTTAGATATGTAAGAAAGAATCACACATCACTTAATAAAAATTTTATTCAATAAATGATGCTGAAATAATTGGTTACTTATTTAACAACATTTAAAATGTAAAACTAGGCTGGGCGCAGTGGCTCATGCCTGTAATTCCAGCACGTTGGGAGGCTGAGGAGGGCGGATCACCTGAGGTCAGGAGTTTGAGGCCAGCCTGACCAACATAGAGAAACCCCTATCTACTGAAAATACAAAATTAGCCGCGTATGGTGGCACGTGCCTGTAATCCTAGCTACTTGGGAGGCTGAGGCAGGAGAATCGCTTGAACCCGGGAGGCAAATGTTGTGGTGAGCTGAGATCGCGCCATTGCACTCCAGCCTGGGCAACAAGAGCAAAACTCCGTCTCAAAAAAAAAAAAAGTAAAACTATGCTTAGCTTATATACTGCAAAAAACTAGGCCTTGGGCCACATGGGTTGTAGTTTGCTGACCCCTGATTTAGATCATCGCTTCATTCATCTACCAAGATTAATTACAGATTGATTATATATTTAAGTAAAAATACATGAACACAGAAAAATAAGCAAATGTATATTAAATGCCTGACAGGAGGAAGACTCTCTATGTTTAAGAGCGTCAGAAGAAATTTCACAGGGAAAGCTTTATAGATTTGACTAAAAAACTGTGGCAGCTTAATTAGTGGGATAAATAGAAAATATGGTGCCACTCCTTAAGCTGGCACATTTGCAGAAAATGGTTAGAGTCAGAAGATAAAGAAAATTATCACCCAGAATTTTCTGTGTAAGCTTTTCTAAATATCTCATCACTGTTATTTTTCAAAGGAACTTTAAAAAGCTATGTTCTCAAAAATAGTTCATTCTTTCACAATAGTTTGAGAAATGTTTTCCCAAAGTCAAATTTGAATCTCTCCTAGTGTGATCATATACCCTTCCTGACTGGCCTTATTATAATGAAAATAAAGAATAATTGGGCCAGGCATGGCAGCTCATGCCAGCACTTTGGGAGGCCCAAGTGGGCAGATCACTTGAGCCCAGGAGTTTGAGACCAGCCTGGGCAACATGGTGAAACCCCATCTCTACAGAAAAATACAGAAACTAGATGGGCATGGTGGCATGCTCCTGTAGTCCCAGCTACTCAGGAGGCTGAGGTTGGAGAATTGTTTGAACCCAGGAGACTGAGGCTGCCGCGAGCCATGATTGTGCCACTGCACTGCAGCCTGGGTGACAGAGTAAGACCCTGTTTGAAAACAAACTAAAAAGAAAAATTTTTGATGAATTTGAATATTCTGTCAACTTTTTAGTTATTCTGTCCCTTCTCCTCAAAAAAAGAGAAGCAATATTCATGTCCAATGTTGTCAAAACTCCATAAACAGTAAAAAACAACCAGTGTCAAGCTCCTTGGAGGTGGTGGGAATCTCAACAGGTAGCCAGAGCATGGGAACAGGGATCTGGGACAAATGTGTTCAAAGTTTGGTAATCAGGATGTTGGCATTCTATTATAAAGAGGTCCGCTGGGTGCGGTGGCTCACGCCTGTAATTCCAGCACTTTGGGAGGCCCAGGCGGGTGGATCACCTGAAGTCAGGAGTTTGAGACCAGCCTGACCAACATGGAGAAACCCCGCCTCTACTAAAAATACAAAAATGAGCCAGGCGTGGTGGTGGGCGCCTGTAATCCCAACTACTTGGGAGGCTGAGGCAGCAGAATTGCTTGAACCCGGGAGGCGGAGGTTGCCATGAGCTGAGATCATGCCACTGCACTCCAGCCTGGGCGACAGAGCAAGACTCTGTCTCAAAAAAAAAAAAAGGTCCCAGACACCAGACTGGAATATAAGAGTCAGAGAGCTCAAATGCCCAGGATGGGGGACCAGAAAGAAACAGGCAAGGTGTAACTCAAGCTACTGGGCACACTGCTGTAAGAGTGACAAAAATGCTAGTCAAGGCAGACCAGTTTAGGCACTAGCTTAGGGACTTGAAAGCAGCACTCCCCTTATAAGAGTAGCAGTGCCACAGTGGTGGGGTGTTGATAAAGGGAGCACTGCCTTTGTAGAATGCTAGAGCAAGCCAGAGACTTTGGGAGCATAATTATTTTCAGTGTCATACAAATAACACCAACATTACCTCGGCAGGAGTCGCATCGTCCTGTTGGTGATAGTTGTGTTAGACAGATTGAGATACAGGACCCCCGGGCAGCCCTCAGAAATGTGTCTCATTGATTCATCCTGCATGAAAAACAGAGGGGAGACGCTTATCAAATTATATCAGGCTTTGCAATTTCCCTATTATCTTTCTATTATCCCTCTTCCTGTTCCAGAAAAAAATACATGCAAGAGTTGCTTTCTTCATATTCTTTATCGGCTATTAGGTTGAAATGAAATTAAATAGAAGCCAATGCTTTTGCTCAAAGCATCATTACTCCCTCCTTTTCCCTTTCCTTGGAAATCAAGTCTCATTCCATCACAATGACACTTCATTAAAATGTGAACCCATGCAAGTTCAACTCTGTCACAAGAAATTTGAGCTCAAATGTCAAAGTGTCAAACACTTCTGACTCTTCCTATGCAGGAAAGCAATTAAAAACTCATCCATTTTAAACTTATTAAAATTATTCTGAAAGACAGGAATAGTAAACACTCTCAACAGTGGAACTTTAGTAACAGTCCATATTTATACACATATACATTTAGACATAGATGTGTGTGTGTAATTAAGCTTCTGTGGTTCTGTTAATTAAATATTTTAAATAGCTGAACAGATTTTCAACAGATTTATGGTAAGTTTGAGACGGCTAAAATAAAATATAGGCTACATACCAGTTGGGCAGGAGATTCAATGTTGGGGTTAGGGTGGGGGAGGATCTCAAAGATTCAAGCACCCTTTCCCCAGAAAGCTGAAAACTGAAGTAAGAGAGTAAGTACTGTGACCATGAAATAAGAGAGAGAGAAAAACAGAGGTTTCAATCACAGATCCTACAATGAAATTTACAAGACCAGATGAATTTCAAGCATTGATTGCAACAAGCTGCTTTTTGTACAGGTAACACTATAGAAAATACAATGAGTAGCAACAGGTTTCTATTTAATGATTGATGAATCTCCCCAGGAACATCAACAGGGCACCCAGTTTAAGTATTAGTGGTGTATGCAATGTTTGACACTACCTCAGTCCCGAAAAGAATAGACTGTTGCATCTATCTATCTGGAAGAGATTTAAATCATCACTAGGCTAGAAGATGTGGTTCTGAGAAGAATTCTGTATCAGAAATATGGCCACTCCTAACACCACTAAAGATAGTAAAGGTTTATTTTCAGCAGGATCATTGAGGTTTAACATTCCATTCATTACTATTTCCAGTAGTCATGGATTTTTAAAATAATAAAATCCTGCAGGTCAGAGCATCCATCACACTCAGATAGGAATTGGTTGATTTACAGGGGCAGCAAACCATGCCTTAAAGAGAACACAAGATTCTATTTGAAAGCTGTAAATCTATGTGATTCTGCTATAGGAAAGGTTCTATGCACCCATGCTGCATGAGAGGCCAGTGCAGAGCTTTTGATAAACACTAGTCTTAACTATAGTATTCAAGCTGTCAGCATTTTTTCTAGATGCCTCATCACCAAAATGAAGGATTTGAATAGGTGGGGATACACAAAATGTGTACAGTACAATTTTTTCCAAAAAGAATCGAGAGAATAACCATAATGTGTGGCACTGTATTTTAATACAAAGAAAATCTGTCTTTGGAAACGTTCGGCATGCCAATCAAGTATCAAAGTGATTATACACATGTTGAAAGACCTTGGCAAAATGCAAATGAGATGAGGCAAGGAGAGGAGAAAGAGCTGGCTTAAACACCCTCAGAGAGGCAGCCCCAAAGAAGATGAAAATGTGGGGATCAGGAAGAGGAAGATGGAGTAGCTTTATGTACCACAAAGAAATCTGACTTTCTGTTTGAGATGAGGAGGCAATCCATTCTCTACATTTTCCTGTCTAAAGAAGCTTGGACATCCAAACAAAATTAGACCACTCCCATTCTCAGATTGAGATGAGGAGGTAATGCATTCTCTACATTTTCCTGTCTGAAAAAGCTTGAACATCCAAACAAATTTAGACCACTCCCATTCTTAGTACTTAAAAGAACTCAGGATTTAATCCCCAAATGTTTGAACACATAAATGCAAAAACTGAGTACCTACATTGCAGAATGGCTTATGAATTTGTCCTCAATGTACTCAAATCTTTCTGAATGTAATATATTTCATAAGACAAGCTTAGAAATCAAAGCTCTTTGAATGAATGTTACCCAACTCCGTAAATGTAAGCCTGTGTCCCAGTCTACGTCTCAAAGGGAAAAACAATAGTAAAATGTAGCTGGATAAAATTATCGGCCCTGTATAATATTAGACTCCAAAATTGGACAAGACTTTGATGTTCACAAATTCAATGCAGATGGCATTGTTTTAACTTCCCTATTACAGGGCCAAACTCAAAGAATCTGATATTTTACTCAAGTACAGAACTGAAGCTCCCTGAGGACAAGAACTGAAAAATGATTCATTTTTTAATTCCCTCCAACACCTAGCAGAACATATTTAACATAGTAGGTGCTAAAACATCCACAGAAAGAGTAAATCCATTTGACAAACAACTTCATTATAACCACAGGCAGACATCTGGAGAATGTAGTAGTCAAGATTTAAAATCTTTCTTCATGAAGGAGCCCACGTTCACTTTGCTAGTGGAAAAAGAGTGCAACCAGAGAAAGTAGAACATTTTTTCTCTGATATGATCTTTGACATGTCTGTCTATGCCTCCATTTCTTGTGGATGACCCTCAAGGGCACTTTTGAACATAAAGAAACAGCTTATTTGTATTAAAGTACAAGCCACTGAGAAGATGCTTAGTTTCTTTATGGGTGGTTCTTTATGTTCTGCTGGTCAGGGATTAAACAACTAATTTAAATGCTGAATCTGTGTATTGAGGCAAGGAGTGGAGGAGTTCTGAGGGTCTTAAGATTTTTCTGTACACATTCTATTTGTGTATAATGCCTTCTATGTTTTGAAAAGATGTTTTACTGTGGAAATTAGGGGGATGGATTTCATGGGGAAAAATTACTAAAGGAGGATTTTCAAAGTGCTCAGTTCTAAAACAGGAGACATATATGTAAACGTAAGTGTTATACACAGTGTGAAGTATCTGTGTTGAAGTACTGAGACCATATGTAGCTCAGGAGAGAGAGAAATTAATTCTGTCAGCTGGGCACAGTGTCTCACGCCTGTAATCCCAGCTCTTTGGGAGGCCGAGGTGGGTGGATCACTTGAGCTCAGGAGTTCGACACCAGCCTAGCCAACATGGTGAAACCCCATCTCTACAAAAAAAAAAAAAAAATACAAAAATTAGCCAGGTGCAGTGGCACGTGCCTGTAATCCCATCTACTTGGGTGGCTGAGGCAGGAGAATCACTTGAACCCGGGAGGTGGTGGTTGTAGTGAGCCAAGATGGCGCCACTGCACTCCAGCCTGGACTACAGAGCAAGACTCCATCTCAAAAAAATAATAATAATAATAATTAAATTATATTAGAAATTAACTGTCAAAAAGTGAATAGAACTGCATAGGGCTGGGGGTTGAGAGAAAATGAAGGGTGACTGTTAATGGGCATGAGTTCTTTTAGCGGTGAGGGAAATGTTCTGAAGTTGGTTGTGGTGATGGTCACACAACTCTGCAAAAATACAAAACCATGAAATTGTACACTTTAAGTGGGTAAATTTAATCTCAATATAAATATAAATTTGTTATATCTCAATAAAGCTGCTTTTTAAAGGTCAATAAAAAAAGAGAATGGGAAGACTCAGTAGAGTTGAAGAGTGTGTTAAAGAATGAACAGGTGTTAGCCAGGTTGGGATAGGGGTGGTGGGGAAGGAAGGGTAGTCATTTAGGCAGATGGAAAAACACGTTCAAGGACACAATGAAACAGCATGACATGAACAGGGAACTTCCAAGTGGTTCAGTATTGAAACAGAGTAGAAATGTGAAAGAAAAAACTAGAAAGATGAGGCTGTAAAAGTGAGGCTGAGAGGTAGCAGGAAGGGGCCAATTCATGCAGTCTTTTCACCAGCGAGGAGGGCTTGGCCTTCATGATGGAGCTGGTGCCCCGTGACTGGCATTCCACAGCCAGGCGTTTCCTCCTATTACCTCCTGTCTCCTTAGGGACTTGTTCCGTGAGTTGCTGCAGCTGACTCTCCATCATCCTCTATAAACCTGTTTCCATTTCCCTGTCCCTGTTTTCCTTCTACCACTCTCTAAGACACTTTTCTGGAAAGATCAGTTTATGCCTAATGCCTCACCTTCTCACCTCTTGTCCACTTCACAATTCATTTCAAGTAGATTTCTGCTCCAATATCCCAATGAAACTGTTGTAGCAAAAACTGGCAGTCCCTTCTGATTCTCAAATCTACAATGCATTGTTTAGTCCTTTTCTTACCTGTTCACTTTGGTTCTTTCTGAAACTCTTTACTCACTTTCACTGTGTGATACCTCTTCATTGTCAACCTACTTCTCTTACTATTCCTTCTGAATATCCTCTGTCTGCTCCTAAAAGTCAGCATTCCGTAAGGCTCAACTTTAAGTCTTCTCCTCTTCTCATACCTTCTAAATTGATCTTATTCACTCTTATGATGTTAATTATGACTTATACATAGATGTCAACCCAAGGTGGGATCTCAATTCTAGTCAATGTTGTCCATTGCCTACTTGGTATCTCCAGATGGTTGCATTCACTAAGTATTATTGAATATGATATGCCAAAGTTTGTGCTGTTGTGCCATGACTACCACAAATAATAAGACACATCTCCTGCCCTTGGGGTCTCTTAGGCTAGTGGAAGAAGCTGAAACCCTACGGTTAAGGATACTTATCATAGGAACCTAGAGGAACAGCAGTGACCCCAGTCCTGGGAACCAGTGATGTCTTGGTAGAAGAGGTGGTAATAAGCCTTAAAGCCTGATAAAGAGGAAAGCACCACTTGGGGACAAAGGGAAAGGGCATTCTAAGCAAACAGCAAATGCACAACTGCAAGGAGCAACTTGGAGCATGCAGCAGAGGAAACTCAGTGGCTGTAGGCACTGCAAATTAGTGTGTACACAGAAACTGAAGCAAGTGAGGCTGGAAAGGGAGGCAGAGGCAAAACCACAGAGGGTCTTCAAGGTAGAGTAATATTAAGGGCATTGGCTTTATCCAGTTGTGTAGATGATGGGAGTGTGTATAGCTGATGAATGATGAGAGTGAAGTAGTCATATCCACCTTTTACAAAGAGTATAAAGTGCTCACAGAATGGAAGACAGGTTGGGGACAGAGGGAAAGACTGGAGACAGGAACCAGGAAGAAAGCAACTAGGGATACATATTCATTTCCATCTTCTTTGGTACAGCTGTTGATAGCCATGAAGATAAAATGAGCCTATCATGTCTACTGGGGCCCAATTTTTTTCTGTCTCATACACACATACCATTAAATATAAATACAGTTCACTTTGGGTAGTCATTGAAAAATTTCTACTTTCCAGAGGCTCCAACACTGAGCATACATCTACATGATTAACATTAGCATTGTACAGATGGAGTAAAATTTCTTGTCAATGTTTAACATAGTTTGCTGTTTTCCACATTGAATCCCAAATAAGCACACAAGCATCTATTCTGCATATTGGCACTCCAATGTAGCAAGTCAATCTATGTAAACAGCAGTAAAAATGGTTGCTTATACTCACTGTGAATGTTGGGCAGTCAGAGACATTCAGCTCTTGCAAGTTCCTACAGTGGCCTGAAGGAAATAAGTTATACATCACTAAACTACATATTGCAAATGTTTAAACAGAGTTTTTCTATCCTACATTGAATGCAGTGTATTCATTAGAAAACAAACAAAAACCTTGGCAAGTAACATGTTCTAAGTATATGGTTTCTTTTCCGAGAAAAATGACTTTTTTGGGCTTCAGAATTAAAATACATAGACATGTTTATTATTGTTTGAGGATTATAGGAGTAAGGGGAAAAGAGAAAAATACTACTGTGGGAAAAACACTATATACTCAGAGCTTTTAGCTTGAAAGCACTTGAAGAAAACCAATCTGGTTTTTTGTGCCTGCTTTTTTATTTTTTTGTTTTCATTTAACATTTTATTATGAAAATTTTCAAACATATACAAAAGTGGAAAGAATTGTACAATAAATAATCTATATAGCCACTGCTTGGATTCTATTTTTTACTGTATTTGCTTTATCATATATCCACCCACTCATTCATCTCTCTATACATCCCTTAATCATCTTATTTTTGTATGCATTTCAAAGTAAGTTGCAGACACTAGTACACTTACCTCAAATACTTCAACATGTATATCATAAATAATTCAGCATATATAATAATAAACAGAATAGTTGACATGATTTTGTTTAGGTCAGACTTATATAAAATTTATAATGAATTGTAAATAGACAAGTGGAAGGTCAGAAAGTCTAACTGACTAGCTCTGGGACCAGAGGCCAGTGCACAGCTTATAATCTCTCGGGGAAAATGAGACATGTATACAAACAGTTAGATGGCAAAGTGCTTCACAACCAGTGCCCTGCATCTCAGTGGACAGTAAGTAAAACTCCAAATCTGAGACAGAAGAGAAGCAGCTAGGGAGGCTACACAAACCAGTGACTGGGAGGAATGCTTGAAGCAAAGAAAAGGGAAGGCATTCTAGGTGGAGACCCCATGAAGCAGGAAAACTCCAGGCAAGAGGGCGATTCTGGTGTTCAAACTGTCACAACGAATAGAAAACACATTTGCTGCTCATAACCACACAGCCCCACGCTAGTAACAACAGACATGCTAGTAGTTATAAATCCATTTTGAACATTTCTTCCTTTGCCAAGAATGGACTGCATCCTAAGTGATATATGCAAACCAGAAATACTTTCAGAATTTTAAAAAGTGAAAACAATTGTTAAAAATCTGCACATCCTGGAAGTCCTCAATAATATTTAATAAGGAGAAAATAGATTTCCCAAGCAATATAAGTTTACAAAATAAATGTTCTTACAGAATACAGTAGTTATTCTGTTTGTTTGTTTCATTTTTTTGAGACAGAATCTCACTCTGTCACCCACACGAGAGTGCAAGTGGCACCATGTTGGCTCACTGCAGCCTCAACCTCCCAGGCTCAGGCGATCCTTCCACTTCAGCAACCCCCACTCCCATCCCCAAGTAGCTGACACTACAGGTGCATACCACCATGCCTGGCTAATTTTTGTATTTTTTGTAGAGACGGGGTTTCCGCATGCTGCTCAGACTGGTCTCCTGGGCTCAAGAGATCTGCCTGCCTCAGCCTCCCAAAGTGCTGGGATTGCAGGCATGAGCCACCGCACCCGGCCAGAATAGTTATTTGAGAGTAATTCATCAGTTCAACAAATACTTAACAAGGAAATATAGCAGTTAACAAAATAGACAAAAATATTTTCCCTTAAGGAGTTTACTTTCTAGTGGGGAGAGACTAACAGTAAACAAAAGAAGTGAAATACCGTATCTACTTTGACAGATGGTGATAAGTGCTATGGAGAAGAAATAAAACAAGAAAAGGGATTGGGAGCACCCAACAAGTGGGAGGAAGTGTGATTTAAAATAGGGCTGAACAGGAAGTTTTCACTGAAAAGGTAACATTTGAGCCAAGACGTGCAGGAGATAACAAGGACAGTGCCATTTACTCCAAGCATCTCTGGAGCCCACACCCAACATGGTTGGTGACTGGGAGACAGAAAAGGATAGGAGAAAAAAAAAAAAAAAAGCTCAGGAAGACAACCATTCAAGTCCTACCCTTGTGTGTGCATCTCAAGGCTGTGTTCTTTTAAAAGAAGGAGAATTCTTTTAATTTCTTAAATCCGATGTGATGATGAACCACAGGCTTCAGTTTCAATCATGCTGAGTCCTAACATTTGTGACTACTTCCCCCGGGGTGGCCACTGTGAAGCATCTTTTGCGCATGAGCCTATTTTATCCTCTCAACAATATTAGGAGGTACCCTTGGTCCCGTTTTACAGATGCTGAAGATGACCTGGGTTGATGTACTTAAGCAGGTAAGAGACCCTTGATTCAAACTCAGGGCATAAACATTCAGCCTCTAACCCAGACAACTAAGAGGGGAAGAAGCTTTCTATGTCACTGTTCTGTGGATCTAGAAGGCCTTTGCCTTAAAAAGTCTGTTCTTATCTGTCAGTAATACAGTGCTTGCAATGGGCCTTAACTTTTAATATATATTTTTTTCTCTTTCAACCTAGGGACTCCACATACCGCAGCTGGGTCTCACTGTTCCAGAACTGCATTAGTTAAGATTACCCAAACTTGGATTTCAAAGGAATACTTTCATTGTTCCGTCTGTAACACGAAGTAATTGGGGCCAGCTGGATGTCAGGATGCGTGTGGTTACCATTGTAATCTTGCTCTGCTTTTGCAAAGCTGCTGAGCTGCGCAAAGCAAGCTCAAGCACTGTGAGAAGCCGAGTGAATCATGGCCGGGCGGGTGGAGGCCGGAGAGGCTCCAACCCGGTCAAACGCTATGCACCAAGCCTCCCGTGTGACGTGTACACATATCTCCATGAGAAATACTTAGATTGTCAAGAAAGAAAATTAGTTTATGTGCTGCCTGGTTGGCCTCAGGATTTGCTGCACATGCTGCTAGCAAGAAACAAGATCCGCATATTGAAGAACAACATGTTTTCCAAGTTTAAAAAGCTGAAAAGCCTGGATCTGCAGCAGAATGAGATCTCTAAAATTGAGAGTGAGGCGTTCTTTGGTTTGAACAAACTCACCACCCTCTTACTGCAGCACAACCAGATCAAAGTCTTGACGGAGGAAGTGTTCATTTATACACCTCTCTTGAGCTACCTGCGTCTTTATGACAACCCCTGGCACTGTACTTGTGAGATAGAAACGCTTATTTCAATGTTGCAGATTCCCAGGAACCGGAATTTGGGGAACTACGCCAAGTGTGAAAGTCCACAAGAACAAAAAAATAAAAAACTACGGCAGATAAAATCTGAACAGTTGTGTAATGAAGAAGAAAAGGAACAATTGGACCCGAAACCCCAAGTGTCAGGGAGACCCCCAGTCATCAAGCCTGAGGTGGACTCGACTTTCTGCCACAATTACGTATTTCCCATACAAACACTGGACTGCAAAAGGAAAGGTTTGTACTTTTCTTACTTCTTCATTTTCATGAATAACTTGAAATGCTCTTTGAATCTTATAATCCTCCCTACACCCCACCATGTCTTGGAATTCTCGATGTCACTTCCACCAGAAACCTTTCCCCATTGGCAATGGAATTTACCCCAAGTTTTCTTGGGGTCCAGACTCAAGGCAGTTGGTAATTAAAGGACAATGACAAGAGGGAAGGAGGTATCCTCAGTAGGGCAGCCATTTGGGTTCTACTCATTTGCACATCGCAAGCTGTCACTGTAAGGAGTTCCTTTCATCTTAAATCCAATTTAACTTAGGTAGGTAAACCAAGGGGTATGAAAATAAGTACAAATGCCATCTATATAACCTGACTTACACTGATTAAAGTCAAAACATGGTGTGCATCTGTAAGAAGATAACCTCAAAGAGAAAACATTTGCAGAACAGGACTGTGAGAGCACTCTGAAACAGAGTGAAAGTGATGGCGCTTCTGTATTTCTTATCATTTAGTCCCAAGGTTTTAATAAATGCTCCTTTTTTTTTGAGATGGACTGTCGCTCTGTTGCCCGGGCTGGAGTGCAGTGGCACGATCTTGGCTCACTGCAACCTCCACCTCCCGGGTTCAGGCACTTCTCCTACCTCAGCCTCTCAAGTAGCTGATTTTAATAAATGCCTCTTAACGTCCTATATCTTAATTATTTCCAAATTACCCAGAATAAAACAATAAAAATTTAAAGAACTAAATTTAAAATATTTAACCTAACTATGAGACTAAGGAAATCTTTCTAGAATATTACCTACTTCCTGCAAATCATTACTGGGTTTTGCAACCGATGCAATCTTGTGCTAGTATTATGCAGGATTTGCACATGCAAGATAAAGTCATGAGCTAAGAAAACAGATGGGAGATTTCAGTAATGCTCTTGACATGTTAGTGAAGACTGATGTTCTCAAAGTGTGGTCTGGGAACTGCTAATCTACCCTACAATAACGAACCATATAACAATGTCTATATGTTTCATTTCTGGCATGGTTTAATAACTTATTTGTAATATTAAATTAAAGCCAGATGTCATTAAGTGAGGTTCATATACAGCATGGTATCATTTCTTCCACTTATTTTGGGAAATTTTGCTATGTTTTGTTTCTTTAAGGGCAAGAGAAAGGGAAAGTTCAGAGAGGAGGTCCTGGCTCCACCCAAGAGAATGTTAGGCAGGAATTTATTAACATTGTCAGGCAACCTGAACCAGAAGTAAATTTGTCCACTTACCAGCAAAGTCATGCTCAAGCCTTGCCCCACCGCCCCACTCCCCCGCCCCCCACCCCAACTGTAAAGATGGCACCTGGTTAGATCCCACAGCAGCCATGTGGCACAGGGAGGTTTGCATACCAAGACACCCTGTGAACGGTATATAATTCAGTCCCATAGGAGAGCAGTTACATACAGCGTCATAACCTGGGACATGCCATTCTAGGCTCCAGGTACCCACACACATGCTGTTTACAACTTCCAGGAAGACAGTAACATTCCCATTTACAGATGAGGAAAATGAGGCTCAAAGAGGTTCAGTCACTTGACCATGGGTCTCACAGGTAAGTAGCAAAGCTAAGAAGTGAATCTTGGTCTACCTGAGTCAGAGCCTATGTGCGCTCTACTTCACCCTGCAATCTTCCAGAATTAATCTGTGCATATTCAAACAATCAGCTGCCTCAACAATGCAAGCATTAGGGAATTTCGAAAAGTAAGTAAATGTAGTTTTTCTGTAGCCAGAGTGGGTAGAATTTCCCGGATATTGTTATGCTGAGTCCTTAGTGCTTCATGCTGAAGAGCATGTTTATTAGAATTTCCTTTGTGGTGCTTAGATTGAAAACTGGAATTACATATTTTTAATACTAATACAAAGCTACTCTCCTAGATTTTAGTTAGAATACTTGATATTGCTGAGGATCTAACCTCAAGCTACAGTGAATTTGCACTTGTTGTATCAGGTGTAAATGAGAAAAGTAAATAGTATTAAGTTTATTAATTATCTGAGAAAAATACCATCTACACAAGATTTAAAACTTCTACAACGAGACTACACTGTGTTCTAAGAAGAGATAACATGTGAGGAAATATCTCTTTTTCACTGCTTTTATGCTCTTGGGCCATTCCCTCCCCCAGTGAGCCTATTTCTGCTTTTGTGTTTTTTCCTTTTTTCCCATAATATTTTTATCTTGAAAAACATCAGCTTATAAAAATATAAGTACATTTTTATTGCTTTCTTTCTTCAACTTATTGTTGTCTAAACACAACCTTCCAGAAATGCCCCATAAATTCATACCCCCTGCTTTAAAAATACACATCATTTACTGAAACACAATATAAATAAGGTTTCATGACATATACACTTAGCATATATAATATTGGGTCATCAAAGAACAACTTAAGTTTCTCCAAGTGTTAATGACTATGTAATTTAGAGCCTATTATTTTAGATTATAAGACGAAGGGTAGGCCAGGTGCGGTGGCTCATGCCTGTAATCTCAGCACTTGGGGAGGCAGAGACAGGCGGGTCACTTGAGGTCAGGAGTTCGAAACCAGCCTGGCCAACAAGTTGAAACCCCATCTCTACTAAAAATACAAAAAAAACAAAAACAAAAAAAATAGCCAGACATTGTAGCGGGCACCTGTAATCCCAGCTACTTGGGAGGCTGGGGCCTGAGAATCGCTTGAACTCGGGAGGCAGAGGTTGCAGTGAGTTGAGATTACGCCACCGCACTCCAGCCTGGGTGACAGAGCAAGCCTCTGTCTCAAAGGAAAAAAAAAAAAAAAATGAAGGGTAGCTTTGTCTTTTAATACTATCAATACAAATGGTTTTCACTATGGTTTATATAAATCTAGTGATTCATTTCATGATTTTTTTGTTATATTGCTGATTTCCATAAATTCAAAGGGAAAAGTCTTGTTTATTAAATTCCCTTTGGTAGTGGCTGCCACAGAGCCATGTGCCTTAGATTGATGATGATAACTGGACTGCAACCTTTGAAAGTGAAAATACACAGAAGTTAAAAATCATGGCTAGAATTCAAGTGTGACAACCTGAGGTTCTGTACGAGTATACCACATACACATGGTCACAAATAGAGAACCTGCATACAGATTCCCCAACTCGGAGTTGAGCCTTGCCCAGCTGACTTGTAATGAGTCAGATGGTGTGTGTAGGGGACCTAATATGTGCCAGTTCAACCACACAGACCTCAATAATCACTATGTATTTTTCCCTTAAATATCTAATGGCAAGAAAAATAAATAATAGCTTTATTCACTGAGAAACAGGTACTTTGCCAAGAAATCCTAGTTTTTCAAAGGGAATAAATGTGAGACTAATTGAAAGGCATATTTATGCCATATTGAGGTAAATGGATTTGCCAAGAATATGTGAAAGTCAGAGTTTTTAAACTGCTGTTACTTTCACATTGACCAGAATAGTTTACCATTTTTAAGGAGTTATTTTCCTTCTAACATCAGATGGGGGAGAGTTATGCAGGTACATTACCCTTAGCTGCCTCCCAAGTTAAGGGCACAATTTTACTACAGCTTGAACAATAGTTAAGAATTTTGTATATGCAATAAACAGGGCCATTTATGTCTCTTTTCTTACTATTACAAGCTTTCAGAGTACTTCTGAGGTGGCTGACAACCAAGAGAGCCTGCTAAATGGGGAAACTACCTGGAGAAATTTCCTAATTTCCTCCTCAAAATCAACAAGGTTTGGCTGGAGGAGGAGCAAGCTTGTAAGGGGTAATAATCAAGTAAATATGGTATTTGTTGAGGCATTTACCAAGAATTTGGGGTAGCAGTATATATGAAATGTGCATACCACATAGTACCTGAACTAGAAATAAGGGAATTGATCAAATTCTCCTTCTGGTCTGGGGAAATGTATATTTATATACTCTTCATCAAAAGCAAACACTGTGCATCAGTATTTGCAATTCTCATTCAAGTTCTAAGGTAAAAGAAGTAAAGAATTTTTCTATTCATCAACACAGCAGATGAGATTTTCCTGTGTTTTTCTAAGCCACACTAGGAAAGCCTTTGCTTTGCATTTCCTGGTATTACTTGTGGATGCTATTTTTACCCTGGACTGCTGCTGACAATCCCAAAATGGATTCTGCAGTTTATATTCTTTTTCCAGCACCCACAGATCTGCCACATTGCCTAGGCCGAGTGTCAGAGTGTTCTCATAAACTTTTTTTTCTACCCATTTATTTGTGGTTAACCCACTTTAGCTTGCCCTACAATGGTTGCTCTGTCATCCACCCTCATGTCCAGCCCAGCAGATGTGGGTTCAGTAAGCAAGTCCTGAGAAACAGGCTGCTTTCTAGAACCTAGGAGGTGCTGACTCTGGTGACAAGGATGACCTACAGGTCTTAATGGCTTTATAGGGCCTTAGTGAGGACTCTGGCTTTCATCACAATGAGATTGGAAGTCACTGGAAGATTTAGCACATGCTAAGGCTTGTTTCATACCAACATTCTTTGGCTTTAGATATTCCTTACCCCTTTTCTTTAAGAGCTGATTCTTCAATTACACAGATATAATGGTGACCGAGAAAATGGGGGCAAAAAGAGCATAATAACCTAAATATTATTAAATTTTCCAGAGTTGAAAAAAGTGCCAAACAACATCCCTCCAGATATTGTTAAACTTGACTTATCATACAATAAAATCAACCAACTTCGACCCAAGGAATTTGAAGATGTTCATGAGCTGAAGAAATTAAACCTCAGCAGCAATGGCATTGAATTCATCGATCCCAGTAAGTTCCCCTGTATAGCCCCTTCAATGGGTGGCAAGTGTTCTGTGATTTTTTTTTTCTATGGCAACACTTATATGCAGTAAATTTAGTTTAAAAATAACTGGACTAAACTAAATAATAAAGCACCAGTTTTAATTAAACATGACACTTATATTAGGAGTTGTTTGGCACTCAGAGAAACACTTGCCAAACTGCTGCTTTATGAAGTATGTAACACCACATATTACTACCATTTATTGTTAGCCCAAATAGTGTGTTATAGAATAGATTTTTAAAGTAATATATGGCAAATGGTCAGTAGTGTGCTAAAATGAAGTGATTTTTTTTTTTTTTTTTTTTTTTTTTTTGAGATGGAGTCTCGCTTTTGTTGCCCAGGCCAGAATGCAATGGTGTGATCTCAGCTCACTGCAACCTCTGCCTCCTGGGTTCAAGCAATTCTCCTGCCTCAGCCTCCCAAGTAGCTGGGATTACTTACAGGCATGTGCCACCGTGCCTAGCTAATTTTGTATTTTTAGTAAAGATGGGGTTTCATCATGTTGGT
This sequence comes from Macaca nemestrina, assembly GCF_043159975.1. Taxonomy (NCBI): domain Eukaryota; kingdom Metazoa; phylum Chordata; class Mammalia; order Primates; family Cercopithecidae; genus Macaca; species Macaca nemestrina. The sequence continues at coordinate 56,250,219 of NC_092128.1, read as the reverse complement.
CAGGCCGGTCTCGAACTCCTGACCTCAGGTGATATGCCCACCTTGGCTTCTCAAAGTGCTGGGATTACAGGCATGAGCCACCGCACCTGGCCAAATGTAGTGATTTTTATTTATTTATTTATTTATTTTTTGAGAAGAAGTCTCTCTCTGTCGCCCAGGCTGGAGTGCAATGGTGCAATCTAGGCTCACTGCAAGCTCCGCCTCCCGGCTTCATTCTCCTGCCTCAGCCTCCCAAGTAGCTGGGACTACAGGCACCCACCACCACGACCAGCTAATTTTTTTGGATTTTTAGTAGAGACGGGGTTTCACTGTGTTAGCCAGGATGGTCTCGATCTCCTGACCTCATGATCTGCCTGCCTCGGCCTCCCAAAGTGCTAGGATTACAGGCATGAGCCACCATGCCCGGACTAAATGTAGTGATTTTTAAAGGGAAATTCAAATTTGGAATTTTCTTTGCTATTCATTAAGCCCCATCTTGTTTAGAATAAATTAGAAACAAACTTCTAAGCACTAAGCTCATAAATTAGGATAAAATATGCTCAAACCAGAGCCAGACATATTATATCTAGTTCTAGATCAAGACCAATTCTCTTTCCCGTCCTTCAAATCTCTTCTCCATTTGCTAAGCAAAGCCACTGGCGAAAATGAGCTTGGTAAATTAAGTAAACACATCGGATTTGGAAAGAACTGAGAATTACTGCAATATTGACCAGATTTATAACATATATCACACAAGTGCTTTCACTAGGCTACTTCAATTTGAAAAGTTCTAACCATGAAAATGATTATTAAAATTATTAATAATGTAATGTAATGTTATAAACATTTTGAGTACAATTGTTTTCCCTGCTTTTCTTTGTGATAATCTAATAGCATTCATAGATCATTAGAATTTTAACACAATAAAAGTGAAAAATTAGAATGAACATTCTGGAGCCACAAGGGCATATTTTAGAATTAACATCTTTTTAAAAATTAGAAAATAACAATTTTTTAAAATTTCCCAAGGGACAGCAGTATGCTACACTTACACCTTAGCCTGTTACAGATGATGCTAACTTGGGAGTATGTTTGAACTGTGAAGTCAAAAGCAATTTTCATTTCTCAGTTAATGAGAATACTACAGACACCCTTCCCCCAAATGAAGTAAGCATTATATTAGTGTGCAAGTCAGTCACTGGTAGCCAGTGCTGTGTCCACAAAGCCAGGGCACAGCGTAAAGAATCTGGAAGTGGAGACGCTTTCTTGCAAGAAAAACTCATTTCGACCCCCTATGATTCCATCTCCAACCTGACCAATCACCACTCCCCACTTCCCAGGCACCCACCTAGCAAATTATCTATAAAAACTCTGATGCCCGAATGCTCGGGGAGACTGATTTGAGTAATAATAAAACTCTGGTCTCCCACACAGCCAGCTCTGCGTGAATTACTCTTTCTCCACTGCAATTCCCGTCTTGATAAATCGACTCTGTCTAGGCAGCGGGCAAGGTGATCCCATTGGGTGGTTACAAACTGAAGAATCGCAGGACAAACAAAAGCTATTCCAAAGGTCCTTGGGCAAGTGTCTGATTTCCTTCTGCTGTCATCTACAAGCAAAGCCGTAGTTTACCAACTATCAATGCAAACCAAGTTTTAAAGCTGTCTCAAAAAAAAAAAAAAAGAGAGAGAGACATTACAATAGTTATATGTCCTAAGTTAAATGTATTAAAGTAATGAGTAACAGTTACAACAAAACTAGTATATAAATAAAACTTGAGAAAAATGACAAGACAATGCAAAGAGATAGATAATAGTGCAAAATGGACTTGCCTTGCTTCTACTAATGTTTTTCACATGTTTTCCATAACTGATACTTTTCATCAGTTGTGGAATTCCCATAATTGCAGGGATTCCTTTTCTGTCCTTAGGATCCCCTGAAGGTCTTTTAATCTTGTTCACCAAATGTGTGCTCCTTGCTGACACAAAATGGTCTCTATCATCAGTGGTGGTACTCTCTTTTCCCTCTTTGTTCAATTCAATCTCAGGAACATATTTTCTACATTAATAAATATTTATTAAGCACCTACCAAATGCCAAGCACTTTCCTGGAACAAAAAGTTCTTTTGAAACAAAAAAGTATCTCAGCAGTTAAGGCAAAATAACCTAAAGAAGTTTTAAAATGAAAGGTCTCCTATATTTCAGGGTCTTTGGGATGAAACCCTACAAGTAGCCTTACTTGAATGATTTTTGCTGGTAAGTATACAAATGCAGTGGGAGTCGCCAGACTTTAAAAGACGTGAATAACAATCATATAAAATGCCAGATATTGTTGTGGAAAAGAGAAAGAAGATACCCTACTAGGGGTTTTTTACCTCCTTTAAGAAACAGACGAAAACTAGTTTTCCCAAGTGCCTGAATATATATGGTTTAAGTAACAATATACAACACTTTCAAAATAAAATGTAGGAATGTTTACATATGCTTTTAATCTCAAAGTCTAATGTCTCAAGAAAAGTAAATCTGTGAGATCACTCACTCACAGAATTTTAGCAAATAGAAAAAAATCCAGTATCTTCAGAACACAAGGGCTGATCTTTTGTCCCCTACCCCCAAGACATTGCTTGGTACCAAAATAGAAAGTTATTTTTTTAAGGGGGAATTATGGGTTTTTTCTGAGAACAGATAATATGAAAATAGTTAATAGTAATGGTATGACCACATATTTTCCTAATTCAAAATAAGGACGCTATGCTCTACAAGGGTATTTTAAAACAATAATGAGATAATGTTTGAAATAGAAACAAAATATTTGTATTTCTGGAGTATCTGGCTGGTCCATATCAACTGGAATACAGATGACCCAAGTGTAGACTTCTTTGCTCTTAGAGGGGGAAAAAAGCTTTTTTTTGTTTTATTTTCAGTTATATTTTGTATTGGTTTTAATTATCCAACCTCCAGCAAAATTAAATACATATGGATTCAAAGCTGATAGCTACCATAGTTTGCCAAAATACAACCAGATGTTTTCAAAATGTTGGAAAAAATTGTTTGTTTTGGGATTCTACAGGAATAGAACCCTTCCCCCAACACTGGGAAAAGTTTGTTTTCTAGGCATTTTCAGGGTTACTGATATCCCAGGGAACTGTCAAATCACCACCCAGCACATTTTTCATTTTTATCTGCATTTGTCTTACATGTGAAATATTTTCTTAATTCATTTCTCTTTTTTGTAGCATCTTTTTTCCCCAAGTATCAAAAAAAAAAAAAAAATACATGAGCCCAAAATACATTTTTAAAAGCTAACTTAAAACTGAATATTGTATTCTAGTAAAACTAATCAAGGGAAAAGCTTTGAGTAACAATATATTTCAGAATTTTGCAGTCAGACACGTTTACAATGGAGAAATATAATTAAAAACAAAACCTTCCTTCAATCCAGAAACTCTCTCCATAAAGGTGGTAATGAAAGAAAACACTTTCATTATTGACTAAGCATTAAACTAGAATGTGATGCATATCACAGGCAATCCACTAAGAGACTGCAAAGACTCTTGCCCCTATGGAACCAGGCAGATACCACCCATTACAGGAATCTCGCGCCTATGTAGCCAAGCAGATACTACCCATTACATACACGTTTTCAGGACAAACAATAATGAGTCCGTAAGGAAGATTTGACAACACCTTTTGTCACACAAAATTCATCCTAACTTTACCTGATAAATGGGGTGACCATCTGTGTTAGCTTATTGGCCTTATTCAGAGAAAAATAAATTTCTGTCTGCATGACAGGAGGTAGTTTTGCAACCGGAAGCAAGTTCTCGCCAAAGTTAGGACCCCACCCTCCCACCAGAGCTGGGAGATGGCGGTACCATCTTCCTTGATGTTTACATTTCAAAGAGATAGCTCCCAGGTCCTTGAAAAAGGCATTCTTGCATCATAAAGGTGACAAAAAGCCTATCTGGTCTTCAAAAGGATTTAAAGACATTTCAAAGGGAGGAGAAAGTACTTATAGTTAAAAGTTTTCTAGAGTAAAAGCTCTGGGAAAAAGAAGGGAAGAGAAATCTCTTTATTTTCAAAGGGGAAAATTAAGCCTCTTTTTAAAACTTGTATTTGTCCTTTTGCTATACCATACAGTGATTAACTCAATTACTCAGGCTCAATAAATATTTTCTGTTTCCAGCTGCTTTTTTAGGGCTCACACATTTAGAAGAATTAGATTTATCAAACAACAGTCTGCAAAACTTTGACTATGGTGTATTAGAAGACTTGTATTTTTTGAAACTCTTGTGGCTCAGAGATAACCCTTGGAGATGTGACTACAACATTCACTACCTCTACTACTGGTTAAAGCACCACTACAATGTCCATTTTAATGGCCTGGAATGCAAAACGCCTGAAGAATACAAAGGGTGGTCTGTGGGAAAATATATTAGAAGTTACTATGAAGAATGCCCCAAAGACAAGTTACCAGCATATCCTGAGTCATTTGACCAGGACACAGAAGATGATGAATGGGAAAAAAAACATAGAGATCACACCGCAAAGAAGCAAAGCGTAATAATTACTATAGTGGGATAAGGTAGAAATTGTTCTCATTGCAATTAGTTTTGTATTTTCTATACTGGTGTTAGAAAACATATGTTTACATTTTGATTAACTGTGTTGCCTATTTATGCAGGGTAATCCAGCTAAAGGAAGCTTTCTTTAATTATGCTAAGTATTATTGTGACTATTATAGTAATCAAGGGAATTGTCATCCTGTTTGCCTGTCCATTTGTGGAACAGCATCTGGTGATATGCAATTCCACACTGGTAACCTGCAGCAGCTGGGTCCTAATGATGGCATTAAACTTTCATAATGTCCTGTATAAATGTTTTTACTGCTTTTTGAAAATAAAGAAAAAAAAACTTGGTTCATTTTTACATGCCTTTCAATAGCTGTTTGTGCATACCTATGTAGCAGGACGAGCCACAGACAAAACTCCTCAGACACCAAGTTAAAGAAGGAAGGGATTTATTCGGCCAGGGGCATCAGCAAGACTCCTGTCTCAAGAGCCAAGCTCCCCAAGTGAGCAATTCCTGTCCCTTTTAAGGGCTTATAACTCTAAGGGGGTACGTGTGAGAGGACTGTGATTGACTGAGCAAGCAGGGGGTACACGACTGGGGGCTGCATGCACCAGTAATTAGATCGGAACAAAACAAGATAGGGATTTTCACAGTGCATTTCTATACAATGTCTGTAATCTATAGATAACATAACCGATTAGGTCAGGGGTCGATCTTTAACTACCAGGCCCAGGGTGCAGCACCAGGCTGTCTGCCTGTGGATTTCATTTCTGCCTTTTAGTTTTTACTTCTTTCTTTGGAGGCAGAAACTGGGTATAAGATGATATGAGGGGTGGTCTCCTTCCTTATTCCCCCCTTTTGAGACTTTCACTCATTTTATTAGTGGGAGTTCTCACTTTCATTTTCACTACCCATGTCTTCTTGCAAGACAGATCAATAGTGATTCACATAGTACACTTGTGCTGAAGCATTTTGGTGAACTAAGGTAGCAATGAAGCTTTTTATCATTTGAAGAAGTACAGGTAGCAAACAAGGGAGCAGTAGGCAGGTTCCTATTATTATTATAACTCCTATTATAAGAGTTTTAAATCCTCCTAGCGCTGGGAACCATTTTCCAAACATGGCCCCAGGATCAAATTCATGCCACACTTGCACGGGCACATGTGCCAGTTTTGTCATATCTCTAACTATGTCTTCAACTACTTGCCCTCAATTATCTATGTGTAGGCAGCAATTAGTAAGGTTAAATGTCCTACAGACCTCTCCTTCAGCTGCTAGCAAGTAGTCCAGAGCTAATCTATTTTGATAGATAGTATTTTTCATCGAGTTTCTTGCCAGGACAGAATAGTCAAGGCTCTGCCGGTTTTATTAGTGATTATTTTTAATACAGCTTGTAACCGTATGATTCAGTTGATCATGTAAATGGGGGTCTGGTATCCCCATGAGCCGTCTTGTGCCTAAGTAGCAGGCCCAAAATATTGTATGATTCTCTCAGAGGGTCACTTATTATTTTTTCAATTTCCTATAGCTATGCTTCTCTTTTTGCGGGGAGCATAGACAGGGAAGCCCAGGAGTTCGCCTGTTTTTATGGGCAGTAGGAAGAACGATGGTTTAATAGTGCCAATAACACAACTACTTGTCCGTTGGTCAGGCAGCTTAGCATAGACTCTATGTCCACATATCCAGCATAGCCCATTGGGGGCCATCCAGTCCCGGGATTCTGGGTGGGCCTAAACGGTCTGCAACTATGGAAATTTACTGAATGGATTTTTCTCTGTGTGGTTTGAACTCCACCATGTAGTCTTTCTACAGGAAGGGTGAAGTCCTTCTCCACTCTTGCTATACAGTATTGTCTAATGATTGAGGCTTTTAGGACCTAGAAGTGATCAGGGTGATTCTTTTGGGCCAGAAAATTCATCAGGAACTGGGTCCGTAGGTACTAATTCTTGGGCTTCCTATCTCCTATTACAGTTCCTCCACTTATATAACATGAAGTGACATTGAGAGACTGGGCTATGTGCTCGGCTAATTGCAAAAACAAATTTCTTGTTTTTCATGGAATTTCTGGTACTGGCACTTTTAGTTTATCATAAAAGCTTTGAAATACTGGCTCAGGAGAGTGTTTATAAACTTTTATTCAAACCACGATATTTACTCGAGGATCCAGTCCAGCCCCATTGATTGCTAAGGTCACACGGTCCTCTTTTTTCCAATGAGGATCTAGGGGATTGGTTATTACTGGCTCTAAGGGGTTACATTGTCCCTTAGTATAGGAAGGGCCATTTTTTCCTTTCTGAAGGTGGACTGGATCCTTTTCATTTTTTTATCCAAGTGGCCTAAATGACACAAGACCAGTATTTACATTTATTTCCACATAGTCCTAATTTATGACAGATGTACTTATTTTCTATCAGATAGCCTCTTTTCTAATTAAGAAAACTACACCTTATTTCTAACTTATTACTATTAATGACAGCACAGGCATCAAATTTTAAGGTGACTTGTTTGGGCACCCTTTTTCTTTTTCTGTTTTGGCTAACACTTTACTCGTATCGCTTATGAGCCCCTACCAGTCTTCAGTTCTTAATCTTATTTTAAAAACTGTGGTCATGGGAGGCTCAGATGGGTCATAATACACATCAGGTTGGTCATTTCCTGGGCTACATACCTTGTATAGAATAACATTATACAAACAAGTTCTTTTTAGAGTTCCAGTACACTTATAATAACCATAAACTAATAGGACCGTAGCAACCTTTTGTCCTACTTGATGTATACACTGGGAACAGCTCTCAGTCTGAGGAAGGTCAGTTGAAATCCTTACTGTACAAGTCCAAACTTTAAGGAAAATGAGTCCCACGATGAATGTCCTCATGCTTCGGCTGTGCATGGACCATTCGGTTTCCGGGTGTGACTGGGGTAGGGCTTGTCGTCTTCTTCAGAGTCACTTTGCAGGGGTTGGTGAAGCTGCTCCCATCCACGTACTGCTCACAGTCTACTGATGTTTAAGGAGGTCTCGGAGGTCGGGCCTGCTAGAATAAACTGAGTCTAACACCTCTACACAGTTATGTTCAACTGGGCTCTCTGATACCGGGAGCAAAGTGGTAGGGTTTAGGGTGTTGCAAACTTCAATGGTTATGTGGGGATTTTCACATAGCACACTTTGGTGCTTGGTTAATCTAGCATTTGTTAACCAATGATGTCCTTTGGTATTTATTAAAGTTACCACAGCATGGGGGGTCTTTATATTCAGGTTTTGCCTAAGGGTTAGTTTATCTGCTTCTTGTGCTAACAGGGCCGTTGTTGCTAGGGCCCTTAGACCAGGGCGCCAGACTTTGGAAACCCTGTCTAGTTGTTTTGAGAGATAGGCCACTGGCCTTGGCCAGGACCCACATTCTGGGTTAAAAGTCCAACTGCCATTTTTTCCCTTTCTGACATATAGAGTGTAAAGAGTTTTGTTAGGTCAGGCAGCCTCAGGGCTGGGGCCGACATGAGTTTTTCTTTTAATGCATGAAAAGCTCGTTGCTGTTGGTTGTAATAGATGTAGTTTATCTAATCTACATTTTTACTAACTGTCACCCACCAAAATATTGACTCAAATCCTGCAGCTATTTGATTTTAAGCTTTAAATTGATCTGGTATTCCTAGTGGGACTCCAATTGCGTCTAAATAGACATGAGAGTCGGAAGACCCATAAGGGACTTCTCTCACTTTACGATGTCTTATTTTTTTCCCTTCTGGTTGATGAAATGCCAGGGTGAAAGGGATAGCCAACTGTATTAAAGTACAAGTACCACTCCAGTTATTCAGCAGAGTGCCTGTAAAGGTCCACCACCATACCACCACACATCCGCTCAGGGATGAACAAAGGCTGACTGATTGATAAGCTCCTGAAAATTCTTAAGCTCACTGCATCCTTTCAGGTCTCCAAAGAAGGCTAAGTTTCCTCCCTGTCGTGAGAGACATGAAGTGAACGTAGTGTTGGGAGACAGGCTGGATGGCCCTCGGGGGCTGACCCGCAGGGTGCCAGACTTTGGGATATAACAGAGAGAGCTTCGCAGGACTTATTACTCCAGGCTGTAGAATCCGGGAAAAGAGCTACTATGCAGCCCACACCTGGTCGACTGGAGGACCACCTTAGTGGAAAGGGGACAATCTGGGCCTCTGGCCTGCCATGTGCACATGCATAACAATTGCTTTTGTTTAACATGCAGATGGAATATTTGATACATTTTAACCAGGCATCTGCATCTTGGTATCCTGTCTTAATTGCTAAAGTTTGTTTTAAGACTTTAACTTCTATGCTCCTCTAGTAAAATGAATGTATGGTTTTAGGAAATAACAAAAACTGGTTGGGGCAGTCCATCCTTGCTCTTTAGTGGTCCACAAAACGTTGGACCAACTATGGCATGAAAGCTCTACATCGGGGGGCAAGACTCCTGGTTGGCACTAGGGTCTTTATCGAAATCTCCCCAGATTAAATAGTCCTTGTTTACTAATGCCCAGTCTGAGGACAGCAGGAGGGACAGAAGTACTTTTCTGAAGTAGAGAGCTGTCTTTGACTTGGCAAGTCCCCACAGGGTATAACAAGGCAAGCATTAAATGCAATAGTTTGAGGAAAAATCAACTTGGTTATGTTAATAACCAGATGGTCAGCAATAGAACGAGGAAAGAAGAAAAAGTGATAGAATAGATGAAAAGAGTTAAATTTTTCTTAGCTTTAGTTTGGTAGGGTTTTCCCCTGGGACTATGGCCCACAACTCTGGAGGAGGTGGTGCTTTCTTGACTCGGGTGTGATGAATCCATCCTCCTTTTTTTTTTTTTTTTTTTTTTTGCTGTACGAACAGCAGTCTTGGTGATTAGCAGCACAAGGTAGGGTCCTTCCCAGGCTGGCTCGAGTTTTTCTTCTTTCCACCTTTCAATGAGAACGTGATCTTCAGGCTGGTGCTGGTTTACCGGAAATTCTAGGGGTGGTACATGTGCTAAAAGACTTTTAGTTTTTTGCTTTTTTTTTTTTGCGAGAAAAGAAAGTGGAAGATAAACTAAGTATATAATTTTTAAGAAACTGACCTTTTGTTTTAAATGTGGGGACCTTGGCAGTGGACTTTATACTCCTTAGTGCCTTTTTAGTGAGAAATTTCCTTTAGCACCTATTTTTATTAGTTTTTAAACCAAAGAAAGCCAAATACCATTTTACATCTAACAATGCTTCTCGTATGATTTTTATACCAGATAAGCTAAATTTTATCTTTATATTAGTGTGTTATTAATGTTAAACCTAATTTTAATAAAATCTTGCAGACATATTTATCTAATTTTTAATGTTTGACCATAAGGTAAGATTTCATAGACTCTTTTTAACCTTCTATGATTTTTGCTAAAGAGCAGGTTGGTGCTTTAAGAAAAACCTGTTATGCTTTTACTTTAATGTCCAGTTCACAGAAAAACTGGATGATATTTCTTTAACTTTAGCTAATATGTTTACACACAGAATTTTCTTTACAATTAATGTTTTAAAACTTGCTTAAACCTTCAAAACAATAATTTTTTAAAACTTTTTAATGTAGGCAAAAATGTACATTCTTATGCCTCTTTATAATCCTTTTACCAAAAGTATATTTTACTTTTCTTATACACCTTGCACATAAACTGTTTTGTTTTTTTTTTTCCAATAGTTTTACATTCAGGAGGCCTAGTTACTTTTAAATTATACAACATTTTTTTCATACATTTTTTAAACACACATTTTTTATAACCTTTTTTTTTCTTTCATGACTTTTACAGGCAATTTTTCGACGTGCCTCAACTTTCTGACTTATTACAAATATTTCTTTTTTTAAACAACTAGTTAATTTATTTCAGGACAAAAATTTACCATGTAATACTCTTTCTATATAAATTCCGCCCCCCTCCTTTTTTTTTCCTTTTTTTTTTTTTTTTCCTTAGGCTACTTCTGAACTGGTGAGGTGTGCTCACAATGAGGTTTCCTCTAAAAGTTATTTATTTATTTTTACCTTTTTTTTTTTTGTTAGCAAAGCAGTTGCCGCTACAGATTGAATGCATTTGGGCCATCCGTGGGTTTTTGGGTAAAGGATTTTTGATAGGAAGGTCTCAGTGCTTTCGGATACGCCCTTGTTTACACTGACAACAAAGTGGTACTGGAGTTTTATAGGGTTACGAGAATACCTTCAATTATCAATTATAGGTTTTAAATTTACCTTGGCTTTTAAAGAAATAGGGTACACTTTTTTTCCTTCTCTCTCTTTCTCTCTTTCTTTCTCTCTTTGACTTTGTCTCTCTCTGATTTTCCTTTTGCCTCTGTCTCTTCTCTCTCTCTGCCTCTCTCTTTCTCTGTCTCTCTCTCTTCTCTCTCTCTCCTTGACTCACTCTTTGTCTGTTTCTTCCTCTCTGTCTCTTCCTCTCTCTTTGCCTCTTGTCCTCTCTGTATCTTTCCTTTCTCTCTCTCTGCTGGTCTTTCCTTGCCTCTGCCTGCCGCTTATGCTGCTGTTCTCTCAACCACCGTGTGTTGGGGGCGGGGGGTCTAAAACCAGTTGGTCTGGGTTCTCTGGCTTACAGGTTACCTTGTGCCATACCTTTGAAACAAGGGGCCTGTCCAGGCTTCCTTCTAATGGCCAACCTACCTCTAATGCTGGCCAGTCTATCTTACACAAAGTTTTAAGTTTTCCTGGTGTCATAGTACTACATAGTCTCCCTTAAATCCTTTTTTTGAAATTTTTCAACATAGTTCCTAGTAGGGTGGGCTTATTTGTGCCTAACCTATGCTTCTTTGAGACAAAACACCACGCTCACACCACACGCACACCACAAAACAAAGAACGGGTAAAAAGGGCACACACACAGTTTTGCAGTTTGCACCAAACCAAAATCAAAACCAAAATCAGAGTATCCAGAAATCCAAGCCAGGTCAAAACCAAAACCAAAGTATCAAGCAATCCAAGTCAAGTCAAAAACAAAAACCAAAGTGCCCAGTATAGGCACACCGTGGGTGATCAGGCTACGCTTCCACTCAAATGGAGTAGGCAAGTTCCCAAGACCAATCCTGTCAAGCAATTCAAACCAAGTCAAAACCAAAACCAAAACCAAAGTGCCGATAAAGGCATGCCCTGGGTGATCAGGCCACGCTTCCACTCAAACGGAGTGGGCAAGTTTCAAAGACTAGTCTTACCAAGTTTTAGATGTCCAGACTCCAAGTGCTCATTCCTTCCCGGCGTTCAGCCACTGTGTTGATCCTCCACCAGGGCCTGCCACACACTGTTCTGGCAAGGCGTCCCACCAGGGAAAATGCCTACCTGGGAGCGCTCTCAGGATCGCATAGCTCGGGCTGGTCAGAGTCCCCCGCAGGGATGTTTCACAGGGCAGGCTTAAGCCGCCTAATGAGCTGCCTCAACCATCCGCCATTCACCTTGCTTCCTGGTCAGGGAACCAAGAAATGTAGCAGGACGAGCCACAGACAAAACTCCTCAGACACCGAGTTAAAGAGGAAGGGGTTTATTCACCAGGGGCATCAGCAAGACTCCTGTCTCAAGAGCCGAGCTCCCCAAGTGAGCAATTTCTGTCCCTTTTAAGGGCTTATAACTCTAAGGGGGTGCATGTGAGAGGGTCACGATTGATTGAGCAAGCAGGGGGTACGTGACTGGGGGCTGCATGCACCAGTAATTAGATCGGAACAAAACAAGATAGGGATTTTCACAGTGCATTTCTATACAATGTCTGTAATCTATAGATAACATAACCGATTAGGTCAGGGGTCGATCTTTAACTACCAGGCCCAGGGTGCAGCGCCAGGCTGTCTGCCTGTGCATTTCATTTCTGCCTTTTAGTTTTTACTTCTTTCTTTGGAGGCAGAAATTGGGCATAAGATGATATGAGGAGTGGTCTCCTCCCTTACCTAAAGATGATCAAAATGATTTTATACAAATGCTGCTATAATAAAATGTCATTCCCCACCCCTCTACTTTTTTTCAGTAAGTCATCTTATACATTAAATAAATTTCCATTTCTGATTTATGTGCATTCCAAAATCAGGTCCTGATACATCCAAATTCTCAACCACTCTTCACTGATCCTCGCAAAACACTGTCAAGCTAGACCCGAAAGAGAACTGTCACAAACAACAGTAAGTAGAGAATGCGAGAATTATGTTGGAAGCTGGTTGGAAGCTAGGACCCTGATTAACAGCTGTAGATGGTGTGAAGCACGAGCCCTGAAGAGGTATAAACACTGGTGAATGTGGAAACACCATTTTTGTTTCTTTTTGTTTTTGTTTTGAGCGGGGTTCACACTGGGAATCCACCTGTCCATGAGAAAGGGCCCTTCCTGCTAAGCTAGTATGTCAAGGACCATAAAATAAAGAATGAAATTAGGATTTGGGTGCAGTATTTGGGATGAAGCCAGAATAAAATATAGGAAATAATATGAGGCCACTGAGGGAGGAGGTGGTGCCCAAAAGAAGCCCCGTGATTTGGGTTTGCAGGTTAAAATGAGCTCACCTAGAGAACTAGATCACCAGCAAAAGAGGAAATCAGTGGAGGATTTTAGACCCTGATCCCATCAGTTTGCATTTAGATAGTCATATTCTACAAAGAGAAAAATAAAGTGAAAAGAAATATACACACGTCCTTAGTGAGATACTACTTTTTCCTCTTAATATACAATTTCCTTTCATGCTGAGTTGAATACGTTTTCATTTCTTCTATCAAGGTATTCCTACAAAGTTTAGCAAATAACCACCTTATTTGATATTTGCACAAACTCCCAAAGCATGGAAGATGGTATATAACAAATAATATTAGGCACTTTTTTTTTCTGAGATGGGAGTCTTGCTCTGTTGTCCAGGCTGGAGTGTAGTGGTCCAATCTCAGCTAGCTGCAACCTATGTCTCCCAGGTTCAAGCAATTCTCCTGCCTCAACCTCCCGAGTAGCTGGCATTACAGGTGCTCACCACCATGCCTGGCTAATTTTTGTATTTTTAGTAGAGACAAGGTTTCACCATGTTGGTCAGGCTGGTCTTGAACTCCTGACTTCAAGTGATCCACCCACCTCACCCTCCCAAAGTGCTGGGATTACAGGCGTAAGCCCCACACTCAGCCACACATTTTTAAAGCACATGCTACATGCCAGACACTGTGCTAAGAGCTTCACATATTCCACTTCTAATTCTCACAAAATCCCTCTGAGGTAGGTAATACTGTCTGCCTTTTATAGATGAGGAATCAAGGTGGAGAGCTGCGGTAACTTGGACAAAATTAGCTGGAAAGTGGCAGGGCCAGCATTGAGATCTGCCTAAGCCCTTTCTGCTATGCAGGGCTGCACAGCATTGTAAAAGTTACCCTTGTTTGTGGCTGTCTGGCACCAGAACTTCCAGAACTAAACCCCAAAGAGGAGCAGGTACCAGGAAAGTGGGGGAGCACTCATGAGGGCAGTTGGCAGGAGAAAGTCTTTTGTCCAAGACATTTAGATCTGTATTTATATAAGAAAACAAACAGAATGGGAAGCCGGAAGAACTGCCAGAGCTAATGCTTCAGTAAATAACTCTGGATTGTGAGGTTCTATTTTTATTTTATTTATTTTATTTATTTATTTATTTTTGAGACAGAGTTTTGCTCTGTCATCCAGTCTGGAATGCAGTGGTGCAATCTTGGCTCACTGTAGCCTTCGCCCCCCCGGGTTCAAGCGATTCTCCTGCCTCAGCCTCCCAAGTAGCTGGGATTACGGGCGCCCGCTACCACACCCAGATAATGTTTGTATTTTTAGTAGAGATGGGGGTTTTGCCATGTTGGCCAGGCTGGTCTCGAACTCTTGACTTCAGGTGTTCTGCTCACCTCAGCCTTCCAAAGTTCTGGGATTATAGGCGTAAGCCACTGAGCCTGGACTGGATTGTGAGGTTCTAACCACTCTGCCCAGTGGTTTGGGTCAGAGGTGGGGACTTAGACATTACTTCTTCATGCAAATCCCTACATTGTTCACTATGAGGCATGAAAGCCAGCTATTACATTTCAAACGTTACCAGAGAGATGTAACAAGTTCATTTATTTACAAATTCATTTATTATTGTTCATGAGCATCAGAGTGAAATTTTAAGGACATAGGAGCTGAAAGAGCCAAGATTTGATGATGGAAAAAGCCTGGTGTGACAAGAGAATCATATTGGAGGCAAGAGGATTCTGGAATGAAATGAGATGAAACCTGATTCAGAGAAAGGGCCCAAGTTGTTCCTGGTATAATTTTTAGAGGCTAGTTAGGGATTTTATTGGTTGATTTTTATATTCAATTTAATCCCCAGGGATGTATTTGGAAATAAAGCTCCTGAACACATCAAAACAGAAATTAATCCAGGACATCCAAAAGTAAGTCAGTAGGCATTCCTAACATCTCTCAGGGTCAAGACCAAAGTGGATTTTCAAACCTTAAGATTTGCCCCCTTTTCTACATCGGAGTTAAACTTTTTCAGGGAAGTGTAGTTGATTCATGATGGAATGAACAATTAGACACTTCCTCTTCCACCAATTTCTTACTTGACAGTTACTCTAGTAACTTGCCTTTGGATGTCTCTTTTTTACGACAGACAATACAAGTTCATACGGTTACAAAAATCAGTATATTTTATGGTAGTAAAAATTACTACTGTCCTGAGATATACATATTTGAATGTATGTATCACTTGGGTATTTGGATAAAATAAGTTAAAAACAAAACAAAACAACCTTTCCTAGTCGTAAGATTCTCTGATTTTTCTGAAGTAAACAAGATTTACTATAAACAGAGTCCTCCTGAGTCGTGAGTTGGCTGTGACCTAATGCCTAGTTACCTGAAAAAGATATTCAACTTTAAGCAGCACTGCTTTTCATTCATTCACCATTCCATCCTTTGGAGCCTATACCTTGGATCAATTCATGTCTGTTTCTGAGAAATCTTGAGTCTCCTGCTCCGGCAAATTGGCAAATCGAAGGGATTCAGTAATGAGGATCTGTTTTTTTAATGAGTCGGAGTCTCCCTGTCACCCAGGCAGGAGTGCAATGGCACCATCTTGGCTCACCACAACCTCTGCCTCCCGGGTTCAAGTGATTCTCCTGCCTCAGTCTCCCGGGTAGCTGGGATTACAGGCACCCGCCAACACGCCCGGCTAAATTTTATATTTTTAGTAGAGACAGAGTTTCACCATGTTGGCCAAGCTGGTCTCAAACTCCTGACCTCAAATGATCCGCCCACCTCGGCTTCCCAAAGTGCTGGGATTATAGGACCACCATGCCTGGCCAATAATGAGGATCTACTTGTCTAAATTCTGTAAGTCTGTGCCCTCATCTGCCTTTTAAGGATTTCTTTTTTTTTGACACGGAGTCTCACACTGTCGCCCAGGCTGGAGTGCAGTGGCGCTATCTCGGCTCACTACAACCTCTACCTCCCGGGTTCAAGCAATTCTCCTGCCTCAGTTTCCGGAGTAGCTGGGACTATAGGCACCCGCCACCACGCACAGCTAATTTTTTGTATTTTTAGTAGAGACAGGGTTTCACCGTGTTAGCCAGGATGGTCTCCATCTCTTGACCTCGTGATCCGCCTGCCTCGGCCTCCCAAAGTGCTGGGATTACAGGTATGAGCCACCACGCCCAGCCTTTTTTTTTTTTTTTTTTTTGACACAGTCTTGCTCTGTCACCCAAGCTGAAATGCGGTGGCATGATCTTGGCACACTGTAACCTCCACCTCACGGGTTCAAGCAATTCTCATTTCTCAGCCGCCCAAGTAGCTGGAACCACAGTCGCACGTCACCACACCTGGCTAATTTTTGTATTTTTAGTAAAGACAAGGTTTCGTCATGTTGGCCAGGCTGGGCTCAAACTCCTGGCCTCAAGTGATCCACGTGCCTTGGCACTGTGCCCTGCCTTAAATATTTTAAGATAACATTCTACATTTAATTTTCTAAAATTTTACTGGTATAAGGATTACAACTGTTGTGTTCAGTCAGCCAAACAGCCCAAAAGAGCAGCCAATATTTATCTTCAATCCAACTGTCAGAAAACCAATCTTCCCAGAAATGTGTGTAATTCTCCACACACCAATAGATGAACTGATCTTAGCTGGGGTAGGGGGTGGGGGTGGGGCAGGAGAAACAACAGAAAAACTAAAACATCTCTGAAAAAAAAATTCTTTTATTTCAGTTTCAAGGGTACATGTATTAGGCTTGTTATATAGGTAAACTCATGTCACGGGGGTTTGTTGTATAGATTATTTAGTCACCCAGGTATTAAGCCTAGTATGTGTTAGTTATTTTTGCTGATCCTCCCCCTCCTCCACCCTCCACCCTCCAGTAAGCCCCAGTGTCCATCATTCCCCTCTATGTGTCCATGTGTTAAGAATGGTTTTTATCTTTGATACACTCAAGTTTGCTGGAATTAAAATGGGTTTGATTAAACAATTTTCAGTAAATAATTTTCAGTAAATTAAAAATATTACCAAGTTAAGACAGACATTACCTTTGCTTCCTTAAAAAAGATCAAGGTCTACTCAGGCTTGAATGCTCAGTTGTTTCTGTGATGAAGATAATGGTACTAAGAAGTACACTTCCAGATAAATACTATGTGAAATATATTTTAGACACAAAATATTAAAAATTTAAACAAAGAAAATGTTTACAGGCTATTTTGACCTCAGATACATATATCAACATATATATCTTATGTATGGTGGTTAAAACCTCACAATCCAGGCTGGGCATGGTGGCTCACACCTGTAATCCCACCACTTCAGAAGGCTGAGGCAGGCAAATCACTTGACGTCAGGAGTTCAAGACCAGCCTGGCCAACATGGCAAAATCCCATCTCTACTAAAAGTCCAAAAATTAGCCAGGCATGCTGGTGCATACCTGTAATCCCAGCTACTCAGGAGATTGAGGCATGAGAATTGCTTGAACTGGGGAGGTGTGGTTGCAGTGAGCCAAGATTGCACCACAGTACTCCAGTCTGGGCGAACAAGCAAGTCTCTGCCTCAAAACAAAAACAAAAACAAAACAATAAGAAAACAACCTGGTTAAAAATGGGCCAAAGTCCTTAACAGACACCTCACCAGAAAGATAGAAGCATATGAGAAGATGCTCCATAACAAATGTCATCAGGGAAATGTAAGTTAAAACAGTAATGAGATACCCCCACACACCTATTAGGATGGCCAAAATCCAGAACAGTGACAGCACCAAATGCTGATGAGGATATAGAGCAACAGGAATTCCCATTCATTGCTGATGAGAATGTGGAGCAACAGGAACGCTCATTCATTGCTGATGAGAATGCAAAATGGTACAGCCAACTTTGGAAGACAGTTTGGCACTTTCTTACAAAACAGCACATACCCTTACCATACAATCCAGCAATCATGTTCCTTGGTATCTACCCAAAGGAGCTGAAAGCTTCTGTCTATACAAAAACCTGCACACAAATGTTTATAACAACTTTATTCATATTTGCTCAAACTTGGAAACAACCAAGATGTCTTTCAATAGGTGAGTTAATAAATTGGTGATACATTCAGACAATGGAATATTATTCAGCACTAAAAAAATGATCTATCAAGCCGTGAAAAGATATAAAAGAAATTTAAGGGCACACTAATAAGTGAAGGAAGCCCATCTGAAAAGGCTACATACTGTATGATTCCAACTATATGACATTCCAGAAAAGGCAAAACTATATAGACAATAAAAAGATTGGTGGTTGTCAGGAACTAGCAGGGTGAGGGGGGATGACCAGGCAGAGCACAGAGGATTCCTAAAGGAATGAAACTACTCAGCACAATATTATAATGGCGAACACAAATATCACTGTAAATTTGTCCAAAGTCATACCATATACAACACTAAGAGTGAACCCTATATAAAGCATGGACTTTGGGTGATAATGATGTGTAAATATAGCTTCACCAATTGTAACAAGTGTGTCATTCTTGTTGGTAATGTTGATAGTGAGGAGGCAATGTATGTGTCGGGGAAGGAGGTATATGGGAAATCTCTATACCTTTTGCTCAATTTTGCTGAGAACCTGAAATTTCTCTTAAGAATAAAGTTTATGGCTGGGCACAGTGGCTCACACCTGTAATCCTAGCAGTTTAAGAGGCCAAGGCAGGTAGATCACCTGAGGTCAGGAGATCGAGAGCAGCCTGGCGAACATGGTGAAACCCCGTCTCTACTAGCAGAGGTCGCAGTGAGCCAAGATCAAGCCACTGCACTCCAGCCTCGGCAACAGAGCAAGACTCCATCTCTAAATAAATAAATAAATAAATAAATAAATAAATAAATAAATGTTAATTTAAAAAAAAAGAAGAAAAGAAAGTTCTTAAGTCAATAACCTAACTTTTAACCTGAAGAAACTAGCAAAGAAGAGCAAACAAAACCCAAGTCAACCAGAATAATAAAGACTGAAGTGGACTGGATGCAGTGGCTCACACCTGTAATCCTAGCATTTTGGAAGGCTGAGGTAGGAGGATCTCTTGAGTTCAGGAGTTCAAGACCAGCCTGGGTAACACAGTCAGATCCCGTCTCTACAAAATTTTTTTTTTAATTAGCCAGGTGTGGCCACCTGTAGTCCTAGCTACTTAGGTGGGAGGTGGAAGGATCACTTAAGCCCAATAGGTTGAGGCTTCAGTAAGCTGTGATCATGCCAGTGTACTCCAGCCTGGGAAACAGAGTGAGACCCTCTCACCAAAAAAAAAAAAAAAATTGGAGTGGAGATAAGCAAAACAGAAAATAGAAAATAGAGAATTAACAAAAATAAGGTTTTTTTGAATATCCATATTTATAGTAGTATTATTTGCAATACCTAAATGATTGAAGCAACTTTAGTGTCTATTATTGGAAGAATGGATAAACAAAATGTGGTATATACATAAAATGAAATATTATTTACCCTTAAAAAGGAAATTCTGACACATGCTAAAAGGAGTAAACCCTGATGATACTGTGCTAAGTGAAGTAAGCTAGGCACAAAAGAACAATTATTGTTTGATTCCACTTATATGAGGCACCTAGAGTCATCAAATCCATAGAGATGGAAAGTAGAATGGTGATTGCCAGGACTTAGGAGGAGGGAGAAAAGAGGATTTAGTACTTAATGGGTACAAACTATCAGTTTTGTGAGCTGAAAAAGTTCTGGAGATGCATCAGTGATGATGGTTGCACAAGAACGTGAATATACTTAATGCTACAGAACCGTACACATAAAAGTGGTTAAAATGGTAATTTTTATATCTATTTTTTACAACAATGAAAAAAGAACCAAACAGTTGGTTGAAACAATCAACAAAATTTGCAAACCTTTACCTAGACTGACCAGGAAAACAAAAAGAAAGACTAATATTACTAAAATTAGAAATGAAAGTGGGTACATTAGTACTGACTTTACAGAAGTAAAAAGGATCATAAGAGAATATTATGAACTGTTGTACCCCAACAAATTAGATAAACTACATGGAACTGACAAATTCCTAGAAACACATGAACCACCAAAATTGACTCGAGAAGAAACAGAAAATCTAAATAGCACTATAATAAGTAAAAATACTAAATCAGCAATCAAAAAACCTCCAACAAGGCCAGGCTCATGCCTGTAATCTCAGCACTTTAGAAGACTGAGACAGGTGGATCACTTAAGGTCAGCAGTTCAAGACCAACCTGGCCAATGTGGCAAAACCCTGTCTCTACTCAAAATACAAAAATTAGCCAGGCATGATGGCACTTACCTGTAATCTCAGCTACTCAGGAGGTTGAGGCAGAAGAATCGCTTGAACCCGGAAGGCAGAGGTTCCAGTGAGCCAAGATTGCACCACTGCACTCCAGCCTGGGTGACAGAGCGAGAATCCATCTCAAAACAAACAAACAAACAAAAAACCTCCAAGAGAGAGCCTAGGGCCAGATGGCTTCATGGGCAAATTTTACCAAACATTTAATCCTCAAATCTTAAACCAAACATCAATCCTCAAACTCTTTCCAAAAAAATACCTCCTACCTCATTCGATGAAGCCAATATTATCCCGATAAGGAAGCCAAAGACACCACAAGAAGGAAAAACTACAGAGTAATATTCCTTTTAAATATAGATGCAAATATCCTTTTAAAAATATTAGCGGCCAGGCACAGTGGCTCAAGCCTGTAATCCCAGCACTTTGGGAGGCTGAGACAGGCGGATCACGAGGTCAGGATATCAAGACCAACCTGGCTAACCTAGTGAAACCCCGTCTCTACTAAAAAATACAAAAAAAAAAAAAACTAGCTGGGTGAGGTGGCGGGCGCCTGTAGTCCCAGCTACTCGGGAGGCTGAGGCAGGAGAATGGCGTGAACCCAGGAGGCGGAGCTTGCAGTGAGCTGAGATCCGGCCACTGCACTCCAGCCTGGGCGACAGAGAGAGACTCCATCTCAAAAAAAAAAAATATTAGCAAACAGAGTCCAGCAGCGTATTAAAAGGATTATACACCATGATGTACGAACAAACGAGACTGATCTCAGGAATTCAAGGGTGGTTCAACAGACAAAAAAAATCAATCAATGTGATATACATGATATTAATAGAAGGAAGGAGGGGAAAACCATTTCAGTTGACTCAGAAAAGGCATTTGACAAAATCCCATTACCCCTTTATAAGAACACTCAGCAAAGTAGGAATATATAGGAGCTTCCTCAATGAGCAATTGTGTAAGAAAAGAAACAAAAGGCAGAATGGGTATGAGCCTTCTCTTTGGGCTGATGAAAATGGTCTAGAATTAAATAGTGATGGTTGCTCAACATTGTTAATATAATAAAAACCACTGAGTTGTACTCTTTAAAATGGTTAAAAAGGTGAATTTTATGTTACATAAAATGTACCTCAATAAACAAAAGCTTCCAGATAAGCATGCCTTGCTATTTCTCAGAAACTCATTCCACTATTCAACTACCATTGCTATCATGAAAATCTTAGGTCAAACTGAAACCCTGAATGTTGCATCTTGAGTCCATTTCCTTCCTTCAGAAAATCTAGATTTATTTAATAGTATATTTTCTATGTATATTTCATATGTGTATATATGTGTGTATACACATATAGGGAAAGAGGGACAGACAAACAGAGAGACAAGGCGCGTTCCAAGATGGCCGAATAGAAACAGCTCTGGTCTACAGCTCCCAATGTGATCAACGCAGAGGACGGGTGATTTCTGCATTTCCAGCTGAGGTACCTGGTTCATCTCACTGGGACTGGTTGGTCAGTGGGTGCAGCCCACACAGGGCGAGCCAAAGCAGGGCAGGGCGTTGCCTCCCCTGGGAAGTGCAACGGGTCGGGGGATTTCCCTTTCCTAGCCAAGGGAAGCTGTGACAGACTACCTGGAAAAACGGGGCACTCCTGCCCAAATACTGCACTTTAATATTCTTAAAATAATTTTCAACCCAGAATTTCATATCCAGCCAAACTAAGCTTCATAAGTGAAGGAGAAATAAGATCCTTTACAGACAAGCAAATGCTGAGAGATTTTGTCACCACCAAGCCTGGCTTACAAGAGCTCCTGAAGGAAGCACTAAACATGGAAAGAAACAACTGGTACCAGCCACTGCAAAAATATGCCAAATTGTAAAGACCGTCACTGAGATGAAGAAACTGCACCAATTAACAGGCAAAATAACCAGCAAATATCATAATGACAGAATCAAATTCACACATAACAATATTAACTTTAAATATAAATGGGCTAAATACCCCAATTAAAAAATACAGACTGGCAAATTGGATAAAGAATCAAGACCCATCAGTGTGCTGTATTCAGGAGACCCATCTCACGTGAAAAGACGCACACAGGGTCAAAATAAAGGGATGGAGGAAAATCTACCAAGCAAATGGAAAGCAAAAAAAGCAGGGGTTGCAATCCTAGTCTCTGATAAAACAGACTTTAAACCAACAAAGATCAAAAGAGACAAAGAAGGCCATTACATAATGGTAAAGGGATCAATTCAACAAGAAGAGCTAACTATACTAAATATATATGCACCCAATACAGGAGCACCCAGACTCATAAAGCAAGTCCTTAGAGACCTACAAAGAGACTTAGACTCCCACACAATAATAATAGGAGACTTTAACACCCCACTGTCAATATTAGATAGATCAATGAGAGAGAAGGTTAACAAGGACATCCAGGACCTGAACTCAGCTGTGCAACAAGCAGACCTAATAGACAACTACAGAATTCTCCATCCTAAATCAACAGAATATACATTCTTCTCAGCACCACATCACACTTATTCTAAAATTGACCACATAATTGGAAGTAAAGCATTCCTCAGCAAATGTAAAAGAATAGAAATCACAAATTGTCTCTCAGACCACAGTAAAATCAAATTAGATCTCAGGATGAAGAAACTCACTCAAAATTGCACAACTACATGGAAACTGAACAACTTGTTCCTGAATGACTACTGGGTACATAACGAAATTAAGTCAGAAATAAACATGTTCTTTGAAACCAATGAGAACAAAGACACAGTGTACCAGAATCTCTGGTACACATTTAAAACAGTGTGTAGAAGGAAATTTATAGCACTAAATGCCCACAAAAGAAAGCTGGAAAGATCTAAAATTGACACCATAACATCACAATTAAAAGAACCAGAGAAGCAAGTGCAAACAAATTCAAATCCTAGCAGAAGGCAAGAAATAACTAAGATCAGAGCAGAACTGAAAGAGATAGACACACAAAAAACCCTTCAAAATGGAGTCTTGCTCTGTTGCCCAAGCTGGAGCACAGTGGTGCGATCTCAGCTCACTGCAAGCTCCGCCTCCTGGGTTCACATCATTCTCCTGCCTCAGCCTCCCAAGTAGCTGGGACTACAGGCGCCTGCCACCATGCGCAACTAATTTTTTTGTATTTTCAGTAGAAATGGGGTTTCATCTTGTTAGCCAGAATGGTCTTGATCTCCTGACCTTGTGATCCACCCACCTTGGCCTCCCAAAGTGCTGGGATTACAGGCATGAGCCACGACGCCCAGCCGGAGTTTGTTTTTTAAAAAGATCAACAGAATTGATAGACCGATAGCAAGACTAATAAAGAAGAAAAGAGAGAAGAATCAAATATACTCAATAAAAAATGATAAAGATGATATCACCACTGATCCCACAGAAACACAAACTATCATCGGAGAATACTATAAACACCTCTATGCAAATAAACTAGAAAATCTAGAAGAAATCGATAAATTCCTGGACACATACACCCTCCCAAGACTAAACCAGGAAGAAGTTGAATCTCTGAATAGACCAATAACAGGATCTGAAATTGAGGCAATAATGAATAGCCTAACAACCAAAAAAAGTCCAGGACCAGGCAGATTCACAGCTGAATTCTACCAGAAGTACAAACAGGAGCTGGTACCATTCCTCCTGAAACTATTCCAATCAACAGAAAAAGAGAGAATCCTCCCCAACTCATTTTATGAGGCCAACATCATCCTGATACCAAACCTGGCAGAGACACAACAAAAAAAGAGAATTTTAGACCAACATCCCTGATGAACATCGATGCAAAAATCCTCAATAAAATAATGGCAAATCGAATCCAGCAGCACATCAAAATGCTTATCCACCACGATCAAGTTGGCTTCATCCCTGGAATGCAAGGCTGGTTCAACATACGCAAATCAATAAACATAATCCATCACATAAACACAAGGCAAGGATGCCCTCTCTCACCACTCCTATTCAACAAGTATTGGAAGTTCTGGCCAGGGCAATCAGGCAAGAGAAAAAAAATAAAGGGTATTCAATGAGGAAAACAGGAAGTCAAATTGTCTCTGTTCGCAGATGACAAGATTGTATATTTAAAAAAAACCCATCATTGAAGCCCAAAGTCTCCTTAAGCTGATAAGCAACTTCAGCAGTCTCAGGATACAAAATCAATGTGCAAAAATCACAAGAATTTCTATACACCATTTACAAACAGAGAGC
Organism: Macaca nemestrina; assembly: GCF_043159975.1. Classification (NCBI taxonomy): domain Eukaryota; kingdom Metazoa; phylum Chordata; class Mammalia; order Primates; family Cercopithecidae; genus Macaca; species Macaca nemestrina. The sequence continues at coordinate 56,225,702 of NC_092128.1, read as the reverse complement.
CAAATCATGAGTGAACTCCCATTCACAATTGCTGCAAAAGAGAATAAAATACCTAGGAATACAATTTACAAGAGATGTGAAGGACCTCTTCAATGAGAACTACAAACCACTGCTCAATGAAATAAGACGATGCAAACAAATGGAAGAACATTCCATGCTCATCGATAGGAAGAATCAATATCACAAAAATGCCCATACCGCCCAAGGTAATTTATAGATTCAATGCCATCCCCATCAAGCTACCAATGACTTTCTTCACAGAAGAAAAAACTACTTTAAAGTTCATATGGAACAAAAAAAGAGCCTGCATTGCCAAGACAATCCTAAACAAAAAGAACAAAGCTGGAGGCATCACACTACCTGACTTCAAACTATGCTACAAGGCTACAGTAACCAAAACAGCATGGTATTGGTACCAAAACAGATATATAGACCAATGGAACAGAACAGAGGCCTCAGAAATAACACCAGACATCTGCAAGCATCTGATCTTTGACAAACCTGACAAAAACAAGAAATGGGGAAAGGACTATTTAATAAATAATGTTGGGAAAACTGGCTAGCCATATGCAGAAAGCTGGAACTGGATCCCTTCCCTACACCTTATACAAAAATTAATTCAAGATAGATTAAAGACTTAAATGTCTAACCTAAAACCATAAAAACCCTAGAAGAAAACCTAGGCAATACCATTCAGGACACAGGCACAGGCAAGGACTTCATGACTAAAACACCAAAAGCAATGGCCACAAAAGCCAAAACAGAAACATGGACTCTAATTAAACTAAAGAGCTTCTGCACGGAAAAAGAAACTACCATCAGAGTGAACAGGCAACCTACAGAATGGAAGAAAAATTTTACAATTTACCCATCTGACAAAGGGCTAATATCCAGAATCTACAATGAACTCAAACAAATTTACAAGAAAACAACAACCCCATCAAAAAGTGGGCAAAGGATATGAACAGACACTTCTCAAAAGAAGACATCTATGCAGCCAACAGACACATGAAAAAAAGTTCATCATCACTGGTCATCAGAGAAATGCAAATCAAAACGACAATGAGATACCATCTCATGCCAGTTAGAAAGGCAATCATTAAAAAGTCAGGAAACAACAGATGCTGGAGAAGATGTGGAGAAATAGGCATGCTTTTACTGTTGGTGGGAGTGTAAATTAGTTCAACCATTGTGGAAGACAGTGTGGTGATTCCTCAAGGATCTAGAACTAGAATTACCATTTGAACTCATTACTGGGTTTATAAATCAAGCTACTATAAAGACACATGCACATGTATGTTTACTGCGGCACTATTCACAATAGCAAAGACTTGGAACCAATCCAAATGTCCATCAATGATAGACTGGATCAAGAAAATATGGCACATAACACCATGGAATACTATGTAGCCATAAAAAGGATGAGTTCATGTGCTTTGCAGGGACATGGATGAAGCTGGAAACCATCATTCTCAGCAACCTATCACAAGGACAGAAAACCAAACACCACATGTTCTCACTCATAGGTGGGAACTGAACAATGAGATCACTTGGACTCAGGGCGGGGAACATCACACACCAGAGCCTGTCAGGGGATAGGGGGCTGGGGGAGGGATAGCATTAGGAGAAATACCTAATGTAAATGACGAGTTGATGGGTGCAGCAAACCAACATGATACATGTATACCTATGTATCAAACCTGCATGTTGTGTACATGTACCCTAGAACTTAAAGTATAATAATAATAATAATAAAACAGAGACAGAGAGAGCAAGTTTGGGTGGCTAACACTTTAAGGTTTATAATTATTTTATTAACTTTTTATTACTACAAACATAATAAATTGGTTAAAAATGACAGACTAAGCACACATTCAGCTTCCCTCTCCTGCCCAAAATCCAAGAATGAATTTTTTTTTCAAAAATGTATAACATGCATGGAAACCAAAGCAAGAATGGCCTTGGTGGATCAGAAACGAATAGTTCCTAAAAATCCAAAGGCAGATGTAACCAGACGGAATGAGGAACATGCAGGACACAGTTGCTATAAAGGTGAAAATGGCATTATATCCCCATATAGGATGTATCCCAGAAATTAAAAGATGTATTAACATTATTTTCATGAAAAATATGAAAAAGGAGCCATGAACGACTCCTGCATATCCCTGCTACTTTTCAACATTGCAAAAAAGGTCCTAAGCAATGTAATAAAATGAGAAAAAGAGAAAAGAGATAAGAATAGGCATGAATGAAAATAAAACTGTCCCAGATACGACAGTCTACCTAGAAAATTCAAGAGAATCAATTGACAAACTATTAAAACCAAGAAGAAAGCTTAACACATGGTCAGATACAATAACATCATACAAAAAACTACAGCTTTGTGTAGCACCAGCAATAAGCAATCAGAACTATTCCATTTTGCATAACTTCTTTTTTCAATTAAAAATGTACAGACACAGTTGAAACTCCTTGTGCACTTCTTCCCCTTTCCATTAAACTCTCTCTGTCCAGTTTTACAATCACTGTCTTGCATTTGGAGTTTTTCTTTCTCATGCATGCTTTTTATATGTCACCATATGTGTGTGTACTTAAAAATCTATAGTAATGTATATTGTTTGAAATTTCAAAATAAAAGGTAAAAATATACATAATTTTGCAAATTGAAAAGTTATATACAAATGGTATTAGCTTTTATATACAATATATGGCTTTCTCATGCAACTTCATTTTACCCTTTAATATCTTTAGACTTATTCAACTGGTATTTGTACATGTATATTGACATTCTTTCTCATTATCTGGTGTTGCAGAAAGTCAAGGACCCCGAACGGAGGGACTGGCTGAAGCCACGGCAGAAGAACATAAATTGTGAAGATTTCATGGACATTTATTAGTTCCCCAAATTAATACTTTTATAATTTCTTACGACTGTCTTTACTGTAATCTCTGAACATAAATTGTGAAGATTTCACGGACACTTATCACTTCCCCAATCAATACCCTTGTGTTTTTCTATGCCTTTCTTTAATCTCTTAATCCCATCATTTTCTTCGTCAGGTGAGGAGGATGAATGTCACCTCAGGACCCTGTGATTGTGTCAACTGCACAAATTGTTTGTAGAGCATGTGTGTTTGAACAATATGAAATCTGGGCATCTTTAAAAAAGAACAGGGTAACAGCGATGTTCAGGGAACAAGAGAGGTAACTTTGAACTGGCCGCCAGTGAGCAGGATGGAACAGAGCTATATTTCTCCTCTTTCATAAGCAAATAGGAGAAATATCGCTGAATTCTTTTTCTCAGCAAGGAACATCCCTGAGAAAGAGAATGCGCCCAGAGGGTAGGCCTATGAACGGCCCCCTTTAGAAGTGTGCCGTCTTTTATGGTCGAAGCCGAAGGGATGAAATAAGCCCCGGTCTCCTGTAGCGCTCCCAGGCTTATTAGGAGGAGGAAAATTCCCACCTAATAAATTCTGGTCAGACAGGTTGTCTGCTCTCAAACCCTGTTTCCTGATAAGATGTTATCAATGACAATGCGTGCCCAAAACTTCATTAGCAATTTTAATTTCACCCCATCTGGTGGTCCTGTGATCTCGCCCTGCCTCCATTTGCTTTGTGATATTTTATTACCTTGTGATGGTGATCTCTGTGACCCACACCCTATTCATGCACTCCCTCCCCTTTTGAAAATCGCTAATAAAAACTTGTCCGTTTTACGGTTCGGGGAACATCACGGATCCAGCCGACATGTGATGTCTCCCCTGGACACCCAGCTTTAAATTTCTCTCTCTTGTGCTCTTTCCCTTTATTTCTCAACCCAGCCAAGACACACAGGAAATAGAAAAAGAACCTTGTTAAACATTGGGAGCGGGTTCTCCCGATAATCTGGAGTCAATATGAATGTCTACTTTTTTTTGAAATATACTGTTTCTTTCATTTCCAGAAATACTTATATGATAGATAGAAAATGCATCTCAAAGAATATATAGGTTAAAGGATATATAGGTTAAAGACAAATATCACAATGGAAGTACAAAGCAGTCAGTTTGGAAAAAATTGTAAATAATCTCAATGTCCATCAAAAGGAAGAAGGTTAAATAAAGCATGCTACATCTACAACATAGAAAATAATTTTACAGTATTTAAAAAGAATGTAGTGAATCTAAATGTACTGACATGGAGAGATTTTCAGGACATAAAAGAAAATATAAAACAATATGACTCCTTTCATGTTGTAAAGTTGTGTATTTTTAATCACATATATAGAAATGTATTTTAGAAAAACAGAAAACTAATAACATCAGATGCCTTTGACTAAGTGAATAGGTTTGAGGGAGGTGAAAAAAGATGGTTTTACTGTCTATTGTTAGATTTTTAAAAGTAAGAATATGTTTTCTAATTGTTAGTAGAAAAAATTGATGATCCATAGATATACAAATACTAGACCCCAAAAGAGTAGTCAAGAATAGACAAAGAACCGGCCGGGCACAGTGGCTCACCCCTGTTATCCCAGCACTTTTGGAGGCCGAGGCGGGTGGATCACTTGAGGTCAGGAGTTTGAGACCAGACTGGCCAACATGGTGAAACTCCGTCTCTACTAAAAATACCAAAAAAATTAGCCGGGCGTGGTGGCACATGCCTGTAGTCCCAGCTAGTCGGCAGGCTGAGGCACGAGAATCATTTGAACCCAGGAGCCGGCGGTTGCAGTGATCCAAGATCGTGCCACTGCACTCCAGCCTGGGAGACAGAGTAAGACTCTGTCTCAAAAAAAAAAAAAAAAAAAAAACCAGAATAGACAAAGAACCAACTCCCAGGGCACACAATACAGTAAAAGCTGTACTATATTATGCACTTTTTAAATGGTTATAATTGGTATCCTTATGACCTAAAACTGTCACTGAAGTTTCCTTTCTAATCTATGCTTTTCTGTATATTTGTTTAATTGTGATACAGGAAAGCAAGACAAATAGTTGTAATGAACATACTTACTGACAGATCTGAAAGTTTTGGGTCGGAGAAGACAACCATGAAAATTCAAACGCAGCACATTTAAACGCCACCTTTGCAAAGTAGACAGTATATATTTATCTGGAATCACATTTTTCACTGTGGAAAAATCAATCTAAAAAGAATAAACAAAATGCATTAAGAAATGAGAAAGTCCCCAAAAACAATTGCAACAAAAACAATAATAGACAAATGTGACCTAACTAAAGAACTTCTGTACAGCAAAAGAAACTATCAATGAAGCAGACAGACAACCTACAGAATGAGAGAGAATATTTGCAAACTATACATCCAACAAAGGCCTAATATCCAGAATCTATAGGGAACTTAAATCAACAAGCAAAAACAACCCCATAAAAATAGGCAAAGAACATGAACAGACACTTCTCAAAAGAAGAAATACAAGTGGCCAAGAAACAGATGAGAAAATGCTCCGCATCATTATCAGATAAATGCAAATTGAAACCACAATGAGATCGGGCACAGTGGCTCATGCCTGTAATCCCAGCACTTTGGGAGTCCAAAGTGCCGGATTACTTGAGTCCATAAGTTCAAGATGAGCCTAGCCAACATGGCAAAACCCCATCTTTACTAGAAATACAAAAATTAGCCAGGGGTGGTGGTGCACGCCTGTAGTCCCAGCTACTCGGGAGGCCAAGGCATGAGAATTGCCTGAACCTGACAAGTGGAGGTTGCAGTGAGCTGAGATTAGACCAATGCACTCCTGCCTGGATGACAGAGCAAGACTCTGCCATGAAAAAAGAAGATACTGTCTCATACCAGTCAGAATGACTTTTTTTTTTTTTTTTTTTTGAGACAGAGTCTTCCTCTGTCGCCAGACTGGAGTGCAGTGGCATGATCTTGGCTCAGCTCACTGCAACCTCTGCCTCCCAGGCTCAAGCGATTCTCCTGCCTCAGTCTCCTGAGTAGCTGGGACTACAGGCACATGCCACCACGCCCAGCTACTTTTTGTATTTTTAGTAGAGACAGGGTTTCACCAGGATGGTCTTGATCTCTTGACCTCATGATCCGCCCGCCTTGGCCTCCCAAAGTGCTGGGATTACAGGTGTGAGCCACCATGCCCGGCTCAGAATGGTTATTATTAAAAAGTCACACAACAACAGATTCTGGCAAAGTTGTGGAGAAAAGAGAACACTTATACACCATTGGTGGGAATGTAAATTAATCTAACCACTGTGGGAAGCAGTCCAGAGATTTCTCAAAGAACTTAAAACAGAGCTACCATTCAACCCAGTAATCCCATTACTGGGTAAATATCCAAAGAAAAATAAATCATTCTACCAAAAAGACACATGCACTCATATGTTCATCTCTGTGTTACTCACAATAGCAAAGATGTGGAATCAACCACATATTCAATCAATAGTACATCGAATAAAGAAAAAGTGGTAGATATACACGACGGAATACTGCACAGCCATAAAAAAGAATGAAATCATGTCCTTTGCAGCAACACAGATGGAGCTAGAGGCCATCATCCCAAGCAAATTAATGCAGAAGCAGAATACTAAATACTGCATGTTCTTACTTATAAGTGGAAGCTAAACATTGAGCATACACGAACATAAATATGGGAGCACATCTGCCTATTTATGTGGACTACTGGAAGGTGGGGGCTGGTTTAGAAAAACTACCTATTGGGTACTACGTTCACTATCTGGATAATGGAATCTGTACCCCAAACCTTAGCATCACATGATATTCCCAGGTAACAAACCTGAGCATGTACCCCTTATATCTAAAACAAAAGTTGAAATTATTTGAAAAGAAATAAGATCTGTTTCATGTAAAAATTTAAAATATTTTAAAGCGTCTAGTACTAAAAGCTCTTCATCACATCATTTCCAGACAGAAAAAAAGACTGAAATGTTAGTTTGAATGTTCTATTTAGTACAGTATGGAAATTTCAACACATACACACATACGTTTTTGCTTGTTCCCAAAAATGATTTGAGTTGGCTGATAAAAATATAGTAAATTAGAATAAAAAACGTAAATGCAAAATGGTTTCCTGACATATAATGTTCAGTCTCTCTTGTGAGTTGAGATACATAAATTAAAATAACAATGTGATATCAGATATAAAAAAAAGTATAGGCCTGGCATGGTGGCTCACACCTATAATCCTAGGACTTTGGAAGGCCAAGGAGGGCGGATCACCTGAGGTCAGGAGTTTGAGACCAGCCTGACCAACATGGTGAAACCCTGTCTCTACTGAAAATACAAAAATTAGCCAGGTGTGGTGGCGTGCACCTGTAATCCCAGCTACTCAGGAGGCTAAGGCAGGAGAATTGCTTGAACCCAGGAGGCTGAGGTTGCAGTGAGCTGAGATCGTGCCACTGCATTCCAGTGTAGGTGATAGAGCAAAACTCCATCTCAAAAAAAAAAAAAAAAAAATAGAGAGAGCTAAGGAAATTTGGGGGCAAAAAGTACTCCATAACTCCACACAATTTTGTGACTTTACACACACACACACACACACACACACACACACACACACACACACACATATATATAATTTTTTAGGGGGGACAGAGTCTCGCTCTGTTGTCCAGGCTGCAGTGCAGAGGCATGATCTTGGCTCACTGCAACCACTGCCTCCTGGGTTCAAGTGATTCTCCTGCCTCAGCCTCCCGAGTAGCTGGGATTACAGACACCTGCCACCACGCCCGGCTAATTTTTGTATTTTTAGTAGAGATGGGGTTTCACCATGTTGGCCAGGCTGGTCTCGAACTCCTGACCTCAAATGATCCACCTGCTTCAGTCTCCCAAAGTGCTGGGATTAGAGGCATGAGCCACCATGCCTGGCCAATTTTGTGATTATAAATGAATCCAACCTTTGCCTTAACAATTCTACTTCTAAGAATTTATCCTGCCAATATAATCATACATGTATACAACGAAACACTGAGAAACAGGATATTCACCACAGGATTTTATTAACAAAAGATAGTAAGCAACCTAAATGTCTTTCGATAGGAGACAGATTAAATAAATTGAGTGACTTCCATATAACAAACCACTGGACAAAAGCTGAATTCAGGGCAAAAAAGCACAACTCAGAAAGAGAAAATCTAAAGCAATAGAGTCCAAGTGTGCTGCTCTCTGGTTGGCTGATTCAATTCAGGGACAAAATACACAGTATCTAGAGGACTTACTTGACCCGAACGCTTCATGAATATTACTCATTAATGCCAAGCATTTTATGAAAGTTGGGTCTCAGAGCTCAAGGTTATATCATTGTTAAAGAACCTTAAGAGGAGAAATTCTATGCTGCCAGTTAGGGGAAAGGCAAATGGCAGACCTGGCATTCCCTTATAAATAGTTGATAATTAAGAACACATACTTTCTAGTCAGACAGATCAGAATGTGAATCCCATCCTAGCCATTTAACCATGTTGGCTATGACTTAACTAAGGCTTAGTTTTTTTCCATCTGTAAAATGGGAAAAATAATAGTGCCTAACTCAGGAGGCTGAAGAGACAAACTGAGAAAATGCAAATAAAATACTTAGTGTAGCATCTGGCATATAAGAAAGCATTCAATAAATATTAGCTACTATTATTACTTCAAAAAGACATGACAAAGCACACAAAATATGGAGTACATAAATTTTAAAAAGCATGGAATAGGACTAAAATAAACAACACAATATTTGACATTCTTAGTGTGTCTGCATGCATGCAGAAACACATACACTCTGTCATTTTCTAATATGAACTCCTAGGCTGGCACTTATGTACTATTCTTGCCACAGAACTATTTTTTAACCTGAAACATGTTTGTGTTTCTCATTCCAAAGAGACATTGAGGAGAGGACTCAGCCAACAATAAAAAATAAGCAAATAAGCACACATCCCCCAACAACTTCTCTTGTCTGTTTCTTGTAAGATACTTTAATATCAACAAACATGGTCATTTACACCATCAACCAATGTTCAGTGGCAACATTTTCCCTGTTGTCTAAAGTCCAGTCAATAGCTGACTTCACAACCCCTCCTTAGTGCTAATGATTGAAGCACTGATGATGTCACGTGCTCAGACTGACCTATGAATAGGGGGCCTGGCGCCATTTTGTAGAAGCTCTAAAACTTAACTTAAAGAAATTAAAAGGAGTTGAGAAGGTGTCAGGGGCTCTAGCTTCATAAGTTAACTCAACATCTTTACATCGCATCTGGACACCATCCCATTCTCGGTTGCACTACTCTCGCTCTGTGCAACAATGGCAAGAAAAGAACTGATTTCATCTTACCAAACCTATCTTAGCTAACAAATTAGGTGTTCCTGTCTTAATTTTATTTTTAGTTTAACATGGTGATTCTCGAACGTTAGCGTGCATCAGAATCATCTAGGGGGTTGTTAAAACAGATTACTGTTTGCTACCCTAAGAGTTTCTGACTCAGTAGGTCTGGGATGGGGCCTAAGAATTTGCATTTCCAACAAGGTATTGGGTGATGCTGATACTACTGGTCCCAGGACCACACTTTGAGAACCACTGGCTTAAAGTGATAAATCTCTAAATTACATTACAGATATTTGGGGATGTTGCTTTTTCCTTCGGAAAACCTATAAAGAAGAAAAAAATGCATCCAAATGGTCTAAAGGAGAAAGAATATATACAATATTTCGATCATGACATGTCTTAAGGAAGCTGGTAGGAGTTAGAAAAAGCCAGCGCTTCTGCCCAGAGACCTCACTGGATAAAGATGGAGAGCATTATAAGCACATGGCAGTGAGGAATGAAGCCAGGGTAGGAAGTTAGTGCTTTATGTTCAGCAAATTTCTCTTTCCACAATTGTATGTTGCTCCATCCTCCTATTTCTGCTTTTATTTGTGAGTGTTCAAATGTGGCACAATTATAATCAGCATTTTTAGTACAAACAGTAACTTTATTCAGAAGGCAATGAGAAGTTGCCTGTTCACAGGCAATTGGATGTTCACAAACGTAAATTTTCAGCTGACAATATTAGCAATACTGTGATATCAATGTTATTGTTTATCAATCAGCCCTGGCCACTCCAAAAACCTCTGCCCTTATCAGTTTTGCATACCATCACCCAGGTACACTAAGGTCATCCTTGTAATCCTCTCTTTTTTTTTTTTTTTTTTTGAGACAGAGTCTCGCTCTGTCGCCAAGCTGGAATGCAGTGGTGTGATCTTGGCTCATTGCAACCTCTGCCTCCTGGGTTCAAGCAATTCTCCCGCCTCAGCCTCCCAAGTAGCTGGGACTACAGGCGCACACCACCATGCCCAGCTAATTTTTAGAGACAAGGTTGGCCAGGATGGTCTCAATCTCTTGATCTCGTGATCCGCCTGCCTCGGCCTCCCAAAATGCTTGGATTATAGGCGTGAGCCACAGCGCTCAGCCAATCCTCTCTTTTCTTTTTTTTTTTTGAATGATACAGAGTCTTGCTCTGTTGCCCAGGCTGGAATGCAGTGGCACAGTCTCGGCTCACTGCAACCTCCACCTCCCAGGCTCAAGCAATTCTCCTGCCTCAGCCTCCTGAGTAGCTGGGATTACAGGCAACTGCCACCGTGCCTGGCTAATTTTTGCATTTTTAGTAGAGACAGGGTTTCACCATGTTGGGCTGGTCTCAAACTCCTGACCTCAGGTGATCCACCTGCCTTGGCCTTCCAAAGTGCGAGGATTACAGGCGTGAGCCACTGTGCCCAGCATAATCCTCTCTTTTTAATGGAAATAACCCTTCCAAAAATTATGAGTTAAGAAAAAGCTATTGCACACCTCACACTCTAAACATCTTTCCCATAGTCATGGACTCAACATATAGTCTATGCTCATGAAAAGGAAGTAGGCACACAGTAATAAAACCAGAATGGAGTACAAACTATCCAATAAAATGGAGCTTTGTTTCAATCCAAAAATGATATTCATTTATATCTACCATTTACATTTTAAAATACTAATGATGTATCTCTTAAAATGGCATTATTATCTTTTTTATCTCTTCCCCCAGGCTTGTGCCTGGACAAAAGAAAACCAAATTCACTTGCTGCTGGTGACCACAGAGCAGGGAAGAAGGTGTCCCACAACAGTTGGCTTCACAGCAGTCCATTCTCCTTTTAAGAATTAGTGTGAAGACATAGTTCAGTTAGTATCTACTTACAGCATTCCACAGTGAGTTCAGCTGTGTCATCAACATCCAGGCATGATTAACTTGGCCACATATTATCACATCTTTTAAACTGAGGTAGAAGAAAATCTAAACACAAAGAAAAATACACAACTTTGAAAAATATGTGAACTTTGATGTAACTTGTCCACTTACCTTCTGTGTGTGTGTGTGTACACGCACATGGGTGCACACATGCATTAGTAATGATAATGTAATCCGTACTTTGCAAATAGCAAGAGTTTAAGTGCTAGAATTTTATCTCAAGACAGGAGTTTTATCTAAAGTACTGGAACCTATCTGCTGACTCTTTTTATATAATATAATCCTTGTGATTGATAGTTGCAGAAGGATGGTGAGAAAGATAAGCATATTTGTTTTATTTTTTGAATGAAGATAGAATTCTGCTAGAAAACTAATGATTTCCATAAATAGTCATTGGTACATAGAAGGCAATCAATACCGTCTGCTGAACTGAACTGCATTCCTTCTAAAGATGTAGTATTCCTCAGAGAAGAAAAAAAAAGGATTCCTGGGAAAGAGCAATAAACACATTTTGGCTTCTACTTCTGGAAATGTGGTAGACCAAAAAACCAGGAAATCCTTCTGGTACAAAACATCAATAAATGCTAAAAGAAACATTTCTTAAAAGCATAATTCAGTTGTCAAGAAAGTAAAACAAATATGCAAGGACCCAATCCTTGTAAACCCAGACTGATAATAAGGTGCTTCACGCTATAGTTACTTGGGAGGGAGGAACAATAAAGATGGTTGCTACTTTTCATAATAAAATGGGTTCAGATTTTACTGGCCATGCAGAGACACAAGACAGTCATCAGGCCTGTACAAAGCTGGTACAGCCATGCTCTGGATAATGATGTTTCAGTCAATGATGGGCTGCATGTATGACAGTGGTCCCATAAGATTATAATGGAGCTGAAAATTTTCTATTGTCTAGAGTCATCATAGCCATTGTAATATCATAGCACAATTACTTAATTTTTAAATAAATCTAGTGTAACCTAAGTGTACACTGTTTATAAAGTATAGTACTCTATCTGTAGTTGTGTACAGTAATATCCTAGGCCTTCACATTCACTCAACACTCACTCACTGACTCACTTAAAGCAACTTCTAGTCCTCCATTGATAAGTGCCCTATATAGGTGTGCAGTTTTAATGTTTTTTACCATATTTTTACCATACATTTTATATGTTTAAATACATACTTACCATTGTGCTACAATTGCCTACAATATTTAGTACAGTAACATGCTGTACAGGCCTGTAGTCTAGGAGCAATAGGCTATACCATACAGCCCAGGTGTATACTGGATTATACCATCTAGGTTTGTGTAGCACACTCTATGATGTTCACACAATGACAAAATCACCTAATAACACACTTCTCAAAAGGTATCCCCATCATTAAGCAATGTGTGACTGTAACTGTAACCGAGTCAGAAAAAAAAAAAAAAAAAGAGAGAGAGAGAAAAATCCAGGATTACTAAACAGTTAGAAAGAAATCACGCCTGTAATCCTAGCACTTTAGGTGGCCGAGGCAGGAGGATTGCTTGAGGTCAGGAGTTCAAGACCAGCCTGGCCAACATGGTAAAACCCTGTCTCTACTAAAAATACAAAAATTAGTAGGGCATGGTTACACATGTCTGTAATCCCAGCTACTTGGGAGGCTGAGGCAGGAGAACTGCTTGAACCCAGGAGGTGGAGGTTGCAGGGAGCCAAGATTATACCACTGCACTCCAGCCTGGCGACAGAGCGAGACTGTCAGAAAAGGGGAACAGGAGGGGAGGGGAGGGGAGGGGAGGGGAGGGGAAAGAAATCTACCTATTGGCAAAACAAAAACTAAGGTATCTAGCTTGGTATGAAAAAGATCTCCAGCTAGGCACAGTGGCTCACACCTGTAATTCCAGCACTTTAGGAGGCCGAGGTGGGAGGCTTGCTTGAGCCCAGGAGTTTAAGACCAGGCTGGGCAACATAGTGAAACCCCATTTCAACTAAAAATTTTAAAAAGTAGTCCCTAGTCCCAGCTACTCTAGAGGTTGAGATGGGAGAACTGTTTGAGCCTGGGAGACTACGGCTGCAGTAAGCCATCATCACGCGACTACACTCCAGCCTGGGCAATAGAGTAAGATGCTATTTCAAATAAAATAAAATAAAATAAAATCTCTCAAAGAATTTGTAACCATATTAACCATTTTTGGTTTGGGTTAAACAGAAATAATAATAAATATATTTTTTTAAATGGATGAAAAAAAGAAAAAAAAGAGTTTATAACCAAAGGCCAGTGATGATGTGTGTTGGGATTTAAATTTTATCATGCCTGGGATCCAATTTGAATTTATTACCTTTGTAACTGGATTTGATATATTAATGTGCAAAGAGGTTCCACTGGTAATAACTCTGGGACATTTGGCAGAAATAAATATTCTCTCTAAAGAGACACAGACACATTCCAGCCAAGCCTTACAGGATACCCACAGATTAAGCCCTCCAAAAACAAGCTCCCAATCAAAAACTGCAAAACATACGAGGAAAAGAAACTCCAACAAGATTCAAAAGAAACCTTTAAAGTGATGAAGACATAAAAAGCAAATAAAACTCTTGAGACAAATGTCAAACAGGACTGGGAAGATCTGTAAAATAACCAAATAAAATTCATGAAAATTAAAAATATAATTATTGAAATTTAAAACTCAGTGGGTGAGTTAAATAGCAGATGCAACTCAGCTGAGAATAGACTCAACAAATGAATATGTACCTGAAGAAATTACACGGGATAAGATATAGGGAGATAAAGAGATGAAAAATATAAAGGATGTTAAGAGACACATTACATAACACGAAAAGGTCCAACATACATCTTTACAGAATTTCCATCTTTACAGAATTTCCAGAAGAGAATAAAGAGAATAAAATCAAAGCAAAATTTAAAAATACCACAGACTAAAATGTTCTAGAACTGATGAAAAGCAATAATTTTCAGATTCAAAAAGCACAAGAAGTTCCAAGCAGGAAAGTGAAAATATACCAATGGCATTATAGAGAAACTGCAAGAGGCACAGGAAAATTTTTCAGGCAATTGGACAGATTACTTACAAAAGATTGTCACGTAGACAGAACAACATAAGGTGGAAGTCAGCAGAAACTATCAATCTGAGATATCATATGCAAGTAAATTACAACTCAAAAATGAGTATTAAGACATTTTTGGCCAGGCACAGTGGCTCACGCCTGTAATCCCAGCACTTTGGGGAGGCTGAGGCGGGCAGATCACCCGAGGTCGGGAGTTCAAGACCAGCCTGACCAAGATGAAGAAACCCCATCTCTACTAAAAATACAAAATTAGACGGGCGTGGTGGCACATGCCTGTAATCCCATCTACTCGGGAGGCTGAGGCAGGAGAATCGCTTGAACCCAGGAGGCGGAGGTTGCGGTTAGCTGAGATCGCACCATTGCACTCTAGCCTAGGCAGTAAGAGTGAAACTCCGTCTCAAAAAAAAAAAAAAAAAAAAAAACACCACACACTTTTTTGCCAGGCATGTAGTACACCTGTAGTCCCAGCTACTTGAGAGGCTGAGGCAAGAAGATTACTTAAGCCCAAGAATTGAAGGCCAGCCTGGGTAACATAGCAACACTCTGTCTCTAAAAAATTTAAGGCCAGGTATGGTGGCTGATGCCCGTAATCCCAACACTTTGGAAGGCCAAGGTGGGCGGATCACCTGAGGTCAGAAGTTCGAGACCAGCCTGGCCAACATGGCGAAACCACATCTCTACTAAAAACACAAAAATTATCTGGGTGTGGTGGTAGGCACCTGTAATCCCAGCTACTTGGGAGGCTGAGGCAGGAAAATCGCTTGAAACAGGGAGGCGGAGGTTGCAGTGAGCCAAGATGGTGCCACTGCACTCCAGCCTGGGAGACAGAGTGAGACTCCATCTCAAAAAAAAAAGAAAAAAAAAATTTAAAGACACTTTGAGACACACACTGAGAGTCTGCTTCCAAAGGACCCTTCACAAAGGAATTTCTAAAGAACACTGAAATCAGAAGAAAGGCATGAAATGCAAATAATAACAATGGGCAAAAAATCTAATAAGTATATGGGTAAAACCATTAACTTTATAAAACAGTATCATGATGACTAATGTGGGGGTAGAAAAATAAGATGCAACAAAAACAATAGATAATAATAACACTCTAACACCAGAGGGAGTAATCAAGAGTTAGTGTTCTAAATTTCAATTATTATTCAAGAAGAAACTATAAATATTAATTTACTTTAGGCCTTAATAATAAATGTACACATTAAAAATATTTGAGTAACCAGTAAAATAGTAGAAATAGAATGTTTACCTTCTACAATATGTTAAAAATATTTAAGAGCAACCAGTAAAATTGTAGAAATAGAATGTATACCATCTAAAACATGAAAGTAGAAAAAAGGGGATAGATTTAAATACTCAATGAATAGTACACTACTTGGAAATGGGTGCACTAAAATCTGACTTCACCACTATACCATTCATCAATGTAACCAAAAACCACATCTATCCCAGAAGCTATTGAAATTTCTTTAAATGTTTTTATTTTTTAAAAGTCAACAAATAAAGTCAGGAAAGGGGAAAAATAAAACATATAAAAAAGATAATAAATAGTATAAAATGAAAGGATAAAAATGAATCCAAGTATATCAATAATCGTAACAAATTTAACAAAATGCATTGGTTAGAAGACAGAAATATTTTATTCCTAAAAATGCTTTTTGCTTTAATGTTTTTCCCCCAATATTAATGTAGCTATCTATTTTCTTTTATTAGTTTTATTTTTAATTGACAAATAATAATTAAAATGTATTTATGGGTAAAATGTGATGTTTTGATTTACGTTTATAGTGTGGAATGAGTAAATCAGGTCAATAATTAACAAATCACCACTTCACATAATTATCATTTTTGTGTGTGAAGAAAACATTTAAAATCTGCTCTTCCAGGCACGGAAAGACAAATTCTGCATGATTTCACTTATATGTGACATTTTAAAATGTTGGACTTACGGAAGTAGGGAGTAAAATGATGGTTATCAGTCTTCCTTTCATTTGTGTTCATTTTATTTTTGAAAGATTCTCCCCAGGGCCCGAAAGTTTGAAGGAATGAGTGACTCCTCCCTTCTCAGGCCCAGTCCCAAGGCGCAAGGTCACTTGTGCCAGCAGCGTGAGTCAGCAAGATAGCAGAAGGAGGAAGAGAGCCGGCCAGAAGACACCTACACCCAAAGATGGAGAAAGAGGCCATCTGGGTACCACATAGCAGTTAAGTTAGACTGGGACACTTCCTGTTTACAGAAGACTGTAAAACCCCTGCCCTGTATTCATTTTGGTGCTAACACCATTTTAGGCCTCAGCCCACCTGCACCCAGGTGCTCATTAAAACAACATGTTGCTCCACACCGCCTCCTGTTGTCTGTTGGCATGCTCTCAGAGTCTGAATGGATACAAGAACCTTTTATCTGGTGCTGAAACCCGGGAGCGGCGCCAGTTCACGTCCCCAGGGGACCTACCCCTCCACCCCAGAAAGCAGACCACAGCAGCCGGACAAAGGATGCTCCTCAGCCTCCAGTCGCTTCTCTGTGCATGCACATCGGTCACTGATCCCATCTACCGGTAAGTTTCCCGGGAGCCCGGTTAACAGGGAAAAATCCACATGGCCTCTCTTGGTTTCTCCAGTCCAAAAATCCAGCGTTGGTCCAAGAAGGCTCCGATGTGTGCCAGGCACTCGCTTATCATCTGGTCTTAGGGTGACGCCTCTAAGCCATTTTATCCCTTTCCGGGAATGAAAAAGGCAGTGGTGACAATCACTCCTTTTATCGTCTCCCTTCAGCCGTCCAGGATGGTCTCCTTTTTCCCTGTTCTCCAGAGCCTACCCTCCGTTATGGGAAACTCCCCATCCTCCATTCCAAAAAACAGCCTTCTAGGCTGCCTCATAAAAAACCTGTGTAAAAAAAAAAAAAAAAAAAAAAAAACCTGTGAACCTGGCCAGGTGCGGTGGTTCATGCCTGTAATCCCAGCACTTTGGTAGGCTGAGGTGGGCAGATCACGAGGTCAGGAGATCAAGACCATCCTGGCTAACAGTGAAACCCCATCTCTACTAAAAATACCAAAAATTAGCCGGGCATGGTGGCAGGCACCTGTAGTCCCAGCTACTCGGGAGGCTGAGGCAGGAGAATGGCGTGAACCAGGGAGGTGGAGCTTGCAGTGAGCCAAGATCACGTCACTGCACTCCAGCCTGGGTGACAGGGTGACAGTTCGTTTGAAAAAAAAAAAAAAACCCTGCAAACCTTAGGCCTCAGGCAAGATATCCACCCTAAGCGCCTTGTCTTTTTTTGCAATTCAGACTGGCCACTATTAATATGAATTGGATAATGGGTCCAAATTGCCCGCAAATGGAACATTTGACTTTACAATTTTAACTGACTTAAGCAATTATTGCTGACGACTGGAGAAATGGGGAATAATTCCTTTTGTCCAGCCCTTTTTGCACTCAGATCACAACCCGACCTCTGTAATTCTTGCTCACCTATTCAAATCCTCCATTCTCGCCACCCAGATCGCCTTTCTCCTCTCAACCCTACCTCTTTCTCCTCATTAGATCCAGCAGACTGCTGTCCACCCCTCCCAGCCCCTACCTCTCCCTCTCAACTGTCTTCTTTAATCCCCCAAGCCTCCTCTTTATCTTCTCAGCCGCAATCTTCTCAGCCCTCATCTTCCCAGATGCCATCTTCCCAGTCAGCAGTATCACCACTTCTTTTCCTACACCGTCCTCTCCTCAGGACAACTCTACCATGGCCTGTACTCATTCTCCTTCCTCACTGCCTTCTCCTGAAGCTTGTAAACCCATCCTGCCACCTTACGCTCCTATCTATCCTCCACTGCCTATCAGCTTAATCCCCCTTCCCCCTTCAAACCCTCAGCAGGAACCACTTCCAGGTTCTTCCTTCTCTCCCACCCACACTAGCTCAGGCGCCATCTTTGGCCCATGCCCCACCCTTACTTCAGCACCTGTGCTAGAGTGCCCCCTTCAGGAATTAGCAGGAACTGAAGGTATTGTTAAAGTTTATGTTCCCTTCTCCCTCAGTGATCTCACTCAAATTAACAAAAGGGTTCATTTCCAGAAGACCCTCTCTCTTATATTAGAGTTTCAGTACCTCACCCAGTCTTATGAACTAACTTGGCATGACCTCTAAATTATCCTCTCTTCCACCCTCACCCTAGAAGACTGGGGCTATATCTGGACCCTAGCTCAGGCACACACTGATACAATTCATCACCAAGCTCCTGCCCGGCCTACTGGCGCAAAGGCAGTCCCCAACCAGGATCCCCACTGTGATTATCAAGACAGGGCCTCTGGACGCTGCTGTTGAGACCACATGGTTGTGTGCCTCCTTGCAGGACTCAAAAAGGCTGCCCATAAAGTGGTAAACTATGAAAAACTTTCAGAAATCACCCAAGGTCCTGATGAAAACCCAGCCCTCTTTCTCTCTCATTTAACTGAAGCCATGAGAAAACATACCAGCCTAGACCTAGTCAGCCCAGAAGGAACCTCTATTTTAAACCTTCAGTTCATCTCCCAATCCATTCCCAATATTCGGCGCAAGCTTCAGAAACTTGACGACGGCCCTCAAACCCCACAACGAGACCTTCTTAATTTAGCCTTCAAAGTCTTTAACAATCCTGATAAGGAAAGTAAAAGGCAAAAACAGGCAGGGTTCCAAATGCTTGCCTCCGCCATTAGGGGCTCTGCAGGCTCATGGGGCCGCAGCTCCACAGAGAAGCCTCCTAGCAATCCATCTCCACCTGACGCCTGTTTCAAGTGTGGCAATGAAGGCCAGTGGCCCACACAATGCCCAAACCCAGGTAAGCCCACCAGGCCATGCCCCCTCTGTGGAGGACCCCGCTGGAAGTTGGACTGTGAGCGGTCCCTGCAAAGACTGCCCCCATCCCTTCCTGAGCCAGCCAAAACCTCCCACTCAGATCTCATCAGCCTTGCCGCTGAAGACTGACGGTGCCTTGGAATGGACGCCCCAGCAACTACCATCACTTCATCCGAGTCAAGGGTAACCCCGATGGTGGCAGGTAGGCCAGTATGTTTTTCAAATTAATAATTAATACTGGGGCAACCTAATTTTTCAGGACCCACCCAGTCCTCCCAAGTCTCTCTTGTAGGAATTGATGAACAAGCCTCCAAACCGTGAGCAAGCCCCTCCACTTTTCTGCTCCCTGCACACCTTTTCCTTCACTCACCCTTTCTTAGTCCTACCCTCATGCCCAACTCTGCTCCAAGGCATCCTTTAAAAACTCCATACTGCTCTCCACTTACGTTCCTCATAGTACCCAATGCCATCAATCCAGACCCCTCCGGGGCTTCTTTCTTCTATTCCAACCTCCCACCTGTTCTAGACCTAAAGCATGCTTTTTTCACAATTCCTTTACACTCTGATTCCCAAAACCTCTTTGCCTTTATGTGGGAAAACCCCAACACCCACAGAGTCCCTGCGTATGATCACTTAAACAGAGAAAAACGATCCTTAAAGGTAGGAGGAAGCCAAAGATGGCAAGAGCACGAGTGGCCTCCACAATGGATCATCAAATATTATGGTCCTGCCACTTGGGAGGAGGATGGTTCATGGGGTTATCACACTCCCATATATATGCTAAATAGAATAATTAGACTACAGGCTGTTCTAAAGATAATCACTAACCAAACCGTCTCAACCCTGGAAATGCTTGCACAACAACAAAAACAAATGTGCGTGGCAATTTATCAAAACAGGCTAACACTAGACTACTTATTAGCAGAAGAGGGTGGGGTCTGTGGTAACTTTAATATCTCCAATTGTTGTCTTAACATAGACGATAACACAAAAGCAGTTCTAGAAATTGCTTCAAACATCAGAAAAGTAGCCCATGTACCAGTCCAAACCTGGAAAGGATGGGATCCGGCAAACCTTCTAGGAGGGTGGTTCTCTAATTTAGAAGGATTTAAAATGCTGGTAAGGACAGTAATCTTCATCACCGGGCTCCTCCTGTTTCTTCCCTGTGTTATCCCACTGATAATAAAAGCCATTACAACTCTTGTTGAAACTACAGTTGACTGCCAGAAAATCCAGACAATGCTCCTGCTACAATTACAAGATGGATACCACCCCGTCTCTCAAGAATACCCAGAAAATTAAGGTTTTCTTTTTCCAAGGTGACCAGGCCACCCCCTATGTCATGCCTGAAGTAGTTATTGAGAAAGTCATCCCTTTTCCCTTTTTTCTATAACCAAATAGAAAGGAATGAAGGATTCTCCCCAGAGCCTGAAAACTTGAAGGAATGAATAACTCCTTCCTTCTCAGGCCCAGTCTCAAGGCACAAGGCCACTTGTGCCAGCAGCGTGAGTCAGCAAGATAGCAGAAGCAGGAAGACAGCCAGCCAGAAGACACCTACCCTGGCCAGAAGACACATACCCCTGAAGATTGAGAAAGAAGCCATCCGGGTACCACATAGCACTTACATCAGACTGGGACACTTCCTGTTTACAGAAGACTATAAAACCCCTGCCCCGTACTCATTTGGTGCTGACGCCATTTTAGGCCTCAGCCTGCCTGTACCCAGGCGCTCATTAAAACAGCATGTTGCTCCACACCGCCTCATGTTGTCTGTTGGCACACTCTTGGGGTTTGAACCGATACAAGAACCCTTCAGTTTTGTATTATATTTTAGTTGGATTTTTAAAGTTTATCTCACAAAGAGGGTGACAACATAATAATTAAAGGTAGCAATTCACTAGAGATTACAGCAATCCTAACTACGCAGGCAGCTAACAACAAAGCTACAAAGTGATAAGGAGAATCTGACAAATCCACAATTATAATGAAAGATAATATTAAAACTATCTCAATACTTGATAGATCAATGCAAGGAAATAAATCTTGGATTTCTCAGTGCACCTGTAAAAAGCACTAGCCTCCAGAGGCATGGAACTCTACATGATATAAATATAGGTAATTTTACCCTTCACTTACTTTACAAACATTTTACTTTCTGCATACTATTGAAATTAAATCTGTAGTTATTTGTAGACAAACAGTTATTTGTCTGACAAAAAGTTAACTGCTCTGATCCAAAAGAATAACAAAATTCTCTTACCTCCCCAAGAACGTCAAATGGTCACAGCCTGGATTAGTCAAGATCCCAAGGTGTCAGGAAGATCCCTAATTTACATTTCAAGAAGAAATGGGTCCCAGGGCCTTGGAGACACGTCTAGGTCATAAAAGCTGGAGATGCTAGGGCTTACCTGGCCCTTGGAGAGATGCATTCTAAGAAATATTGCCTCTCTCTTTACTTATAAATATCTCTGTGATTGTATTAGGTCTACCCAGGTGATCCAGGATAATCTCCTCATTTCAAAATTCTTGACTTAATCAAATCTGAGAAGACTCTTTTGTCATGTAAGGTAACATACTCACAGGTTCTGAGGACTGGGATGTGGACATCTTTGTAAGGGGTGGGGTAATGTTCTACCTATCATATTATATGAAGGAATAATAAATACTAAATTTAAGACAGCAATTACCTCTGAGGGAGAAAAGAGAATGCAGTCATGGAGGCTTTAATTGTATGTTACATTTTATTTCTTAAGCTGGGTGGTGAGTGTACAGTTGCTCATTAAATTTCTTTGCATGCCTGAAATATTTTATTGAATAATCTCACTTTTTAATAAAAATACCTAGGAATAAATTTAACTAATTTAACTAGAGAGATGAAAGACCAGTATACTGAAAATTACAAAACATTGCTGTAAAAAAGTTTTTAAAAGCCTAAATAAATGGAAAGACATCCCATGTTCATGGATAGGAAGACATAACAATGATAACAGAAATT
Organism: Macaca nemestrina; assembly: GCF_043159975.1. Taxonomy (NCBI): domain Eukaryota; kingdom Metazoa; phylum Chordata; class Mammalia; order Primates; family Cercopithecidae; genus Macaca; species Macaca nemestrina. Next base: position 56,203,610 of record NC_092128.1, on the reverse strand, counting down.
GAATCAGAATTTAAAATCTGCCTCTGAATAAACACCAAACAGACATGAGCCAAGAGTTTTATAAGAGTATTCTATCAAATATCCAAAGAACAGACCCTACAAACAATAAAAATACTAAAGATGTCAATACTATCTAAAGTGATCTATAGATTCAATGTAATCCCTATAAAAATGTCAAAGGCTCTTTTTGCAAAAATGAAAAAACTGACCCTCAAATTCACAGTAAGGGCAAGGAGTCCCAAGTAACCAAAACAATTTTGAAAAAGAACAAAGTTGGAGGACTCACATTTCCTGATTTGAAAACTTACTACAAATCTATAGTGAGCAAATTATCAAGGTACAGGATAGACATATAGACCAATGGAATAGGGCTGACAGACCAGAAATAAATCCATACATCATGGCCAAGTGATTTTCAATAAGGGTGGTAAAACATTCAATGGGGGAAAGAAAAGTCTTTTAAATAAATGGGACTGGGACAACTGGATATCCAAATGTAAAAGAATGAATTTGGACCCTCTACCTCACACCACATAGCAAAATGAACTCAAAATGAGATCAATGACCTAATTATAAGACCTAAAACCGGCTGGGCCTGGTGGCTCACGCCTATAATCCCAGCACTTTGCAAGGCCAAGGCGGGCGGATCACACGGTCAAGAGATTGAGTCCATCCTGGCTAACACGGTGAAAACCCATCTCTACTAAAAATACAAAAAATTAGCCGGGCGTGGTGGCGGGGGCCTGTAGTCCCAGCTACTTGGGAGGGTGAGGCAGGAGAATGGCATGAACCCAGGAGGCAGAGCTTGCAGTGAGCCTAGATCGTGCCACTGCACTCCAGCCTGGATGACAGAGCAAGATTCCATCTCAAAAAAAAAAGCTAAAACCATAAACTCTCAGGAAAAAAATAGGGATAAATAAATCTTCATGACCCTGGGTTTAACAAAGAATATGACACCAAAAGCTTGAGCAACAAAGGAAAAAATTAATAAGAGTTCATCAAAATGAAAACCTTTTGTGTGTCAAAGAACATGATAAAGAAAGTAAAGACTTCAGTTTTTGCCTGTATGTACTGGGGAGGGCAAGAAAAATGCCAGCAATTAAATCAGTTGTTGAAATGGCCAACAAGCCTTGGAAAGGTATTATGGTGGATCAGGTGGCCTGAAAGCTATACTTGTAGTTTTGTACCTGTACTGTACTTGTAGTGTATTTTTGAAGAGAGAGGAAGTATTATAATTAGTCCTACGTTCAGAGACGTAAAAGCAACTAGAAAAGAGAAGTGGCAGCACAGAAAAGCAGTAGAAATATAGAACCAATTTTCTGAGCATACAGAGAAAGAACAAATGGCTTGTTTAAAAAGGTCCATTTTAATATTCTTCCTTTTTATACTGGTAGATATTTCGAGTTCAAAAAATCTGGCTCCGAATTTCCTAAAATTTTTACTTATTTGATCTGTTCCCCTGTATGTACCCATATTCCACTGCCTGCACACCTTTCCTGTGCAAATTCCCCCCTTACCCACCTCTTTTTCTGACCTTCCACACAGGCCAGTCTCTCATCCCACAGGCCAGGAGTCCGAAACTTCTTCTCAAAGAAAACATACTTTCTCTAGAAGATAGTATTCTAAAGAGCATTCCCCTATTGTCTTAGTCCATTTGAGCTGCTAAAATTGAATACTACAGACTGAGTAACTTATAAACGAGAGGATTTTATTTCTCACAGTTCTAGTGGCTGGAGGCCTAAGATAAAGTCTCCAGCAGATTCAGTGTCTGGTGAGAGCCCACTTCCTGGTTTATATACAGTCATGTCACTGTGTCCACACATGGCAGTAGGACCAAGGAGAATTTGGGATCTCTTTTATAAGGGCACTAATCCCATTCATGAGAGTTTTGCCCTCATGGCTTAATCAATTCCAAAGACATCACCTGCAAATACCATCACACTGGGGATTAGGTTCAACGTCTGAGTTTTGGAGTACATAAACATTCACTCTATAGCAACTATGTTTCCCAAATTCCATTAAAAACCAAAATATTATTTTGACTATACAGGTCCATATGGGTCCAACCCATGGTAGTTACAGCCCAGCATTCAAACACTGGATCCCAGGCACATCTAGACACACTCTTCTTTTCCTCCACTGTGGAGTAGCAGTCCCACTTCTCCTTGATAGTCAGGGTCAGTTACTCCACCCAACACAGTAATTTCCTTCTTTGCCTGTTGATTCAGGGGCATGAGGAGTTCAAAGTGGTTGGGTAGCAGTCTTAACTTTTAGTTCAATAGAACTATCATTGTGTCCTGGTGTAAACATTCCTCCTTTTTGAGCCAAAACCTCTAGGCTAGCAGCATAAGCTTATGGAAACAGAAAGCAAAAGTTTTGCTAGTGGGTTACTAGGTGTAATAGTGAGTGTGCCATTCCCATTTCCAACCTTTGATTCCTAGACCCAAGAATCTTGACTATGGGAGGGAAAGTATCATATATTGGACTGTGATTCAGAGTATATACAGATTCCTGGAGAACTTTGCCCCAGCCTTGCAAGGTACTCCTCCATCGTTGGGACTGGAATTGAGTCTTCCAAAGGCCACTTCACCATCCTATCAAACCAGCTACTTTAGAGTAGTGGTAAAAACTACAGTGTATGGCTGGGCGTGGTGGCTCAAGCCTGTAATCCCAGCACTTTGGGAGGCCGAGGCAGGCAGATCACAAGGTCAGGAGATCAAGACCATCCTGGCTAACACGGTGAAACCCCGTCTCCACTAAAACTACAAAAATTAGCCGGGCGTGGTGGCGGGCGCCTGTAGTCCAGCTACTTGGGAGGCTGAGGCAGGAGAATGGTGTGAACCCAGGAGGCGGAGTGCAGTGAGCCAAGACCATGTCACTGCACTCCAGCCTGGGCAACAGAGCGAGACTCTGTCTCAAAAAAAAAAACAAAAAACAAGAAACAAAGCTACAGTGTAACTGTGTTCACTGTAAAAGCAGTGAATTCCAGGAGCATGGACCCATTGAGGCATTTCTTTTGCTGTGAAGTTTTATAAATGGGAGTTCCTCTGCACAAGCTCTCTTGCCTACCACCATGTAAGATGTCCCTTTGCTATTCCTTCATTTGCAACCACGATTGTGAGGCCTCCCCAGCCATGTGTAATTGTGAGTCCATTAAACCTCTTTCCTTTATAAATTACCCACCCAGTCTCGGGTATGTCTTTATTAGCAGCATGAGAACAGACTAATACAAGCTTTAAAGCCCTTTCTAACTCCTTGTGCCAAAATATAAATGCAGAATCTCTGTTTAGAGAACTCATATGAATAAACTCAGCCTCTTCCAACTATATCTTCTTTCTACCATTATCCCATACCCTCATTATCCATTTCCACATATTTTTCAGATTTCTGTCTCTATAATTAGAAAACTCAAGTAGTTGTTTTGGAGTGTAATGCACTTTCTCATGGGTCACATATTGTCCCACATCTTCAAGGGCCTGCTGGGACTTGAGTCTAATTATGAGACTAGAAGCAAAGAGGGGTGGTAGGGGTGATTTCTAAGAAAAATCAGTATTGTGTTGCTTGGCAATTGCCTCAGTGGAGTACATTACAATTTCCTCATGCAATGTAGCATTAACCACCTTCTGAGGTGGAGAAGCCACTAGCACTGGGAGTGGGGAGGCCACTTTCACTAGGAGTAAGATTGCATCTTCCACTAGCAAAGAAGACTCACCAGAACTTAGAGGCTCGATGTCCCCAGTTTCATTAAGGTCTTCCCACAAGTCCCCATTCCAACTTACAGAAAACCATTTTGGTTTTTTTTTGGGGGGACGGGGGGTGGGGTTTCATTCTGTCACCCAGGCTGGAGTGCAGTGGTGTGATATCAGCTCACAGAAACCCCCACTTTCCAGGTTCAAGCAATTCTCTTGCCTCAGCCTCCCGAGTAGCTGGGATTGTAAGTGCCCACCACAATGCCCAGCTAATTTTTGTATTTTTAGTAGAGACGGGGTTTCACCATGTTGGCCAGGGCTGGTCTTAAACTCCTGACCTCAAGTGATCTGCGTGCCTTGGCCTGCCAAAGTGCTAGGATTACAGGTGGGAGTCACCACACCCAGTCAGAAACCCATTCTTCCCCAGTCAATGCCTTCACTTTAACAGAGTATAAAAGTGGGTCACAGGATGAGACAAGATAACTGTAAAACTGGGTCACAGGATGAGATTCTGCATTTGATTTTCAGGACTCTCAGCCCTGTGGCTAAAGGAGATAAGACTCTCCCTCAGGGCACATGTGGAAGCTTTCAGGTCATTTATGCAGTACTTGAGATGGAAATTTGCATTCCTGAGTATTGAAAAGAACTTTCAATACTTTGTTCGTGACATTAGGAGCAACAAGCCAACCTAATTATATTCATTTGATTTCCAGAAATGTTTGAGAGTTTCATATGCACAATTACCAGCTCCTTGCTTCTTATAAGTGGTTGATTGGGAACATCCAATGGAGATATGTGGCATATCTCTATTGCCAGATAACACCATGAAACATCAGTGCACTTTTTAGCACTGAAAAAAGAGTCATTTGCATCTTTAAATCTGATAACATTAGAAAGCCAATTCTAGGAACCCAAAAACCAATTCTAAAAACTCATCCTTAAAATTCTGTTCCTATAGACCCACCCTTGGTACCAAAATCTGTATTAGTCTGGGTTCTCCAGAGAAAAAGAACCAAGAAGATATATATAACTATCTATGTATCTATCTATCTATCTATCTACCTATCTATTTATCTACATATCTATTCATCCATCCATTAGATATATATTGAGAGAGAAAGATAATTACTTTAAGGAATTGGCTCATACAAGAATGAAGGCCAAGAAGTCCAATACCTTCTGCTGGCACACTGAAGACCCCAGAGAGCTGGTGGTATAGTTCCAGTACAAATCTGAGTCCAAAGGCAAGAGAAGATTGATGTTGCAGATCAAAGGCAGTTCATTCATTCTTGGGGCTTATGAGACATTTTATTTATTACAACTACTTAATTGATTTTTTTTTCAATGCTCTACTTTCAATAAGAAGGGAAAGAAGATTACAATTGTATGGAGATAGAAAGGGGATTGACATTTGTTGTGCACTTCTGTGTGTTAGGCATTTTATTTTAATTCTTAGAATAACCCCGCTATGTGCCAATTATTATCTTAATTTAAAGATGGGGGAATCTAACTGCATACCATTTTCTAGTTCTATCTGGGCTAGGGTTGACACATTAAATACAGGATGCCCAATTAAATTTGTATTTCTGATAAAGAACAAATAAATTTTTTGTATTAGTATATGCCACATATTGCACAGGACATACTTGCACTAAAAAAATAACAACTTTAACTGAAATTCAAATTTAACTGGGCATCCTTTCTTTTTATTTGCTAATTCTGGCAACCCTACCCTTGACTGAGGTCCTGCATTGCTTGTGCTCATCTCTCTCTCCTTTATCCCTGCAGACAGACCTTCACTCCTGACACCTGATCACCCAGTCTCTGATCACCTGCCTGTCACTAAGATGTGTTGACGGCTTCATATACACGCCACTGTGTTCTACCTATCTGCAGGATTCCCACCAGTTTAGAATTCTTTTATGCTCACCACCTGGCTGGCATGCATCTGGGGTGGAACTTCTAAACTATAGTCAAATTCTCTGTAGACCATGCCCTAGCACATCCAGCTATGTGAAAGTCTGCACTTCACACTATCCAGAACCCACACCACCCTGGTGGCTATGCTCCTGAGCAAGCTTCTAACCAGCAAACAAACCACTCCACATTCCACACAATATAAGATATTGTGGGAAGGTACAAACTGTGGATAGATAACTAACCAACAACCCACAGAGGCATGTTACAACTCAGGGGCAGCAGGAAGATTCCCCAAAAGGGAGAATAGATGGGATTTGTGTTCAACATTTTTTTCTACATAGATAAAGCTATATTCATGTTTATGAAATCAGTGAATTCCACAGAGCTGGAAGACATAGCTAACTCACTGAATATTGGAATCAGAACCAAAATCAACAAGATGAAATTGAACAGGAATAACAGAAACGGTTATGCTAGAGTTGAGATTAGCAGTGACACAAGGCAGAACATCCAGTCAGCAGTTCAGATAAAGACCTCAGAGTTTTTGTTTAACACAAACTCAAGGACGGGCATTATCATGTACTGGGGGAAAAAAACAACATTTAGATTCAAACAAACCCAATCTCAAATGCCAATTTCACCACTAAATTGCTATGACCCAAGCCTTTGTCTCATAAAATGGGCATATTCACTCATAAAATGGATGAGTATGAACAAGATAACACACGTTGAGCATGTGTGAACAGTGCCTAGAATGCATGGGAGATACTCAGTAATCCACACCCCACATCCCTGGAACCTGGCACAATGCCCCCCTGCCATCAATACATTTAGTAGGAGACATCATAGCACTTTGCAAATAATCTATTGAAATATTCATTTTTGCCTATTCTCTTTACTTTAGGATGCCAGAAGAAATGGGAAGACATTAAGGTTTATGTGCCAATATTTGAGTCCTTTCATGGCATTTACATGGCAGAGCCAAAAGCAGAAGTTGCCAACCATCAGAAGCCAAACCAGCCCCACAAAATACCTAGCCTTCAAGAGAGAAATTGGGCCAATCTATGAAAAATGTTGCTGGTGTGTGGGGATGGGGAGGTTGGAAAGTTGCTGAGACTTAGGGAAGGAATGGAGGCTCATGACAGATACTTGTGCCACATTCCCATGTAGACCTTCCTAAAATGTGGCAGGCCATCTAATGGGCACCATCAGAAAGTCATGGCAACTGATGATCAAAAGATCTGCCTTGAGGGCCATGGTCCCTGTGCCCAAGCTGGGCTCAGAAACCATGGTGTCTCCCGCCTACAAGAGACTGTGTCGATTTAGGCAGTGAGCATAGCCATGGCTGCCCATGTGGATGTGGACTCCAGTCCAGCTCTCTTCATGGGTGCTTTGGCTGTAAGACACCTCTAAGACTCCTGCACAACCAAGTAGCAGGGACAGAAGGATATTAGAACTGAATGTGATGATTGAGATTGAATTTACTGGTTAAATCGGTGGGGACATGCAGCAGATGGGCCTATTGTAAAGGAATAAATATAACATTTATTTTCATCCAAATACTAGGGAGTATATTTTTTTTTGTATGCTTTGTCAGAGATCAGTTGGTTGTAACTATTTGGCTTCATTTCTGTTTATCACACCATAATTCACAACTGCAAAGATATCAACCAAATTAGGTGCCCATCAATTAATGAGTAAAGAAAATGTGATATATATGTGTGTGTGTGTGTGTGTGTATGTGTGTATATATCCATATATATCTAAATGTGATCAACACACACACACACATACATACACACCATGGAATACAACTAAGTCATAAAAAATAATGTCTTTTGCAGCAATTTGGATGGAACTGGAGGCCATTATTCTAAGTGAAATAACTCAGGAAGGGAAAACCAAATACTGTATGTTCTCACTTATAAGTGGGAGCTAAGCTATGGGTATTCAAAGGCATACAGAGTGGTATAATGGACACTGGAGACTCTGAAAGGGAGAAGGCAAGAGAGGGGTGAAGAATAAAAAAATGTACTGTATACTGTGTACAATGTATAGTATTCAGGTGACAGTTACCCTAAAATTACAGATTTCACCAGTATATAATTCATCCATATAACCAAAAACCACTTGTACCCCTAAAGGTATTGAAATTTAAAAATTGTAAATAAAAATCCCACATACATTAGGGAGTATAATTCACACTCTCTATGAAGTAAAAAGGGCTTATACAGTAGGCCAAATTCAACCATACCACTGTGATTTAACCTAATTCCCCAAGCATCATTTATTTCATTTGCAAAATAGAAGAAAAAAAAAAACCTACCTCACAAAGATATGGGGAGGATTACATGAGATAACTAATAGCAAAAATCCAAGCATAGTTCTCAGTGTAGTGTGGATGCATTTTATACAAATTTGAATTTGGTGAATTTAAAATAGTGAAATAGAAACATAAGCCTTACTATGTGGCAAAACTTGAAATAATGTGAAATCCCATTTTATATTTATTCCTAAATGAAAATGCATCTTGAGTGGGTATCATACACTAATCACTAATGGGATGTGGATAACTTTTTTTTTTTTTTTTTTTTTTGAGACGGAGTCTCGCTCTGTCGCCCAGGCTGGAGTGCAGTGGCCGGATCTCGGCTCACTGCAAGCTCCGCCTCCCGGGTTTACGCCATTCTCCTGCCTCAGCCTCCCGAGTAGCTGGGACTACAGGCGCCCGCTACCTCGCCCGGCTAGTTTTTTGTATTTTTTAGTAGAGACGGGGTTTCACTGTGTTAGCCAGGATGATCTCGATCTCCTGACCTCGTGATCCACCCGTCTCGGCCTCCCAAAGTGCTGGGATTACAGGCTTGAGCCACCACGCCCGGCCCGTGGATAACTTTTTTAAAAGGAGAAGTCTAGGATGATTCCCACAATTCTAATTTGGATGACAAGTGATGACACCATTTACCAAGAAAGCAATACAGAAATACAGAGGGGTGGGGAGTAGTCCCATAAGAGAGGTGGCGAATTGATGGCTTCAAGCTGAACATGCTAGGAGGTAGGTGCTGTGAAATATTCCAGTGGAGTTACCCAGCAGGCATTGTTAAATGACCTGGGTCTTAGAAGAGAGAGATGGCTAGAGATACACAGATTTGGCAATCCTGAGTAAACAGCATATAACTATAATCTAAAGCATGTATTTGCAATCACCCAGGAAGTGAAGATGGAATGAGAAGAACAGAGAAACAATGACAGAGTCCTTACAAACACTATCATACAAGAAGGCAATGAGGATACGTTATCCTAAAAGAATCCTAAAATAAGTGATCAAAAAGGTGGACAGAAAACCAAGTGGGAGTACTGTCACTGAGGATGAGTTTCCAGAGAGAATTAATGCTGAAGAGGCTATTGCAGGTCAGTGGTGAGTCTAGCTAGCACTGCTTCAATAAGGGGTAAAGATAGGCTCAGGAACGTCCACTTTAATGTGTGGGGATGATACCTGCACTGAATGCTGCACTAATCAGACCACACTTGTAATATTTTTTCTACCTGCAGACACTGCTGAGTATGAAGAACTAATTGGAGAAGGAAGCCACTGTATAGGAGATGCAGAGCAGCAGCAAAAATGGTAATGAAAATAGAAGATAAATTAGAAAATTTGGAAAAACCCAAACAGATCAGCCATATTGAAGGGAAAAAGAAAAACAAAACAAAGCGGGAAAGGGCAGAAATGTAGAATGGTGTACATTCTTTTAACCCCAAGAATGAATGTAGCCAAGAACACAGTGGGGACTTAGGAGTCTCAGCAGAGAGCATTCTCTGCTCCCTACTGCTCAGACAAAGGACTCCTTCATGATGCAGAACCATAACTGGTGTAGAGTCTTAAATGACCTGGGTATCTCTACGTGGGAGAAAGTGTTTTCCATGTAAAAGGATTAACTTGAACCTGGGTGTTCAAGGGACATCCTAGGCTGCTTGTTCCACTGATTCTGATCTGACTGTGTTAAGTAATAAATCATGTGGTTACATATTCACATTATCCTGTGTAGTTTTCTCTCACATTGCTTAAAGAGAAACCACAGACACAATAATGAGGGAGCTCAGTATCAGGGTATAAAGAGATCCAGGCAAGCTATAACCTGGAGAGCTCCTTGCCCTTCAGAAGGTGGGACCACTCAGAATCAGGGAGAAAACATGACCCAGCCCACTTTATGAGGAAGCTAGAAACAGAGAATTCTTAGAAGGCAGCAGCCAAGAGAGTGGCAGGGATGGGGACAGGGAAGGCTGAGACTAGAAACTCACAGAGGAACAAACAATTGAGTAAACTGGAAACAAGTACTCACAAAAGCACTAGAAAATAAAATGAAAGCTATGCATGAATAACTGACAAATTTGATCTTCCTTGTGAATGCAGAAGAAGGAATAGAAACAAAAGATGATGGGGAGGCCGCTTTCTCTGCTTTGATCTGAAGGACAACTTTCTAATTATCTAATCTTTCCCAAGACAGACCAGAAAGAGTCGCAAAGTCAACAGACTCTCCAGCACAGAAAGTACTAGACCAAATGCTGGATAAACATTACTGTTAATAGAGATGTTTCATTGCCTTGGCCTCACATCTCTACCTAGAAACACCTTAGAAACACTCTGGGCCTCTCTCTCTCTCTACCCCTCATATCTTCCCAGGAAAAAAGGAGGAGTGTTTGGGAGAAAGAACTAGGCTTACAATTCAGCTCCTGCTCCACCCTGCCTTGACCTGAATGCAAGATGCATGCATCCTGGTCTGCTCTCAGCAGCACAGGGAGGCCTGCAGTTGTTCAGCTGTGCAGTGACTGAGGGGCGAGTCTATCTGATTCAGGAAAGAAGGAATGAAGTAGTATACTTTGTCACTGAGCTTAAGTCATAGTCTCCTATCAGCTGTGTCAAATAATATGTCCATTTCCATCTGTCTATTTCTCAATTGGTTCCAAACTCAGATACGGAAGAGGGTGCCCTCTAAAACCTCAAGAACATCTGTGAGGAATATTTTCCTGGAAAAGAGTTTGGATCATATCACTCTAAAATTGCTGTATATGTAGAATTGCTGTATATGTAGAAAGTGACTCTTACTTTTCAGATACTTCTAGGACCTTCTAACTTAATGCTTCATTGACATTTCAAATTCGGTGAATCTAAAATTAAGTTTGTCTTTCCCCAAAACCAGTTCATTCTCCCAACATTACTGCACATCATAAGTAGCACTGGCTTCACATTCATCAAGATTTAAAAGGTTAAAGTTGTCAAATAATAGGTAAATTGGAAATGTCCTTATCATTATTCCAAATCAATGCCAACACCAGAGAGTAGTGGGTGAAAGCCTAGCTGTGACTGCCATGACCTAGTGAGAATGTAGGGCAAAGAGAGAGAGCCAAAGTCAACATCTGGAGGTGCAGACTAGGGCCAACATCTGGATGTGAGGAAAGAGCAAGAAACCTATCCTGAGGATAGAGAAATAATTCCCAGAGAAAAGAAACAGGAAATGTCATGCCACAGAAGCCCAGAATCAAATGCTACTGAAAAAGCAAGACAAGAAGGGATCATAGGCAATCAGATTTGATGATTAAGAAATTCTTGGGACCTTGATGAGACCAAGTTTGTAATAGTGGAGCTGAAAAGAAAACATCATTTTTCATTCGATCATTCAACCAACATTTATTGAGCATCTAGAAAGTGTGAATTCAAAGCAGGTAAGTCACTGTCCCTGTCCTCAAGGCACATATAGTCCAAGAAGAAAACACAAAATAGGCCATTATAAGAGAGTAAAAAGTATCTAGGGAGGGACTCTGGGAACAGAGAGGAAGGGTAACTAACGAAGACAGAGAGAGGACAGAGGATCAAGGGTAGCCTTCCTGGAAGAGATGACATCTGAACTCAGCCTAAGCAGGACTGAGTAGGACAAGGAAGAAGAGAAGAGAGCCTACAAAGAGAGCAAGTGATGGGTGAAGGCATATGGCCAGAGAGGATGCCTTGCAGTTGGGTAACAGAGAGTGACTCCACGTGGCTACAGCCAAGGGCTCCTCTGGAGCAATGATGTAGAATGAAGCTGAGATGTACTGGGGGTTAGAACCGGAAATACCTCATGCAGCATGTTAAAGCCAACAGAGTTCAAGAGAGATTTTAACCAGGAAGTGACACGAATAAATGTGATCTGAGAAAGACAACTCTGGTGGACAAATGAAAAATAAGTCAGGTGGTCAAAGTCAAGAGTCAAGAGTAGATGCTAGAAGACAAATTCAGAAGCTTTGAATTCGATAGTAATGTCTCTAATAGACAATGAGTGCCAGAGAGAATGGAGAGAAGAAAGAAAGTGAAATTACGTGCTAAAAAGAAAAAAAATGCAGTAGGGGGTAAAAGAGAGAAGTCAAAGATATTTCCAAATTCTGGCCAAGTCAACTGAGTAGATGATGTTGCCATTCACTGAGAAACAGGATACAAGAGAGAGGGTTGGACAGGATATAGGGGAAAAGGAAGGTTGGAGGAAGAAAATGATGAGTTCTGTTTTGGTAATGATGAATTGGCTTGTGCCTTTGGAATACCCAGGTAGGGACTGTTTAAAACAGTTTTTGAGTGTCGCAGTGGGCAGGTGGGAGGTAGTGTCAAGAAGTCTGCCAACACATAACAGGAGAAAAACAGAATACTTAAGAGAGAAGCAGCATTGAGAAATGATTTATAGGAAAGGAGTGAGTCAAACACATTTTTATACATGAAGGAATAAATCAATAGAAAAAAAGAAATTTAAGATAATAGGGCCAGGGAAGGCATGGGAAAGAGCAAGCTGGCAGTTCTCTCCTGTTTAATGTTACCTTGTAGTGCAGTAAAAGGAGGGTTGTCTTCGGAACATAAAACACGGACTCTTGAGTTAATTGATAAATGGCTTCAGTGCAAATCACGAGCCACCTGAAACAGATGGTAAACTGCTAAAATAAATTAGGCTCCACCAACCATTCCAATGGAACATTGTATGGTATGGAAAGAAAAATACTTAGCAAGACAGGAAGCATGAGTCAGGAATAAGTGGCGGGCAGTGTGAGTCATGCCTGTGAGATCAATAAAGAAGCTGGCTCTGCTCCTGACTGCATTATTTCTGAGCCTCCTACCCTCCAGTCACCCAGTCTCAATGCTGCCCTATCAGCCTCCTCACTCACTCTTTCACTCCACATACTGTGGGTCCCAGAATTCTGTTAATGCTTTGGTTCTCACATAGGTCCTTTCTTTTTATTTCCCACTGATAACATCCCAGTGCTCTTACAGAAATCCGTCTACCTCCAGACTTCATCCAACCCCCTTGACCCACCCAGGGAAGGGGGAGGGTGAAGGAAGAACAGCAAAGGGGGAAAAAGAACAGCTTTTTAAGTCTGCCATCATGTTACTGGCTTGCATGGTCCCTCATTGCCTACTGGTTAAAACCCATCTCCTAAGTGGATACTCAAGGCCTCAACAACACAGACACAACCCACCTTTCCAAAAACATCTTGTTACTCCCAATTTAAATTCTCTATCATCTCCTTTTTACAAATGAGACAATTTAGAAACAAAAAGATTAAGCAGCATGCCCAGCCACAGCTGTCACACAGCTAATGACAGAAGCGACTACCCAGACTCCAGGGCACATTCTCTCCATTTCCATGTGGCTGCCTCTTACTGTGGTGTAGTTTCTGGTCTTTCATATGCTAGATCATTTTTCAAGGGTGGTCCTGCTAAAATTAATAGAATTGCTTCTGCAATTTAAAAGTCATGAAAACTTTAGATCAAAATCACTTGTAAACTTTTTTCCCTTTTTGGGAGGGGGATGGGGTCTCACTCTGTCACTCAGGCTGGAGTACAGTGGCACGGTCACAGCTCACTGCAGCCTCAACCTCCCAAGACTTAAGCAATCCTCCCACCTCAGCCTCTTGAGTAGCTGGGACTACAAGACATATGTCACCACGTCTGGTTAATTTTTGTATTTTTCATAGAGACAGGGTTTTGTCATGTTGCCAGGCTTGTCTCGAACTTCTGGACCCAAGCGATCCACCTGCCTCCGCCTCCCAAAGTGTTGGGATTACAGGCATAAGCCACCACGCCCAGCCTGTAAACACTTAACAGAGACAGCGATGAAGACTAAAGTGATGAAAGTGAGGTCTATGGGTAGAGCATGTTCCACCAAAAATAAACTGTTCCCAAAGTGACTTCTAGATGTTTTATTTGCTTTTTCACCCACACCACAACTTGAGCCAACATCTGCATAGTTCCTTGATAGAGCAATGTGGTTGTGGAACCTTTCCTTATCTGAAGTTCACACAGTACATAGCTATGAAACCTGGAACCACTGTCTGCATTGGTGAAATAAGGTCAGACTGACCCCTGAGGTTATCAAAACACAGATCTGAAAAGTCACTGAAAATATTCTTTTGTTTTACAAGTAATTCCAAGTAATTTAATCAAACAGGCCTGAACCATCTGGCTCTTTTACAACATGGTACTAGTTTTAATAGCTATCCAGGTTTCTTTTCTTCCCCACGTGAGAAAATGAGTCATCAACACAGTAAAATCTGAAGGTGATTTTATAACCGTTTGCAAGTCCACATGACATATATCTTTTACAAACAAGAAGTCATAGTTGTTTAAAATGAATACAACCCTAAAGCAATACTTACATTATTAAGACAACTGCATTACTTAACTATATTATTTAGAGTTTCCAAATTCATCAGCATAAGGCTTTTCTCTGTGTTGCTTGCCAAACTACACAGAAGGAAAAAAAAAAAAAAAAAAAACTTGTACTTTCACGGAAAGCAGTCTTTGCCAACCCTCCCACTAGCTCTAAGTTTGGCCAACAGTTTGACTGATAGTGTATGAGCCCTACCATCTGCTAACTAAGCAGCATTTCCTAACGGGTAAATGATACTAAGAAAAATGGTTGCAAAACAGAACCTGCCTTGTTTTCATGAGTTGATGTAACTGAACCTAAAATGCAAGACTACAGTTTGTTATGTGTACTCCAAGTAAGTTCAAATTGTATCCCAATCCAAATTGCTGGTTTCAATTATGCCTTCAAAACATTAAACAGCCTGTATATAAAAAAAACCCTCAATTTATTTAAAAAACACTTCTAAACATTTTAAATAAGGTTCAGACCAAATTCACATTACATTTTTGTTTTCACACCTTTCCTTCTCAAGTCCCTGAGAGTTAGTGAACCACAGATTAAATGCCATTTAAAAAGTATGATTTAAAAAATTAACTTTGCAAATCTATTATACACTAATAAGCCTAACAAACCCAACCATTCAAGATATTAGTCTTAGAATAATTAACTTCTATGTTTATATGCTATTATATAAATCTCTTATTGTGCATTTTTAATGAACATTCTGCACATTATTTGGGGAAATTTTGAGGAGGATACCTATAAAAATAATACTGGATTTTTTTCTGTCATATCAAGATTTAGTAACTTTAAAAAAGTTATCATTGTCTTTTTAAGGACAGGACAACTAAACAGATGTATAATATTCTTAATTATTGCTTTCTGTCTCACGAATGAAATATTAATATATATTCTATTTCTTTAGAATTCTCCGAGGGGAAAAAAATAGAAAGATATAGAGGCTATAAGCTTAGCCAAGGACACAGAAAAACCAGGTCCTGCCCCAGTTTTGTAATTGTCTGACTTTGGGGATATGAAAAAAGTTATCTGAAAAGGAATTTATAGAAGAGAGACTTTATTCCAGTGAACAGTTTGCAAACAGGGAAGACACAGCCTTCAGTGGAAACAGAAGATACATTCCAGAAAACAAAAGGAGGGTTTCACTTTTATAGTGAAAGTTCCCACCCAGTTTTCCACTCAGGTTCTCTTACGCAAATACACGATTCAAATTGGCTTAGTTCTGATTGGTTGACACTTGCTGAGTTCTGATTAGTCAATGCTGCTGACTTCTGATTGGTCAGGGCAGGCTACACTCTATTGGTTGGTTCAGGCCATGTGGACAGAAACTGTTAGCTCTGACAACCCAAAGTTAAGCAGATGTGTTCGTTTTCTGGGAACTCAGAGTATGTGTGTGAGCTCTAGTCAGCAAATGGCCACTTGACTGCTGAATTTCAGCCCAGTTAGGTACTCAAAATTCATCTTGAGAGCTTGGCTCTTTCAGATTCGTACATAAAATTTATCAGATTCACAGCTGTCCCTCTTGTAAAAGGGAAAAGCTTAGCACAAACATCTCTAAGCTCTCTTCTAGCTTGATCATGCTATGGTTTGAGCACTCTGCTAGACTTTATAAATCTGGGTCCCAAAGGGCTCTATTTTACTTCCCATGAGCATGGGGGAAGCAGGGGTGAAAGAAGGCATTAACAGCATAGTCAGCTGGGCACGGTGGCTCATGTCCATAATCCCAGCACTTTGGGAGCCCAAGGTGGGCAGATCAAGAGGTCAGGAGATCAAGACCATTCTGGCTAACATGGAGAAACCCTGTCTCTACTAAAAATACAAAAAATTAGCCGAGTGTGGAGGCAGGTGCCTGTAGTCCCAGCTACTCAGGAGGCTGAGGGCAGGAGAATGGTGTGAACCCGGGAGGCAGAGCTTGCAGTAAGCTGAGATTACACCACTGCACTCCAACCTGGGCGACAGAGTGAGACTCCACCTCAAAAATAAAAATAAAAATAAAATAAGCTGGGCACAGTGGCTGACGCCTGTAATCCCAGCACTCTGGGAGGCTGAGGCAGGCAGATCACAAGGTCAAGAGATCAAGACCAGCCTGGCGCCAACATGGTGAAACGCTGTCTCTACTAAAAATACAAAAATTAGCCAGGCATGGTGGCGTGCTCGTGTAGTTCCAGCTACTTAGGAGGCTGAGGCAGGAGAATCACTTGATCCCAGGATGCGGAGGTTGCAGTGAGCCGAGATGGCGCACTACACTCCAGCCTGGCAACAGAGGGAGACTCTGTCTCTAAATAAATAAATAAATAAATAAATAAATAAATAAAAGCATAGTCATAATCCATAACACCATAGCAGAAAGTAATCTTTAAAATGCAAAAACTGTCAACTAACGAGCAAAATAACCAGTTAATATCATAATGGCAGGATCAAGTTCACACATAACAATATTAACCTTAAATGTAAATGGACTAAATGCTCCAATTAAAAGACACAGACTGGCAAACTGGATAAAGAGTCAAGACCCATCAGTCTGCTGTATTCAGGAGACCCATCTCACATGCAGAGACATACATGGGCTCAAAATAAAGGGATGGAGGAAGATTTACCAAGCAAATGGAGAACAAAAAAAAGAAGGGGTTGCAATACTAGTCTCTGATAAAACAGACTTTAAACCATCAAAGATCAAAAGAGACAAAGAAGGCCATTACATAATGGTAAAGGGATCAATTCAACAGGAAGAGCTAACTCTCCTAAATGTATATGCACCCAACACAGGAGCACCCAGATTCATAAAGCAAGTCCTTAGAGACTTACAAAGAGACTTAGACTCCCATACAATAATAATGGGAGACTTCAACACTCCACTGTCAACATTAGACAGATCAACAAGACAGAAAGTTAACAAAGATATCCAGGAATTGAACTCATCTCTGCACCAAGCAGACCTAATAGACATCTATAGAACTCTCTACCCCAAATCAACAGAATATACATTCTTCTCAGCACCACATCACACTTATTCCAAAATTGACCACATAATTGGAAGTAAAGCACTCCTCAGCAAATGTACAAGAACAGAAATTATAACAAACTGTCTCTCAGACCACAGTGTAATCAAACTAGAATTCAGGACTAAGAAACTCAATCAAAACTGCTCAACTACATGGAAACTGAACAACTTGCTCCTGAATGACTACTGGGTACATAATGAAATGGAGGCAGAAATAAAGATGTTCTTTGAAACCAATGAGAACAAAGATACAACATACCAGAATCTCTGGGACACATTTAAAGCAGTGTGTAGAGGGAAATTTATAGCACTAAATGCCCACAAGAGAAAGCAGGAAAGATCTAAAATTGACACTCTAACATCACAATTAAAAGAACTAGAGAAGCAAGAGCAAACATATTCGATAGCTAGCAGAAGGCAAGAAATAACTAAGATCAGAGCAGAACTGAAGGAGACAGAAACACAAAAAACCCTCCAAAAAATCAATGAATCCAGGAGTTGGTTTTTTGAAAAGATCAACAAAATTGACAGACCGCTAGCAAGACTGATAAAGAAGAAAAGAGAGAAGAATCAAATAGACGCAATAAAAAATGATAAAGGGGATATCACCACCGACCCCACAGAAATACAAACTACCATCAGAGAATACTATCAACACCTCTACACAAATAAACTAGAAAATCTAGAAGAAATGGATAATTTTCTGGACGCTTACACTCTTCCAAGACTAAACCAGGAAGAAGTTGAATCCCTGAATAGACCAATGGCAGGCTCTGAAATTGAGGCAATAATTAATAGCCTACCAACCAAAAAAAGTCCAGGACCAGATGGATTCACAGCTGAATTCTACCAGAGGTACAAGAAGGAGCTGGTACCATTCCTTCTGAAACTATTTCAATCAATAGAAAAAGAGGGAATCCTCCCTAACTCATTTTATGAGGCCAACATCATCCTGATACCAAAGCCTGGCAGAGACACAACAAAAAAAGAGAATTTTAGACCAATATCCCTGATGAACATCGATGCAAAAATCCTCAATAAAATACTGGCAAACCGGATTCAGCAGCACATCAAAAAGCTTATCCACCATGATCAAGTGGGCTTCATCCCTGGGATGCAAGGCTGGTTCAACATTCGCAAATCAATAAACATAATCCAGCATATAAACAGAACCAAAGACAAGAACCACATGATTATCTCAATAGATGCAGAAAAGGCTTTTGACAAAATTCAACAGCCCTTCATGCTAAAAACGCTCAATAAATTCGGTATTGATGGAACGTACCTCAAAATAATAAGAGCTATTTATGACAAACCCACAGCCAATATCATACTGAATGGGCAAAAACTGGAAAAATTCCCTTTGAAAACTGGCACAAGACAGGGATGCCCTCTCTCACCACTCCTATTCAACATAGTGTTGGAAGTTCTGGCTAGGGCAATTAGGCAAGAGAAAGAAATCAAGGGTATTCAGTTAGGAAAAGAAGAAGTCAAATTGTCCCTGTTTGCAGATGACATGATTGTATATTTAGAAAACCCCATTGTCTCAGCCCAAAATCTCCTTAAGCTGATAAGCAACTTCAGCAAAGTCTCAGGATACAAAATTAATGTGCAAAAATCACAAGCATTCTTATACACCAGTAACATACAGAGAGCCAAATCATGAAGAACTTCCATTCACAATTGCTTCAAAGAGAATAAAATATCTAGGAATCCAACTTACAAGGGATGTAAAGGACTTCTTCAAGGAGAACTACAAACCACTGCTCAGTGAAATAAAAAAGGACACAAACAAATGGAAGAACATACCATGCTCATGTATAGGAAGAATCAGTATCGTGAAAATGGCCATACTGCCCAAGGTTATTTATAGATTCAATGCCATCCCCATCAAGCTACCAATGAGTTTCTTCACAGAATTGGAAAAAACTGCTTTAAAGTTCATATGGAACCAAAAAAGAGCCCACATAGCCAAGACAATCCTAAGTCAAAAGAACAAAGCTGGAGGCATCATGCTACCTGACTTCAAACTATACTACAAGGCTACAGTAACCAAAACAGCATGGTACTGGTACCAAAACAGAGATATAGACCAATGGAACAGAACAGAGTCCTCAGAAATAATACCACACATCTACAGCCATCTGATCTTTGACAAACCTGAGAGAAACAAGAAATGGGGAAAGGATTCCCTATTTAATAAATGGTGCTGGGAAAATTGGCTAGCCATAAGTAGAAAGCTGAAACTGGATCCTTTCCTTACTCCTTACACGAAAATTAATTCAAGATGGAGTAGAGACTTAAATGTTAGACCTAATACCATAAAAATCCTAGAAGAAAACCTAGGTAGTACCATTCAGGACATAGGCATGGGCAAAGACTTCATGTCTAAAACACCAAAAGCAACGGCAGCAAAAGCCAAAATTGACAAATGGGATCTCATTAAACTAAAGAGCTTCTGCACAGCAAAAGAAACTACCATCAGAGTGAACAGGCAACCTACAGAATGGGAGAAAATTTTTGCAATCTACTCATCTGACAAAGGGCTAATATCCAGAACCTACAAAGAACTCAAACAAATTTACAAGAAAAAAACAAACAACCCCATCAAAAAGTGGGCAAAGGATATGAACAGACATTTCTCAAAAGAAGACATTCATACAGCCAACAGACACATGAAAAAATGCTCATCATCACTGGCCATCAGAGAAATGCAAATCAAAACCACAATGAGATACCATCTCACACCAGTTAGAATGGCAATCATTAATAAGTCAGGAAACAACAGGTGCTGGAGAGGATGTGGAGAAATAGGAACACTTTTACACTGTTGGTGGGATTGTAAACTAGTTCAACCATTATGGAAAACAGTATGGCGATTCCTCAAAGATCTAGAACTAGATGTACCATATGACCCAGCCATCCCATTACTGGGTATATACCCAAAGGATTATAAATCATGCTGCTATAAAGACACATGCACACATATGTTTATTGCGGCACTATTCACAATAGCAAAGACTTGGAATCAACCCAAATGTCCATCAGTGACAGACTGGATTAAGAAAATGTGCCGGGCTCGGTGGCTCAAGCCTGTAATCCCAGTACTTTGGGAGGCCGAGACGGGCGGATCATGAGGTCAGGAGATCGAGACCTCTTGGCTAACACGGTGAAACCCCGTCTCTACTAAAAAAAAATATAAAAAACTAGCTGGGCGAGGTGGCGGGCGCCTGTAGTCCCAGCTACTTGGGAGGCTGAGGCAGGAGAATGGCGTGAACCCGGGAGGCGGAGCTTGCAGTGAGCTGAGATTCGGCCACTGCACTCCAGCCTGGGCAACAGAGCGAGACTCTGTCTCAAAAAAAAAAAAAGAAAAGAAAATGTAGCACATATACACCATGGAATACTATGCAGCCATAAAAAAGGATGAGTTTGTGTCCTTTGTAGGGACATGGATGCAGCTGGAAACCATCATTCTTAGCAAACTATCACAAGAACAGAAAACCAAACACCGCATGTTCTCACTCATAGGTGGGAACTGAACAATGAGATCACTTGGACTCGGGAAGGGGAACATCACACACCGGGGCCTATCATGGGGAGGGGGGAGGGGGGAGGGATTGCATTGGGAGTTTTACCTGATGTAAATGACGAGTTGATGGGTGCTGACAAGTTGATGGGTGCAGCACACCAACATGGCACAAGTATACATATGTAACAACCTGCACGTTATGCACATGTACCCTAGAATTTAAAGTATAATAAAAATAAAATAAAATAAAAAATATATATATATAAAATGCAAAAACTGGCAATGATTTCCACTGTCCTGAGCAACATTCCCCAGCAATTCTACACATTTCCCGTATTCTGAAATGGTTTTCCCAAAGTGAACCTAAAACTTAACATTAATCCAAACTCTTTATTAGTTTAGGGTTTGGTAGGAAAATGGGGGTGAGGTAGTTTTAAAGATCAAAGGCCAAGAGGGCTGAAATTGCCCAAGGTCATCTTGCTAGTAAATAGTTGAGACTGGATATAAACCCAGTTCTCTCTGAGTCGTGAGCCTGGACTTTTAATCAATATATTGTCAAACTAAAAGATTGCTGAAAATATGTAAGTTCATAGTTTGTCACAATGGTTGCTGTTTCCACATACAAGCTTTTCTAGGCCCTGGATCCCATTATGAAATGATTTGCTGACTGTGGGTGCTGTGGTTCTTCAGTAGTTGGCTTTTTTGGTCTCTGAATTATTCACCACAGGGGTCTGGGATAGGAAAGAGCATTAGACCAGAGTTCCTTTGCAGCACTGATATAATGACTTATCAAACACTTGCTTACTTCTTATCTGCTGTGATTGTTCCTTTGTTGTTGTTTTGCCTTTTTACTGCAACCCAAACAACATCTTTTCTGGCAAGGAAAAATTCCCTTTTAAATACTGATGACAGGCAGTTCAAATCCACATTCAGTGAGACAGACTATACCGATTACCTCATTCAAACTCCACCCAAAGTCCTCTCCTCCCTAGCAGTTTAACATGGCCTTGTGACAAAGTTCTAACCTAAAACACATCAATGAAATTCTCAACTGTGGGAATTTGGGGAAACTTTGGATTTCCTCATAAACAAATCAACAAACATCTTGCCTTTACCACTGTGCTTTTTCCCCTCTCTGGCTTCATAAATGAACATGAGGCTGGAGGTGGAGTAGACTTATTGCAATCATAAGACAAGCAAGAATATCCTAAGGACTGTGGACTAACAAGACTTCATTTTTATTGGTTGTGGATGACCAGCCTTGGACTGCCTTTCTCTGCACATTGTGTAATATGAAACAAATAGCCCTTATTTCTTTAAGTCTTACCATTGGTTATATTTTCTTACATTGGTAGTTGAAGACAGTGCTCACTGATATATTTGAAAATAACTAGACCGAGAGATCCATGAAAAGAAAGATGATGTGTTCATAAAAAACATGAAGCCTTAAGATTTTCCAAAACCTTATCCCTTTATTCTTCTGTCCAACCAGCACTAGAATATTTTTATAGTTATTGAAAGCTTGCCATTTTTGTCTATTCATCAATAACTGCTTAGAGATTTGACTTTCAGATACAAAATGAATGGCCTGAGGAAAACATTCATGCTTTTATTATAGATTTGCACCATCTTTCTTAACATTGGATTAGAACACCAGGAAGTAATTTCTTTTTTAAAATTGATACATAATAGTTGTACATATTTTGAGGGTACATGTGATATTTTAATACATGCATACAATGTGTAATGATCAAATCAGGGTAACTGGGATATTAATCACCTCCAACATTTATCTTTTTATGGGAAGACTCCAATTCTTCTCTTCTAGCTTTTTTTTTTTTTTTTTTTTTTTGGAGACAGAGTCTTGCTCTGTCGGAGTGCAGTGGCGCGATCTCAGCTCACTGCAAGCTCCGCCTCCCGGGTTCACGCCATTCTCCTGCCTCAGCCTCCTGAGTAGCTGGGACTACAGGCGCCCGCCACCGCGCTCGGCTAATTTTTTGTATTTTTAGTAGAGATGGGGTTTCACCGTGGTCTTGATCTCCTGACCTTGTGATCCGCCCGCCTCGGCCTCCCAAAGTGCTGGGATTACAGGCGTGAGCCACCGCGCCCAGCCTCTTCTAGCTATTTTAAAATATACAATAAATTATTAACTACAGTCACCCAACTTTACTATCAAACACTAATTCTTATTCTTTCTATCTAACTGTATTTTTGTTCCCATTAACTAACCACTCTCTATCCCCCCATACTCCCTACCTTTCCCAGACTCTGGTAACCACCAGTATATCCTCCACCTCCATGAGATCCACTTTTTTAGCTCCCACAATGAGTGATAACATGTGATATTTGTCTTTCTGTGCCTGGCTTATTTCACTTAACATGACCTTCAGTTCCATCCATATTGCTGCAAATGACAGAATTTCCTTCTTCTTTTTATGCCTAATCATATTCCACTGTGTACATATACCACATTTTCTTTATCCATTCATCTACTGATGAACACTTAGGGTGACAGATACTCTTGGTCATTGTAAATAGTGCTGCAATAAACATGGGAGTGAGATATCTTTGGTATGCTGATTTTCTTTCTTTTGGATTTATACTCAGCAGTGAGATTGCTGGATCATACGGTAGTTCTATTTTCAGTTTTGTTAGGAACCTCCACATTGTCTTCCATATCACTGTACTAATTTACACTCCCACCAACAGTGTATGAATGTTCCCCTTTCTCTGCATCCTAATAAGCATGTTATTTTTTGTATTTTTGATAACAGATGATATCTCATTGTGCTTTTGGTATGCATTTCCCTGATGATTCGTGATGTTGAACATGTTTTCATATACTTTTTGGCCATTTGTATGTCATTTTTTGAGAAATGTCTATTCAGATCTTTTGCCTATTTCAAAATAAAATTATTTGTTCTCTTTGCTAATAAGTTCCTTATATATTTGAGTTATTAATCTCTTTTCAGATGGGCAGTTTGCAAATATTTTCTCCTATTCCGTTGGTGGCCTCTTCACTTTGTTGATTGTTTTCTAATCCATGAGCATGGGCTATCTTTCCATTTTTTGTGTGTTCTCTTCAACTTCTTTCATCAGTGTTTCAGTCTTCCTTCTAGTGATCTTTCACTTCTTTGGTTAAATTTATTCGTAGATATTTTATATTTTTTGCAACTATTGTAAATGGGATTGCTTTCTTGATTTCTTTTCAAAATTACTTGCCGTTGGCATATATAAATGCTACTGATTTTAATATGCTGATTTTTTTATCCTGCAACTTTACTGAATTTGATTATCAGTTCTAACAGTTTTTTGGTGGAGTCTTTATGTTTTTCTAAATACAATATTAGGTTGGGTGCAGTGGTTCCTGCCTGTAATACCAGCATTTTGGGAGGCTGAGGCAGGAGAATTCTTTGAGCTCAAGAGTTCGAGACCAGCTTGGACGACATGACAAAACTCCATCTCTACAAAGAAAATAATAATAATAATAATAATTAAAATTAAAAATATAATATCATGTCCTCTATGAACAAGAATAATTTGACTTCCTCGTTCCCAATGTGGATACCCTTTCTTTCTTTCGTGTAGTTGCTCTGGCTAGGACTCTGGCTACTATGTTGAATAAAGGTGGTGAAAGTGAGCATCCTTGCCTTATTGCTTATCTTAGAGGAAAGGCTTTCAATTTTTCTTCATTCAGTATGATGTTGGTTGTGGGTTCACCATATACAGTCTTTATTTTTTCAGGTTTATTCCTTCTATACCCACTTTTTTTTTTTTTTCTGAGATGGAGTCTCGCTCTGTCGCCCAGGCTGGAGTGCAGTGGTACAATCTCAGCTCACTGCAAACTCCGCCTCATGGGTTCACGCCATTCTCCTGCCTCAGCCTCCCAAGTAGCTGGGACTACAGGTGCCTGCCACCACGACCAGCTAATTTTTTGTAATTTTAGTGGAGACGGGGTTTCACCATGTTAGCCAGGATGGTCTCAATCTCCTGACCTCGTGATCCACCCGCCTTGGCCTCCCAAAGTGCTGGTATTACAGGCATGAGCCATCACGCCTGGCCCCTTTTATACTCACTTTGTTGAGGGTTTTTTTTTTTTTTTTAAATCATAAAAGCATGTTGAATTTTATTAAATGCTTTTTCAGCATCTATTGAAATGATCATACGGTTGTCTTTGATTTTGTTAACGAGATGTATCATGTTTATTTATTTGTGTATGTTGAACCATCTTTGCATCCCTGGGATGAATTCCACTTGATCATGGAGAATGATAATTTTTGCCATGTTGTTGTATTCCATTTGCTAGTATTTTGTTGAAGATTTTTGCATCTATGCTAATCAGGGATATTAGCCTGTGGTTTTCTTCTTATGTTGTGTCCTTGTCTGGTTCTGGTATCAGGATAATGCTGGCCTCATAGAGTAAGTTTGAAAATATTCCCTTCTCTTCAATTTCTTGGAATAGTTTCAATAGAATTGGTATTAACTATTCTTTAAATATTTGGTAGAAGTCAGCAGTGAAGCCATCAGATCTGGCTTTCCTTTAATGGGTCACTTTATATTACTGCTTTAATCTCATTACTTGCTATGGGTCTGTTTGGGCTTTCTATTTCTTCATGGTTCAATCTTGATAGGCTGCATGTATCTAGGAATGTAACCATTTCTTCTATGTTTTGCAATTTGTTTGCACAGATGTTCACAATAGTCTCTAATGATCCTTGGTATTTCTATGGTATCAGTTGCAATGTTTCATGTTTTGTCTCTGATTTTATTTGAGTCTTCTTTTTTTCTTAGTCTAACTAAAGTTTTGTCCATTTTACCTTTTCAAAAAAACAACTTTCTGTTGTGTTGATCATTTGCATTTTTTCAGTCTTAATTTATTTCTGCCCTGATCTTTATTATTTCCTGTCTTTTACTAATTTGGGGTTTGGTTTGTTCTTCTTTTCTAGTTTCTTGAGGTACATCATTATTTAAAATGCTTCTTTTTTTGATATAGGCATTTATTGCTATAAACTTTCCTCTTAGTTCCGATTTTGCTGTATCCCATAGATTTTGGTATGTTGTTTCGGTGTGTTTTTATTTTCATTTTTTAACTTAAGATATTTAAAAATTCTCATCTTAATTTCTTCACTGACCTATTAATTACTCAGGAGTATGTTATTAATATCCATGTGTTTGTATAGTTTCCAAAGTCATGTTTAGGCTGGGCATGGCGGCTCACACCTGTAATCCAATCCCAACACTTTGAAAGGCCAAAGCAGGAGGATTGCTAACACTAAAAATAAAGAGCAATGAATTAAAACATTACCACCAGAGAAAAGTAAGTATTCAGAAAAAGCACGAAGGAAGACAGTAAAAAAGGAAGAAAGGAGAGGAATTTCAAAACAACCAGAAGACAAGTAACAGAATGGCAGTAGTCAGTCCTTACCTATTGTATTAGTTAGGGTTCTCCAGTGGGACAGAACCAATAGAATATATGGATATATAAAAGGGAGTTTATTAGGGAGAATTGGCTCTCATGATTACAAAGTGAAGTCCCACAATAGGCTATCTGCAAGCTGGGGAAAGAGAGAAGCTAATAGTGGCTCAGTCCAAGTCCACAAGCCTCAAAACTAAGGGATCTGACATTACAGCCTTCAGTCTGTGGCCAAAAGCCCAAGAGCCCCCAGGAAGCCACTGGTGAAAGTCCAAAGGCCAAAGAACCTGGAGTCTGATGTCCAAGGGCAGGAAGAGAGGAAGCAAGTGTCCAGCAGGGAAGAAAAAAGAGAACCACAAGATGCAGCAAGCAAATTTATCCCACCTCCTTCTGCTTGCTTTGTTCTAGCTGTGCTGGCAGCCAACAGGATGGGGCCCACAATGAGGGTGGGTCTTCCTCACCTAGTTCACTGAATCAAAAATCAATCTCCCCTGACAACACCCTCACAAACACAATTAGAAACAATAGTTTACCAGTCATCTAGGCATCCCTCAATCCAGTCAAGTTGACACCTAATATTAACCATCACACCTATCAATAATAACATTTAATATAAATGGACTAAATTCTCCAATTAAAAGACAATGAGCGGCAAATAGATTTTTGTTTTAAAGACCCAGATATATACTGCCTACAAGAAACCCATTTCACATATAGGCACATATAGACTGAAGGTGAAGTGATAGGAAAAGATATTCCAGTCCAGGCATTGTGGCTCAAGCCTGTAACCCTAGCACTTTGGGATGCTGAGGCAGGTGGATCGGTGGATCACTTGAACCTGGGAGTTTGAGACCAGCCTGGGCAACATGGTGAAACCTTGTCTCTACAAAAAAAAAAAAACAAAAAAAAAAAACAAAAAAAAGTAACTGGGTGTGGTGGGATGTGCCTATAGTCCCAGCTACTCAGGAGGTTGACGTGGGAGGATTGCTTTATCCCAGGAGGTTGAGGCTTCAGTGAGCCATGATCGTGCCACCGCACTCCAGCCTGGGTAACAGAGTGAGACCCTGTCCAAAAACAACAGCAACAACGAAACAATATTTCAAGTAATTGGAAACCAAAAAAGAGCAGGAGTAGCTATGCTTATATCAGATATAATAGATTCAAGTCAAAGACTGTAAAAAGTGACAAAGAAGGTCACTCTATAATGATAAAGGAATCAACTCAGTAAGAAGATATAACAATTGTAAATATATATGCACCCAATATTGGAACATTCAAATATGTAAAGCAAACATTAATAGATCAGTAATGGACAAATCATGCAGACAGAAAATCCAACAAAGCAACATTGGAGTGATATTACGCCCTAGACCAATGGACCTAACTGACATTTACAGAACATTTCATCTCACTACTGGAGAATATACAATGTTTTCTTTAGCATGTGAAGCATTCTCCAGGATAGACCATAAATTAGGACATAAATCAAGTCTCAACAAATTCAAAAAGCTGACATTATATCAAGTATCTTTTCTGATCACAATGGAATAAAACTAGAAATAAACAACAAAAGCAACTTTGGTTTTTTATTTTTTTTTTAATTCATTCAACTTTTTTTAATTGAAAAAATAAGAGTCAGAGTCTTACTCTGTTGGCCAAACTGGTCTCTCCTTTCTTCCTTTTTTAGTGTATCTATTTATTTATTTTTAGTGTATCTATTATAGGTTTTAGTTTTATAGTTACAATGAGAATTACCAAAAACATCTTATAGAAATAGCAAGTTATTTTAAACAGATTACAACTGAACTTTGATCACAAACAAAGGAAAAACTTTAAACCCTGCACCTTAACTCAATCTACCACATATTTTGACTTTTTATTGTCTGAATTCACGTATTTTTATGTTGTCTATATCTTAACAAGTTGCTATAGTTATTATTTTCAATAGATTTTTTAGGCTTCATACTAGAGATGAGTGGATTACACACCATGACACAATATTAGAAGATTTTGAATTTGTCTGAATACTTACTTTTGCCAGTGAGTTCTATACCTTCAACTGTTTTCTTTTTGCACATTCGTGTCCTTTTCTTTCAGATTGAAGAACTTCCTTTAGCATTTCCTGTTAAGAAGCCTTTGGTGTCAATGAATTCTCTAAGCTTTTGTTTGGGAAAGACTATCTCTCCTACAGGTTTGAAAGAAAGCTTTTGTTGAATGCAGTATTCTCATTTAGCAGTTTTTTCCTTCAGCAATTTGAATATGTTGTGCCACTCCCTCCTGGTCTACAAGGTTTCCACTGTTTGCTGTTTCCAGACAAATCAGACCTCCTTTATGTGTTATTTCCTTCTTTTTTCTTGCTGCTTTTAGAATCCTCTTTGACCTTGACCTTTATGAGTTTATTACATGCCTTGGGGTAGTCTTAATTGGGTAATTGGGTTGAATCTATTTGGTGATCTCTGACCTTCCTCACTTGGATATTTATATCTTCCTCTAGGTTTGAAAAGTTTTCTGTTATGATTTCTTTAAATAATCTTTCTAACCGTTGCTCTTTCTCAACTCCCTTTGAATGCCAACCGCTCTTAGATTTGCTCTTTAAAGGTTATTCTCTATATCTTGTAGGCATTCTTCATTCCTTTTCATTCTTTTTTTTTTTCTCCTTTGCATATTTTCACATTGCCTGTCTTTGAAATCACTGATTCTTTTCTCTGCTTGATCCATTCTGCTATTGAGAGCTTCTAATGAAGTTTTTAGTGCAGCAAATGCATTTCGCAGTTCCAGGATTTCTGTTTAAGTGTAGTTGTTGTTGTTGTTGTTGTTTTAGGGTTTTTTTTTTTTTTGAGATGGAGTCTCACTCTGTTGCCCAGGCTGGAGTGCAGTGGTGTGATCTTGGCTCACTGCAACCTCTGCCTCCTGGGTTCAAGCAATTCTCCTGCCTCAGCCTCCTGACTAGCTGGGATTAAAGGTGCACACCACCATACCTGGCTAATTTTTATATTTTTAGTAGAGACAGGGTTTCACCATGTTGGTGAGGCTGGTCTCAAACTCTTGACCTTGTGATCTGCCCACCTCGGCCTCCCAAAGTGCTGGGATTACAGGCATAAGTCCCTGTATCTGGCCATTTTTGTTTGTTTTGAGACAGTCTCACTCTGTGGCCCAGACTGGAATGCAGTGGCACAATCTCGGCTCACTGCAACCTCCACCTCCTGGGTCCAAGTGATTCTTGTACCTCAGCCTCCTAAGTAGCTGGGATTACAGGCGTGTGTAACACCTGGCTATTTTTTTTATTTAGTAGAGATGGGGTTTTACCATGTTGGCCAGGCTGGTCTCAAACTTCTGACCTAAGGTAATCCAACCACCTTGGCCTCCTAAAGTGCTGGGATTACAGGCCTGAGCCACCATGCCCATCTCTTCTGTTTGAGTTTTTAAAACACTAAAAAATTTTTAATATCCTTGTTAAATTTATCTGATAAATTTATAAACTGCTTTTGTGTGTTATCTTGGAGGTCACTGAGTTTTCTTAGAACTGTTATTCTTAATTCTCAGTGTGAAAACTCACACATTACCATCTTATTAATATTAATCACTAGCTCCCTGCTTTGTCTGTTTGGGAAGATCATGGTTCTCTGTTTGCTGTTTTTATGAATGTGTATCTGTGGCTTGGCACTGAAGAATTAGTAATTTATTTCAGTCCTTGCTGTCTAGCTTGTTTTGCTTTTTCTAAGATATGTTTGCTTGGAGGTTCTTTGCAGTTTGCCTGTTGAGTTCCATTAATGCTAGATTGCTACCTGCTTTTCAGCACTAGATAGTGCTGTAAGTCCATCCAGGTTTGCCTCAGTTCTCACAAACGTTCAGAGTGTTGCCCATCATAGGTTGGTGGAGGAGGCCCCAGAGGGAACACTCCAACTGTGTGAGAAGAACACTGGCTAGAGGTTTGTGCCCAGAGGACCCATGCAGTGTGCCTCTTAGAGCATGGTGCTGCTGAACAGCCACTCTGATTTAGTGTCTCCTTTGGCTAAGATAAAGAGCAGAATTTCAAGGGCTGAGGTTGCTCTTTGTCTCTAACTGCTCTCAGGGGTTTTTCTCCCTACAGGCACTCACTATGCTTCTTGTTCCTTCACAAGAACAGTTTTCCTGCGAAGAAACTCAAGATAGTGGGGAGGCTGGCTGGCTACCTCAATTTCACTTTTTCCAGTGTGGAAATTGAGTTGCGGAGGAATTTTCTGCATGGTCCCTGGTAAATCAGAGGAGTGCATCACAGAGAAGTCCATTTCTCTTACTGTCTGCTGAGAGTTTTTCATTTCTTTGTATACCCAGGGATCAACTCAGCCTCAGACTTGAGTTCTGGGATACTGATGGTGATAATCCTGGTGCTCATTTTCTGAGGGGCAGAATGAAGCCAGATTGGTTCTACTCTGCCAGTTTGGAGACATTACTCCTTCGAATAACTTGCTAACTTCTTAAATCTTACGATATATTCACTTAATTGCTAAATATTTTACATAGGCCTGTAAATCAAGGAACATAGTCCTAGACCTCCAGGTATGATTCAGTATGGGTCGACAATTGAGTACCTTGCTTAAGAGGCAACAAAAATTATATTGACAAATAATCTTGTATTTAAAGTTAATTATACAGCTTTCTGTCAACCACAATTCATTTACTCAGAACTGATATTAATAATGGCCCAAAAGTAAATAATATCTCTACCTATGGCAGAAATTAAATAAAAGCATCTGATATAAATACCACACATTATATAGGCAAAATTTCTTGAGAACAGAAAAGGAAGAAAAGTAGGTACAGATGAAAGTACATCTGAAAACAGGGTAGGGAGATCAGAAAAACAGGATTGAGGAAGGAGGTAAGAAAGCAAGCTGAAGGAGTTCCTACCTGATGGCATATATTTTCTCAGTGAAGAAGGATGGAAAGTAAAGGCAAAGAGCAGTGAAGTGGGGGATTTAGCATGATGAAAATTAAAGAGTTGTTTTAGTCTGCTTAGGCTGCCATTAAAAAAAAAAAAAAAAAAAAAACACAAACTGGATTGCTTAATCAAAAGAAATATATCTCGCAGTTCTGGAAGCTATGAAGTCCAAAATAAAGAAACTGGTCAATTCATTTCTTGCTGTGGGCCCTCTTCTTGATTTGCAGAAAGCCACATTCTCATTGCATCCTCATATGGCGCAGAGAGAGCTCTGGTGTCTCTCTTCTTAAAAAGGCACCAGTTCTATTGGATTAGAGACCCACCCTTTTAACCTCATTGAATTTTTTATCAACTCTCCACAGGCCCTGTCTTCAAATATAATACAATGAGGACTAGGAATTCAACATGTGAATTTTGAAGGGACACAACATTCAGTTCAGAATAAGAGTTTAGACAAACTCTGTAAGAAACTGGAAAAAAAAAAAAGAAGAAACCCATAGAAGGACAATCAGAAACCATTATGGCTGAAGTTGGCTACCATGCAAGTTCAGAAAACTATAGACAGTCACCTACAAGGTAACTGGTACTAGGCTATCTTTCCCAACATACAAATATAAAAAATGGAAAAAATATATGAAACAACTGCTTTTAGATGTTGGATAACAAGGCAGCACAGTATTGTGATCTCCAAAAGAAGGGGAAAAAAATGACACAAGATCCATGATAGCCCAGGTTTACTACTTGGGGACGTATATTAGCTACTTATGGTAGAAAGGATGCCAGATGTGCACATGTACCCTAGAACTTAAAGTATAATTTAAAAAAAAAAAAGAAAGAAAGAAAGAAAGGATGCCAGATAGTCTCACTAAGCCAAGAAGACAGATCTCGGAGTTCAAGTTTGTTGAGGCGGCTGGAATGAATTTTAGGGCAGAAAAGTGGGAGCTACACAGAATGAGAGCTTGAGAAATACGCATATGGATCTTCTTGAGTCTTTGACTGTATTCGAAGCTGTGTATGCACAGAGTGAGATACCATGAAGCTGAACAAAAAATATCTACCAGGGACAAAACATATACCAGGGACCTGTAAGCTGAGTCACTAGTACAGTTCATACAGGATTGAGAAATTTATAAGTTAAAACAAACCAAACTGGAGATGTGTCATTGAATACTTGGGACATTCAATAAAGACCCAGAAATGTCACATGATAGAAATAGAGATAAACTAGCCTTAGTGTGAAAGTTACTCTAGATTTTCCCTTAAAATGCTTAAATATAAATGGAAAAGATTAAACTTATCTTCAAGTAAATTGACTATCAGAACAAAATTCAACTCTCTTCAAAGAAAGACAACATTTAGACACTCAACAATATAACCTATAAGATTATCCAACATATAATAAAAAAATACTAGATTTGTAAAGAAGCAGGAAAACACGACACATAACTAAGAGAGAAACCAAAAATAGAAACACAGAGAAGTTGCAAGGATAACAGAACTAGTAAACAGATTCTTTAAAACACCTATTATAAAAATGTTCAAGGATATAAAGAAAAAAAAATGAACTTAAAAAGAAGGGAAGTGGGATTTTAAAAATGAACCAAAGGAAACTTCTAGAGATGAATGCAATATCTGTAATTTAAAAGTTCACTGGAAGAGTCTAATAGTGTATCAGACACTTGCATTAAAAAATTACTAAACTTAAAGAAATAGCAATAACCACTATTCAAAATGAAGCACAGAAAGAAAAACAAGGCTAACAAAAAATGAATAGAAACTCAATGACCTATGGGACAATACTAAGTTATCTAAGTTATGTAATATTTGTATAACTGGAGTCCCAAAAAAGAGGAAGGAGACAGAAAAATAGCTGAAGAAATAATGGCTGAAAACTTTCTAAATTTGCTAAAAATATGAACCCACAGATCCAAGAAGCTCAATGAACTCCAAATAGGACAAGCATAAAGAAAATCACATAAAGGCACATCATAATCAAACTGCTGAAAACTCAATGATAAAGACAGAAATCTTAAAAGCAACAAGAAGAAAAGACACATTACTTACAAAAGCAGAAAAAAAATTTAGCCCCTAACCAATTTAAAGCAATGCTAGTCAGAGGATGATGGAATTGTATCTTAAAATAGAATGAATAAAAAAAACCTGTCAGCCTAGAATTCTATAAATAAAGGCAAAATGCTTTTTCAGAAAAATGAAACTGAGAAAACTTAGCAATAACAGACTTGAGCTTCAAGAAATATTAAAGGAGGTTCTTTATGTTGAAGAAAAATAGCTCCAGATGAAAACTCAGATCTACAGAAAAAGAAAGAGTACCAAAAATGAACAATTTGTGGAGAAATATAAAATATGTTTTTCTGGGGTTTTAATTTCACTAAAAAATAATTGAATCCCTTCTGTTACCCTTTTCCTTTCTCCTTCCCATATAGTTCAATCCTAAAGTCATTAGGTTGGGCCAAGCAGAGTAGGCATCCATGCCAGATGAAGGGTATGGGAGGAGCTAAAGTGGCCCAGGGCAGGTATATCAGAACAAGTGTGGAAAGGAGGGTATCCAATCAGTGGGCCATCCTGGCTCAGAGTTTGGAGCTCAAGAAAAGTGAGGAGGGTGTCTCCAAGGAGGAATGGCCTAGAGTGAAATATCAGAGCCCAAGTGGGAAAACGAAGGCAAATTGAGGAGGCATGGTTTATTGTGGGGTATTGGAGCCCAAGGCAGGTGATAGATGGAGCCCAAGAAGAAGTGAACAGCCCAAATCCAAGTCCTGTGCCACTGAGATGATGTCATGAGACCATGTCTATGATCTTTCTAACAAAAACACCTAACAGTAGTCTACTCATGCAGATATTATACATAAAACAAGTCCAAATTGAGAGACATTCTACAATAAAACATCCCTAATCTTTATGTCAAGGTTAGGAAAATTAAAGAAAGATTGGGGAACTATTCCAAACTGAAGGAGGCCAAGGAGACATGACAACCAAATGCAACATATGAACTGGACAGGGTCCTTTTGCTAGAACATTTTGGGACAACTGAAGAAACCTGAATTGGGAGGATTTTGATTGTCAACTGTAAAAGCATGCCCTGTTTATAGGAAATACATCAATAATATTCATGGTTGATGAGGCATCATGTCGGCAACTTACTCTCAAATTATTCAGGAAAAAATGTTCTTTGTACTGTGTTTGCAACTTTCCTACAAGTTTGAGATTGCTAAAAACAGAAAAATGTATGCTGGATAAAATGTAATTGACTATTTTTTTTTCTTTTGTGAGATGGAGACTCACTCTGTAATCCAGGCTAGAGTGCAGTGGTGCGATCTCGGCTCACTGCAACCTCCGCCTCCAGGGTTCAAGAGATTCTCTTGCCTGAGCCTCCCAAGTAGCCAGGACTAGAGGTACACACCAACACGCCCGGCTAATTTTTGTATTTTTAGTAGAGACAGGGTTTCACCATGTTGGGCAGGCTGGTCTCAAACTCCTGACCTCAGGTGATCTGCCCGCCTCAGCCTCCCAAAGTGCTGGGATTACAGGTGTGAGCCACCGCGCCTGGCCTATAATTGACTATTTAAAGCAAAAATAAATTATATTGTAGAGTTTATAAATCTATAAAAGCAAAATAAATGACAATAATAGCACAACGCACAGGAGGGAGAAAATAAAAGCATAATCTTGTTAGGTCCTTTAATGTAAAGTGGCATAACATTATTTGAAGATAGTCCATGCTATCTAAAATGCATATCGTAAATCCTAGAGCAGCCACTGATTAAAAAAGGAACATTAGCAGTCAGAGGCACAGGAGTTCACAGGAAAAAAAAAAAAAAAAGATAGCTGCGTGAGTGTAGGAAGGAGTGTGATATGGCTTAGAAAAACAACTAAGAATGACATACTAATATGACATTTAAAAAGACAAATAGGTGAGGGGCCAAGATGGCAAATTAGAAACAGCTCATGTACACCAATCTCACAGAAAACAAAAGGGCTAGTGAACACTGACCCTGCAGGCCAACCATCTGAGAAACAACATTCGATCCATCAAGGCAGCAGGGGAACACAGATTGCAGAGAGGAATGAAGCTGGGGACCAGCCTGTCTGGGCTCAGCATGGAGTCATGAGAACCACTACAACATGAGAAAGGGTGAGTGGGTGAGAGCCCCCAGGGGGATTCACACTGTTTACAAGCACTTGTGGAAGACTGGGAATGGGAGAATCCCCCCGACTTCCCCCAACACCCTGCTACCACACTTTAGACTGAGGCAGAAAGCCAGTCAGACATTTTTGAGGGGCAACTCCTTAGTGCAAGGGGACCTCTACAAGGTTTGGGCCCTGGAGCAGACCAGCACCAGCACTACAGCCCCAACAGAGGCTGCGGTTGCAGTACCCGGAAGCAGTAAAATTGTTCCACCCCTCCTTGCTGGACAGGGCTAGGCACCAGTTTCCAGCCCAGCAGTCCTGCTTCAGCCCTTACTCAGCCAGCCACTCAACCCACCTCTGCCACTTGGACCCCGGTGGGCAACACTTGCTAGAGCTTGCAACCCAGTGGTCCCACTTTTGTGTGAACTCAGTTGGGGGGTGCAGTCTCCTGTTGTCCTAGGAAACACCTGGACAGTAGGGCAGGTGTCCCCACCTGCCGCCACCACTGGTAGCCAGGCTGGCAATACCTACTAGAGCTTGCAGCCCAGCAGCCCCACGTCTATGTGAACTAAGCCAGATGGCATAGCTTCCTGTTGGTCCAGGAAACACCTGGATGGCAGGCAGAGCCCATGACCCCACCCACCCCACTACTGGTAACCAGGTGCCAGAGCTTCCAGCTCAGCGGCCCTGCTTCTATATGAACTCGAATGCAGGGCACAGCTTCCTGCTGTCCCGGGAAATACCTGGATGGCAGAGTGTGCAACCCCACCCACTCCCGCCACTGGTAACCAGGCAGACAATGCCTGCTAGATGTTTTGGACCCATGTTCCCACTCCTATGTGAACTCAGCTAGAGGGCAGAGCTTCCTGTTGTCCCAGGAAATACCCAGATGGCAGGGTGAGCGTCCCCAGCCACCACCACCACCAGCAGACAGGTAAGCCATGCCTGCTACAGCCTAGAGACCAGCAATCCTACTTCTGCTTGAATTTGCTGAGAAGTGCAGCCTCCTATTGCCCTGGAAAGACCTGGATGGCAGGGTGGCCAACTCCACCCACCCTTGCCTCTCATAGCCAGATGGGCCACACCCACTAGAGCTTCCAACCCAGCAGTACCACTTCTGCCTGAATTCTACCTCAGTCTATAGTGCAGTAGGGAGGTTTAGGGGGAAACCAAGGGGATTCTGCCATTCCCAGTTTTGCACAGGTCCCTGTGGAGAGTATGAATCCCCCTGGGGGCGCTCACCCACTCACTCTTTCCCATGTTGCAGTGGTTCTCTTGGTTCCATGCTGAGCCCAGACAGGCTGGTCCCCAGCTTCATTCCTCTCTACAATCTGTGTTCCCCGGCAATCTCATGTTTTCCCAGGAAGCATACAGACAGAAGACAAGGGTTGATCTGGCAAGGATATGGCTTGTATGCCAACTGCAGCCCCTGCCTGACTGAGCCCTGTGGAACAGAACACCCAACAAAAGAAACATGGGCATGGAGATAGTAATCAGAGGTGGGGGGTCCTCCAACATCCAGGAGTATACTAGAATCAAGGCCAGTCAAAAGACCACCTTATTCTATAATCAAACCCCAAGGGCATCAAAGAAGAAAAAAGCAAACAAATCCATCCAACGGACAGCAGTTTCAAAGATTAAAGAGATATCGGCCCACACAAATGAGAAAGAACCAGTGTAAGAACTCTGGCAACTCAAAAAGCCAGTGTCTTCTTACCTCCAAACAATTGCCCTAGTTCCCTAGCAATGATTCTTAACCACGCTGAAATGGGTGAGATGTCAGATGTAGAATACAGAATAAGGACAGGAATGAAGATCATCAATATACAGGAGATAGTTAAAACCCAATCGAAGAAGTCTAAGGAGTATAATGAAACAATACAGGAGGTGGTAGACCAAATGGCCATTGTAAGAAAGAAACAGGCCAGGCGTGGTGGCTCACATCTGTAATCTCAGCACTTTGGGAGGCCGAGGTGGGTTGATCACCTGAGGTCAGGAGTTTGAGACCAGCCTGGTCAATATAGCAAAACCCCATCTCTACTAAATACAAAAAATTAGCCGGGTTTGGTGGCACATGCCTGTAATAGCAGCTACTCGGGAGGCTGAGGTGGGAGAATCGCTTGAACCCAGGAGGTGGAGGCTACAGTAAGCCGAGATTGCACTACTGCATTCCAGCCTGGGAGACAGAGTGAGACTCTGTCTCAAAAAAAAAAAAAGAAAGAAAAGAAAAGAAAGAAAGAAATTGATCTGATAGAGCTGAAAAACACAATAATGTACTTGTAAGTACTAACAGCAGAATCAACCAGGCTGAGGAAAGAATCTCAGAGCTTGAAAACTGGCTCTCCTAAATAATTCAGTCAGATGAAAATAAAGAAAAAAACAATAAAGAATAATGAACAAAACCGCCAAGAAATATGGGATTATGTAAACAGACCAAATCTATGACTCACTGGTGTCCTTGAAAGAGAAAAGAGAGGGAGAGAAACCGAGGAACTTGGAAAACATTATTTCAGGATATCGTCCATTAAAAT
The DNA here is from genome assembly GCF_043159975.1 of Macaca nemestrina. NCBI lineage: Eukaryota > Metazoa > Chordata > Mammalia > Primates > Cercopithecidae > Macaca > Macaca nemestrina. Next base: position 56,165,785 of record NC_092128.1, on the reverse strand, counting down.
TTCCCCAATCTTGCCAGAGAGGCCAACATTCAAATTCAGGAAATGCAGAGAACCCCTGAAAAATGCTCAAAAGAAGGCCATCCCAAGACACATAATCATCAGATTCTCCAAGGTCAAAATGAAAAGAAAAAAGGTAGCTAGGCCCGGACGCAGTGGCTCATGCCTGTAATCCCAGCACTTTGGGAGGCCAAGGCTGGTGGATCACCTGAGGTCAGGAGTTCGAGACCAGCCTGACCAACATGGAGAAATTCCATCGCTACTAAAAATACAAAATTAGCCGGGCGTGGTGGCACGTGCCTGTAATCCCAGCTACTCAGGAGGCTAAGGCGGGAGAATCACTTGAACCTGGGAGGTGGAGGTTGCAGTGAGCCAAGGTTGTGCCACTACACTCCAGCCTGGGTGACAGAGCGAAACTCCAACTCAAAAAAAAAAAAAAGGCAACTAGAAAGAAAGGGCAGGTCATCTGCTAAGGGAACCCCATCAGGCTAACAGCAGACCCGTCGGCAGAAACCCTACGAGCCAGAAGAGATTGGGGGGCCTATATCCAGCATTCTTAAAAAACATAATTTTCAACCAAGAATTTCATATCCAGCCAAGCTGTTTCCTAAACAAAGGAGAAATAAGATACTTTTCAGACAAGCAAATGCTAAGGGAATTCGTTACCAACAGACATGCCTTACAAGAGGTCCTGAAGAAAGCACTGAATATGGAAAGGAAAGACCATTACCAGCCACTATAAAAACACACTTAAGTACATAGACCAGTGATACTCTAAAGCAGCCACACAAACAAGTCTGCATAATAACCAGCTAACAACATGATGACGGGATCAAATCCACATGGATCAATACTAATCTTGAATGTAAATGGGCTAAATGCCCCCAATTAAAAGGCACAGAGTAGAAAGCAAAACCCAATGGTATACTGTCTTAAAGAGACCCATGCAGTGACACCTATAGGCTTAAAGTAACGGGATGGAGAAAAATTTACCAAGCAAACAGAAGACATAAAAAGGCAGGGGCTGCTATTTTAATTTCATGCAAAACAGACTTCAAACCAACAAAGATCAAGAAAAGATAAAGAAGGGCATTAAATAATGGTAAAGGACTCAATTCAACAAGAAGACCTATCTATCCTAAATATATATGTGCCCAACCCAGATTCATAAAGCCAGTTCCTAGAGACCTACAAAGAGACTTAGATAACTACACAATAATAGTGGGACCTTTGAATACCCCCAATGACAGTATTGAACAGATCATCGAAGCAGAAAAATAACATAAATATTCAGGACCTGAACTCAACGCTTGACCAAATGGACCTAATATAAATCTACAGAACTTTCCATCCGAAAATAACAGAACATACATTTTTCACATCTGCACATGGTCCATACTCTAAAATCAACTGCACATACTGGGCATAAAACAATCCTCACCATATTCCCCAAAACCAAAATCATACCAACCAAGCTCTCAGACAATGCAATAAATATAGAAATTAATGCTAAGACTATCAATCAAAAGCATACAATTACATGGAAATTAAAAACCTGCTCCTAAATGGCTTTTGGATAAATAATGAAATTAAGGCAGAAATCAAGAAATTCTTTTAAACTAATGAGAAACAAGATACAAGATATCAGAATTTCTGGGACACAGCCAAAGCAGTGTTAAGAGGGAAGTTTATAGCACTAAACACCCACATCAAAAAGTTAGAAAGATCTCAAATTAACAACCTAATATCACAACTAGAGGAACTAGAGAAACAAGAACAACCCCAAGACTAGCAGAAGACAAAAAATAACTAAAGTCAGAGATGAACTAAAGGAAATTAAGAGGCAAAAAACCATACGAAAATCAATAAATCCAGGAGCTTTTTCTTTGAAAGAATTAATAATACAAGGTAGACTGGTAGATAAACTAATTTAAAAAAAAAAAAAAGATCCAAATAAACACTATCAAAAATGGCAAAGGGTGCATTACCACTGATCCCCCCAGAAATACAAAAAACCCTCAGAGATTATTATGAACACTTCTACACCTAAAACAAATGGATAAATTCCTGGAAACATACAACCTCCAAAGAGTGAACCAGGAAGATTAAATCCCTGTAAAGACTAATATTGAGTTCCAAAATCAAATCAGTAAGCCATGACAGTAAGATTGTAAAAAGGCCAGGCATAGTGGCCTTTCTATACCAGAAAAATACAAAAATTAGCCAGGCATAGTGGCACATGCCTGTAGTTCCAGCTACTTGGAAGCTGAGGTGGGAGGACTACTGCTTGAGTCTGGGAGGTTGAGGCTGCAGTGAGCCATGATCACACTACTGCACTCTAGCCTGGGTGACAGAGCAAGACCCTGTCTCAAACAAAAAAATCTAATCAGTAATAAAAGCCTACCAAACAGAAAAAGCCCATGACCAGATGGATTCACAGCTGAGTTCTATCAGATGTATAATGAAGAGCTGGTACCATTCTCATTGAAATTATTCTAAAAACTGAGGAGGAGGAATGCCTCCCTAACTCATTCTATGAGGCCATCATTATCCTGATACCAAAACCCAGCAGAGATACAACAAAAAAAGAAAACTTTGGGTCAATATGCTTGATGAATATGGATGCAAAAATCCTCAAGAAAATACTAGCAAACCGAATCCAGCAGCACATCAAAAAGCTTCTCCACCATGATCAAGTAGGCATCATCCCTAAGATGCAAGGTTGGTTCAACATACACAAATCAATAAATGTGATACACCACATAAAGAGAACTAAAAACAACCACACAATCATCTCAATAGATTTAGAAAAGGTTTTCTTTTTTTTTTTTTTTTTTTTTTTGAGACGGAGTCTTGCTCTGTAGCCCAGGCTGGAGTGCAGTGGCCGGATCTCAGCTCACTGCAAGCTCCGCCTCCCAGGTTTAGGCCATTCTCCTGCCTCAGCCTCCGGAGTAGCTGGGACTACAGGCACCCGCCACCTCGCCCGGCTAGTTTTTTTTTTGTATTTTTAGTAGAGACGGGGTTTCACGGTGTTAGCCAGGATGGTCTCGATCTCCTGACCTCGTGATCCGCCCGTCTCGGCCTCCCAAAGTGCTGGGATTACAGGCTTGAGCCACCGCGCCCGGCAGAAAAGGTTTTCAATAAAATTCAACATCCCTTCATGTTAAAAACCCTCAACAAACTAGGCACTGAAGGAACATACCTCAAATAATAAGAGCCATTTATGAAAAACCCACAGCCAACATCCTACTGAACAGGCAAAAGCTGAAGGCATTTCCCTTGAAAACCAGAACAAGACAAGGATGCCCTCTCTCACCACTCCTATTCAACATAGTACTGGACGTCCTAGCTAGAGAAATCAGGCAATAGAAAGAAATAAAAGACACTCAAAGGAAGACAGAAAGTCAAACTCCCTGTTTGCAGACAATATGATTCTATGCTTAGAAAACCCCATAATCTCTGCCCAAAAGATACTTAATCTGACAAACAACTTCAACAAAGTTTTGGGATACGAAATCACTGTACTAGCTGTGCACAGTGACTCATGCCAGTAATCCCAGCACTTTGGGAGGCTGAGGCAGGTAGATCACTTGAGGCCAGGAGTTCAGACCAGCCTGGCCAACATAGGTAAATCCTGTCTCTACTAAAAATACAAAAACTAGCTGGGTTTGGTGGCCTATGCCTGTAATTCCAGCTATTTGGGTGGATGAGGCATGAGAATCGCTTGAACCCAGGAAGCAGAGGTTGCAGTAAGCCAAAGTTACACCACTGCACTCCAGCCTGGGTGACAGAGTGAGACTCTGTATCCACACTGAGAGCCAAATTAAGAATTCAATTTCATTCACAGCAGCCACAAAAAAAGGATAAAATAAATAGGAATACAGCTATAACCAGCCATAACCAAGGAGGTGAAAGACGTCTACAACAAGATTTAAAAAACACTGAAAGAAAGAAAACACAGATGACACAAACAAATGGATAAACAACCCATGCTCATGGATAGGAAGAATCAATATTGTTAAAATGGCCATACTGCCCAAAGCAATTTACAGATTCAATGCTATTCCTATCAAACTACCAATGACGTTTTTCACAGAATTAGAAAAAAACTATTTTAAAATTCATATGGAACCACAAAAGGGCCCAAATAGCCAAGGTAATCCTAAGTGAAAAGAACAATGCTGGAGACATCACATTACCCAACTTCAAACTATACTATAAGGCTACGGTAACCAAAACAACATGGTTCTGTTACGAAAACAGAAATATAGACAAATGGAACAGACAAACAGAGCCCAGAAATAATAGACAAACAGAGCCCAGAAATAATGCCGCACATCTACACAATCAAGAAAAACAAGCAACAGGGAAATAACTCTTCATTCAATAAATGATACTGGGATAACTGGCTAGCCATATGCGGAATATTGAAACTGGACTCCCTCATTACACCACATACAAAAATCAACTCAATATAGATTCAAGACTTAAATGTAAAACTTAAAACTATAACAACCCTGGAAGATAACCTAGGAAATACCATTCTGGACATAGAACTTGGCAAAAATTTCATAATGAAGATGCCAAAAGCAATTGCAACAAAAACAAAAATTAACAAATGGGACCTAATTAAACAAAAGAGCTTCTACCAGCAAAAGAAACTATCAACAGAATAAACAGACAACCTACAGAATGGGATAAAAAATTTGTGAACTACACACCAACCGAAGTCTAATATCCAGAATCTATAAGGATCTTAAATTTACAAGAAAAAAACACCACCATTAAAAGAGTGGGCAAAGTACACAAACACTTCTCAAAAGAAGACATGTGCGCAACCAATGAGCATATGAAAAAATGCTCAACATCACTAATCATTAGAGAAATGTAAATCTCACACCAGTTAGAACGGCTATTATTAAAAAATCAGAAAATAACAGATACTGGCAAGGTTACAGAGAAAGGCAATGCTTACACACTGCTGGTGGGAATGTAAATTAGCTCAGCCATTGTGCAAAGCAGTTTGGTGATTTCTCAAAGAACATAAAACACAATTGCCATTCAACCCAACAATCCCATTATTGGGTATATGCCCAAAGGAATATAAATCATTCTACCATAAAGACACATTCTTGCATATGGACAACACAGCACTCTTCACAATAGCAAAGATATGAAATCAACCTAAATATCCATCAACAGTAGACTGGATTTTTTTAAATGTGGTGTGTATATATATATACATTGAAATACTATGCAGCCATTAAAAAGAATGAGATCATGTCCTTTGCAGCAACATGGATGGAGCTGGAGACCATTATCCTAAGCAAACTAACACAGGGACAGAAAACCAAATATTGCACATTCTCACTTACAAGTGGAAGCCAAACTTCTGAGTACATACGGACACAAAGAAAGGAACAGACACCAGGATCTACTTGACGGTAGAGAGTGGGAGGATGGTGAGGATCAGAAAAGTATCTATTGAATACCAGGCTTATAACCTGGGAGACAAAATAAATCTGTACACCAAACTCTTATGACACGCGATTTACCTACATATAACAAACCTTTCCATGTACTCCCTGAACCTAAAATAAAAGTTAAAAAGAGACAGAGAGAGAAATAATTAGGGCAAGGATGACAGACTTTATTACACAAAGATTTAACATTTCTGTCATCAGCCGGGCATGGTAGTTCATGCCTGTAATCCCAGCACGTTGGGAGGCCAAGGTGTGTGGATCACCTGAGGTCAGAAGTTCGAGACCAGCCTGGTCAATATGGTGAAACTCAATCTCTACTAAAAATAGAAAAAATTTTAGCTGGGCGTAGTGGTGGGCACCTGTAATCCCAGCTACACTGGAGGCTGAGGCAGGAGAATCGCTTGAACCCAGGAGGCGGAGGTTGCAGTGAGCCAAGATTGCGCCATTGCACTCCAGCCTGGGCAACAAGAGTGAAACTTCATCTCAAAAAAAAAAAAAAAAAAAAATTCTGTCACCAAAAGACTCCACAAGCAAAACTGAAAGCAAACATCAAGTGTAGGGGAAAAAAATCTCCAAATATATTCCAAAGGGCTAATATTGCCAATATAAAGAGCTATTACAAACCAGTAAGAAAATTATAGGAATTACAATGTAAAAACAGACAAGATAGGAACAGGTAATTTGTAAAGGAAGAAATAATGGGCAAAAATAACCTTATTCTAACTGAATGCAATATATCAACAGTAGGATTATATGTATACATATATATATATATATATATATATATATATATTTTTTTTTTTTTTTTTTTGAGATGGAGTTTTGCTATTGTCGCCCAGGCTGGAGTGCAATGGCACCATCTCAGCTCACTGCAACCTCTGCCTCCTGGGTTCAAGCAATTCTCCTGTCCCAGCCTCCCAAGTAGCTGGGATTACAGGCACATGCCACCACACCTGGCAGATTATAGTATATAATGTATAGTGTATTCATACAAACCTGCAATATCGCTCTTTCAGGTAACAGTGAAATGTCACATTTTAGAGTCTCATCTACAAGAGAGCCTTCAGAAGAACTTTGTTCAGGAAAATTGGATTCTTCTGCAGTAGCTCTTTTGAGTATTAACCTATTTTTCCATTTTTTCAATTGAAGTTCATGTTTTAGTATCTGCAATGAAAATAATTTTAAAATTCCATGGAATTGCTGTAACGATCAAGAGAGATGACAGACATAAAGCACAGTGCTTGACACAAGAATAGAACAAATTAAACATTATTTATAATTGTCATCATTACTACACAACTATAATTTTTCATAAGCATGTTTAACGTTCCCTGAACCACCAAAGTATTACAGATCATTTCCATTAGTTGTCATAAAACACTGGCACAGGCAGCCACCTTGAAAGGCTGATCTAGTCCCCTCTTTCACAGATGAGGAAGTGAGGACCACAAAGTCAAGGCTCTGGCAGCAATGATAAAACTGGTAATTGGTGCATGGAGTGAAGGTGATTAACATACGGATAACAAAAAAGGGAAGTCAGAAGTAATGTATTTGGGAAATTGCCAAATTTATCATCACAGGAAGTCCCTATTTTAACTCTTGATACACTTCTGAAAACTGTGTAATAAACAAAGGTAGTAAGTATTTCAGTCATAAACATATACACACAATATTGGGGTAATATATATTAATGTAATATATATGTGTGTATGTATGTGTGTGTGTGTATATACACACACATATTAGAGCCTGAGGAAGAACACATGTGGAGCGCTTGACACACAGGTGTTCCCTGCCTCTGCTCCCAGCATACCCCTGCCAGCCTCCCTCCATTTAAGGGAATGTAGAATGATTGTTAGGTCAATAAATCATGTATCTAGAAAAAATGTTCTCTAAACACACAATTAACTATATAATACACATATATCTTAACAATATTATAGTATATACAATATACATTATATATATTAATATATATCAACTGTGTGCAAAACATCATGCTCAGCATTCAGAGACTACTAAGAGAACAACACTGCCTGCTCTCAGGGATTTTTGGTTTATTCGTTTTTTGAGAAGGAGTTTCGCTTTCGTTGCCCAGGCTGGAGTGCAGTGGCGTGATCTCGGCTCACTGCAACCTCCACCACCTCCAGGGTTCAAGAGATTCTCCTGACTCAGCCTCCCAAGTAGCTGGGATTACACGGGCCTGCCACCATGCCTGGCTAATTTTTATGTTCAGGGATGTTTAGCTGAAGCAGGTGTACAGGGGTGGACTGGTCATGTACTGTTACCTATTTCACTATTAGACAATCAGTGATCAGGCATAGAGGGCAGTGATCAAAACACTAGCTTAATAATACAGAGTGGTGGAAAGCACTGAATGAGCAGACTAATATAGTGTTAGGTACCCAAAGTAGAGCTGTTTCACTGGTAACACTGAAAAGGTAGTGTGCAAAAGGCAAAGCCTACAGGACAGCATACAAGACCATCAGCTCAAAACCTACACATTATAAACTTCTGGAGAGCATCTCAAGTAACCTCTGAGATGCTTAAAGCTTAGCACAGGCTCTAGCACTGTCTTAAGCATACATAAGTAATAAATCTCCTCATACTCTTTTGCTGCGTGTGTGCTATTGTTGGTCTCAACATCTGAACCAAATTCAGGCGAGTGGGGGCATTGATCCACGGGGCAACCACAAAAGAAGGGAATTTAACTTCACCCCACATTCTCTTTCCTATTTACCCTTACTTTGTATTTCAAAGAATATTAATAAAATATCTCCTACTAAATAATGTAACTACAGAAAAAAAATCCAGCATGTTTCTATGTCTGATCATAGTGTTACTTTGAACATACTAAACCAATATTAAGAAATGATATACTAATAGCTGAAGTAAATTTTAAATTATTAAGTTAAAGAACAAGAATCCCAGCCAGACGCAGTGGCTCACGCCTGTAATCCCAGCACTTTGGGAGGCCGAGGCGGGCAGATCACCTGAGGTCAGGAGTTCAAGACCAGCCTGGCCAACATGGCGAAACCCCGTCCCTACTAAAAACACAAAAAAATTAGCTGGGTGTGGTGGCAGGCGCCTGTAACCCCAGCTACCTGGGAGGCTGAGACAGGAGAATCGCTTGAACCTGGGAGGCAGAGGTTGCAGTGAGTCGAGATCACGCCATTGCACTCCAGCCTGGACAACAAGAGCAAAACTCTGTCTCAAAAAAATAAAAATAAAAAAAAAAAAAACAAGAATCCCTTCAAAAGTAGATAATATTCAGGATTTTAGTATTTTCCACACACAGCATTATTATTTGAGGCAACATGAATATAACTGAAAAATCCAGATTCTTAAAAAATTGTTTCAATATACAATACCAGCTCATCTTCTTTCTTTTTACTCTTAAGTCTTGCTCTATTCCGCCATTTTGTTAGGATAATGGACAGCTTGTGACAATAGATGATCTGTTGTATCCGCAATAGTGTATCTGAAGGAAATTTACTAGATTACTGTATATATTAATAGTTATAGCTGTTTCCAAAAAACACAAAGTGATTTAATATTCTATCATGTTTATAATATGAGCCAATGTCACATCTGATCATTTTTGTTTGGTTTTATTTACACTTGAAATTAATTACTTTTGATAGCATTAGTACTCTCGAGACTTTATCAACCTGGAAACATCACCTGTGCCCTCAGAAATTAAGATGTAATAGCTGCAATAGAAATCTCAAGACATGTATCATTTCTTTTTTTTTAAACAAGGTTGTTATTTGTAAAACCAGAACTTCTAAACTTTTTCATAAGAAATACAGTCATAACGTAGCATTTAGATCCAATGCCTTTGAATTTAATTTTATGTCCTATGATTAACCATTCCTAACCCTTCATTACACTAATATTAAAATCTTCAGCGGGTCCACTCTAACTGAGATACCAACCACAGCCAGTCAAAAAGAAATGATTCTCTGGTTTGCAACAGCCATCAACAAGTTATTATCAGGAGAGCTGCAAAAAAATCTAACCGGAAGACAAGAGCTCTCAGAGGTTATACTGAGTGGGCATGGATCACATTAATGTACCTCCCACTCACTCAGTATAACCCCCAAGGTCTTAAGAGAAAATAATTTTTAAGTTTCATCATATATACATTAAATGTAATATTTGTAAAAAGCATAAACCTCTTTACAAAAATAGTCACTTTTGGTACCTGTCCATATTATTTGGAACCCACCCAGGTCTCTATTACATAAAAAAGCTCATAGTAGATTCTATTTATATTCATGTATACATACACACAAATGCACACAAGATGTGATTTTAAATATGTCTGTTTTCTATTAAAATAAAATCCTTTGAGACAAATTTCATTAAGTATTTTTAAATTAGCAGCTCTACCTTCATTTCATGACAATTGTCTAGACATAAAAAAGACAGGTTCTCTAAGTATACAAAGTATGCTTAACTGTTAGTTTTTTTTATTATTTCAATAAATCGATACAAAAAGTAATTGCTACTAAGAAAGAATTTACTTTTAAGTTTTTCTTTCTGGTCTTCCATATAAGAGTGCCAGTGATGAAATACAGATTTCTGAAGTCTGAAATTGTAGCATGTCACTGCTCTGTTCATTTTTTCAGCCAGGGCGACATTTTCATTTGTGCGAGCTATGTCTCTCCAAGTGCTGCAGGCAGAAGACATTTTCTTAAAAATAATATTCTGATATTAGGGCAATATATCAGTCAATAAATTAAGGGGAACAAAGAACGACATCTCCTTTATGATCTCAAAAGCCACAGCATAGAAAGAAACTTCTACAACTTGGGTATGACCTGAAGAATTCCTAATAGTAATAGAGAAAAATGGAGATTATATGAGTCATATATCTTTTTGGATAAAATAAAGAAATCATGGGATGAAATCATGTTGTCATAATTTCAATTTACCAAAAGAACCACCTAATGATGTCTTTTTTTTAAAAGGAGTCTAAATTCCAAAACATATTTGGCTCCAACGGTTTCAGATAAGTTGACTGTGAAACTGTATTTTTAATTTTAAAGTTTTATTTTTTAAGAAAAGATAGTTATACCTTAAAGAAGTAAAATACATATTTTAACTAAGTAAAAGCTGATTAAATATAACAGAAATATATAATACAAAATGGTAGAAACATGATTAAATAGATAAAATCAGCACAACTGGCCCAAAGTGAATTTTTCTTTGTACGGAGGATATCAAGAATAAAAACACAAAGAGGAAGAAATTGTTTATAAAAATCACATTCTTACCAAAAATGAGTCTTTACTAAATGTCCAGTATAAAAGCTACAGGCTTTTATCATCAATTCTGGAGTCATCTAAAGTAAATAAATAATTGAAATACCCAATATTAGAAATAAATGGAATGCACGGACTACCTCGGCAAGATACTCAAGAAAAAGAGAGCAATGGATGCCAAGACAGAAGGGAATTGGGCAGTTGGAGACAGGAATGGGCTGAAAGAATTATATACCATTTATGTTTTGGAATTTTGTGTATGTCTATAAGCTATTTTTTTAAGTTAAAACCACAGCTTGATATATTTTCCCATTATATCTCACTTAGTTTGAAACATTTTGAGTTAAGCAACATGGCATTGTTATGATAATCTATATTTACAATAGTATAGAATTGCAGTTCTGCTGTTCACTATTAAAACAGAATGATTTTCTGAATCATTCTGAATCAAACAGAATGATTTTCTCAAGGATACAAACTGAGATTCTCTTTTCAACATAGAGGAATTCCTCATTTACCAAACAGGAACAGGAAAACCACATAAATTTAAAGTCTGAAGTGTGGACTATGCTTATAGAGATGCAAATTTATCACTTACAAACTATTCACAACAACATGTGGCAAGAGCTAACTGAAATCATCTACACCTTCTGTGCATTCTTTAATAAGTAAAGATATTATTATATTAAGATATTTATTATATGCACATGGCTACTGTTAGGTGTTAGTGGTGTTAAGTTTTCCTCTTATTTTATTGCCACTTTGCTTACTATATAGAAATACAAACATATGAATCACAACTATTTGGTGTATAGGTAAGTTTAGTCCAAATCTATACCAAAAGCCAGGAATTCTGAATTCCACTTTTCTAAGGCAAATGTTTTCTCCTTTGCACATTGCTGTAAATACTTTGTTAAATTAACAGATATGGCATATATATGTACAAGAAAGACCCACAGGACCCCTGACATGTGAAAATCCTCACTTTTGATGGAGATTAAATGCAAATTATGCCTACAGTGAGGGAAAACATAAATGATTCAAGTCATTCTTCACTAAATTCAGATTTTTATAGAAGAAAGGAATCCAGATAAGTAAAGAAGGAGTATTGAGGATATTATAGCAGACAGGATAAAAACCAAGAAGGGGATGAGGTGGCAGAGGCAAACAAATTTCATTAACATTACACTTTTTCAGTACTATTGTAGGTCCCTAAATTTCATGAGCCTGATTCTTTTTAGATGATATTACCTGAAAAGTCCTAAATAACTAACTACAGTAAATGATATGTCATAAAATATGAGTATATTATACGATCAAATGAATGTAGTTCAAAACATTATAGTAATAATGACTTTGAAAAGAATTATTAAAATTCAGCAAGCACCATTTGAACTCAAGTTTTCTTTTCTGATGATCAATTCTTTAAAAGAGCATAGAGGTATTTTCTATTCTATTATTGAAAGAAGTAGTTTAAATCCTCATTAATTCACGATTTATAATATACGAGAATTTTTGCTATTCTAATATTCATTTTTTAAGAGTTTCTCTTCATAAATTTTTACTTTAACTTTACATTTATTGTTCTCCCAGTTTGGAAGGAAGGAAGGAAGGAAGGGAGGGAGGGAGGGAGGGAGGGAGGGAGGGAGGGAGGAAGGGAGGGAGGGAGGGAGGGAGCGAAGGGAAAAGAAGGAAGAAGAGAAACAATTAAAATCATGATTTTTTCCTTATTATTACTATTGGTATACTCTTGTTTTCTTCACAGGGAAAAGCAACTTTAAGAGAGCATCTCCAAGGGACTAATATGCAAGAGGACTCCAGCCCAGTAATGCCCCATTCCCCACTTGGGGGTGGGCATGTGTTGACTTCACTGCAGCTCCAAGGAATCTCTGGCCAATCCAACCATTGGGCACATGCCTGGACCACTTAGTCACATGGCTTCACTTCCTCCATTCACGTTTCCACCACCTACACTCCAGCCAATGGCTTCCCACCCTTCATAGTCGTTGCATATTGTTTAACTGCTTCTGATTGGAAAACACTCTTCCTCTCACCTTTTAATTCCAGCTAGCAGTGTTTTGCACAGAGTAGGAGTTCAACAAATATGTATGTATTGATCGATCAACAGAATTAGAAAACTGCTTAGATGCAAGCCAATTCTCTGCCATCTGACTACCACAAATGGAGGGCAAAGGATTCTGGTAACAACTTTGTGGGGAAGTCAGTGGATAAACAGCAAGTTAGTGTTGGCTACAGATGGCCTCAGAGTGCCCTCACATAACACTCACACCACAAGTGCTGCTGTCCCCAGACACCTGTAGTTATAAATAAAGTGAGGGAGGAATGGACAGTGCACCACAATATGATTTCTGAGAGTCCAGGTACACTGTAAGGTTAATTTCTAGTCTGGAAATAAAAGAAAAAAATTCTACCATAAGAGATGATTTTTAAAGTTAAAGAGTGGGAATGTGTAAATAAACAATGAATTAGTTGTGAAAGATTTTTCATAATATTTAGTTAGGGTTTGACACTCCTTTTTTAGGCCAGTGGCCGACAGGAAGCCAGCTGGAATTACCTGTGAAACTTCTTGTAAACTACCCAGGTTCACTTCCCAAGATTTCTTAGCCCTCCACTCTTACCTGCTCTAAGGAATTACTGCGGTGATTAGTCACTATTATGACCGAGAGTATGTCTTATTCCTCATGTACACTAGGGACAGAAGAGTGTTAAGGCCCAATTTTTAAGCTGAGTTCCAGCAGCATACAATAGCACACACACTAGTTTCAAGGAAACATATTTGTATAGATTAGGAGAGAAAAATAAGTGAAATATAAAACTGATTTCTTTTTGAAAAGATATTATATGTAGCATGATTACAACCCAGTCCTGCAAAAATAGCTTATAAAAAAATTTCATTCCTCTGCCAGGGTTGGAGAAAAAAAGATTTAAAATTTCAAACTTACAGAGAAATAAAATAAACACCTAATACCCATAGTCATGTTTAACATTGTCAACATTCTGCCATACTTGCTTTTTCTATTTTAAAGTATATATATTAAGACATGACATTTCATCCCCCAAATCTTACAATGTCCATCTCTTAAAAAATGAGTACATTTTCTTTGCAACCACAATTCCATTATCCTGCCTTAGACACTTAACAGTAATTGCTTAATATCATTGTACCCATGCCATAGCCAACTCTCTGGAATTGGCCTCCAAATGTCTTATACGGTTTGTTCAAACTAGAATCCAGACAAGGACCATATATTTGCACTGCAAACTCTATGTGAGGATTTCAATAGCTACAGAAAAAAAGTTTTAGTTTTTCCTTCTCCTTTTCTATATTTTCAACATTTAATGAGTTGTGGAGGTGGGTTAACACTGGCCTAAATCTAATGGATTCTGTTACCTGGGTCTGTCTAATATTACATTCTAAAAGTCAGCCAGGCATGGTGGCTCACACTTGCAATCCTAAAACTTTGGATGCCTGAGGTGGGAGGATCCCTCAAGCTCAGGACTTAAAGAGTAGCCTGGACAACATAGTGAGACCTTGTCTCTACTAAAAATAAAAAATCAGCTGGGTACGGTAGCATGCACCCATAGTACCAGCAACTTGGGAGGCTGAGGTTGGAGAATCACTGGAGCTCAGATAGAGGCTGCAGTGAGCAAGCTATGATTGTGCCACTGCACTCCAGCCTGGGCAACAGAGTGAGACCCTCTCTCTCTCTCTGCTGTCTCTCTCTCTCTCTCTGTCTCTGTCTCTCTTTCTCCCTCCGCCCCCAATACACACACAAGCACGCACGCGCAACGTGCACACACACACACACACATAGAGTTCTAAAAGTCAATTTAAATATTTTTGTTTTGACAGACAGGAGACTAAGAAAGGCTTTTTTTGTTTGTTTTTTGTTTTTGTTTCTTTTTTCTTTTCCTATCCTCTGAAAGAAAAACAAGAATGGGGATAGGGGTGGGGAGTCACATGGCATCTGTCTCTGCCACCTGAATTGGGGGTCTGACTCTTAGGGAAGAAAGAACTGCAGGCAGAATCCAAAAGAATTGCTCCCATGAGGCACACAGCACTATTTGTGCAATACAAAGTGAAGGAAAGGCATGTTCCCCACTACTGTACAGCACACATAGCACAAAGCCATCAAATTTCATGTGACTTTAAATTTTGCAAACTTAAACTAATGTGATACAAAAAATATTACAAGAGTCTTACATTATGCCAAATTTTGAAATAATACAATCCTTCAAATTAAAATTTTACTGAGGGGTATTTCCTTTCGAAGCTGGTGGGAAAACAAAAGTTTAAGTTCTTGCCACAAAGTGGTACTATTTCAGCAGGTAAACGAATGTGGCTTTAGTCTTGAAGTATGAGTTTGAGTTATTAGCAGTCTTCAGAAAAATATGGCATCTTGTGAAAAGTGTGACCAACCAGCGTGGTCTGAGTAAAGCCGGCAGGCCAAGGGAAAGGAAGAGTATTTGGCACTTAAGGATTTGCAGGTGTACAGCCTGGAGCACCAGCTCAGGCAGACATTGGGGCTCTTAGGAAGACCAGGGTGGCAGTTCTAGGGTTCCCTTTCAGATGGCCTCACTGGTTCCAGACAGACACTAGGAAGAATTCCTGAATTCACATGGGATAGCTTTGGGATTCCCAGACACAAATGGGTAGAACTGGAGGGGAAACTGACCTCCTGTGTTATGAAGACAGGAGCTAGAGGCAGCAAAATTTGGGATACTCCTATTAACACTGCTGTAGTTGTACCCCAGGCTGGTGAGACCTGGGAAAGTATTGTACTAAATGAAAAAATAATGAAATCCTATTATAAATCATTACTGTTGACTTAACAGATACCAAATTTATGGCTCTTAATATAAGTAGTAACTGGTCCCATTAATTTTTAATTTTGTAAGATATTATTCATTTACTATATGTAAAAAAATGCATTTAAACAACAGCTATAGAAAAAAAAAGTTTCAGTTCTATAAAATAAAGTACCTAGTAAAGTATTAAGAATCTGGCAAGAATCAAATGTAAAATAAATGTAAATCATTAACTTTATATTATAATTTTTAGCTTTCAGCATACTGTAATATTATTTTTCTTCTAGCAAGCAATTCCCTTTTTTGCTCAGTTAACCTGTGAATCAAAAGATTATATACAAAACTGTCTTAACATAATTCACCATATTATAAAGTACCATGCCTTTACTTCATTAATGACCTTTATTTACATCCCACATAGTATCATTCTAGAATAGGGGTCTCCAACCTCCAGGCCACAGACTGTTACAGGTCCATGGCCTGTCGGGAACCAGGCCACACAGCAGGAGGTGAGCAGCAGGCAAGCGAGCATTACCTCCTGAGCTCCATCTCAGCAGCCGCAGCATTAGATTCTCACAGGAGCACGAACCCCACTGTGAAGGGTGCACGCAAAGGATCTAGGTTGCGTATTCCTTACGAGAATCTAACTAATGCCTAATGATCTGAGGTGCAACAGTTTCATCTTTAAATCACCCCCACCACCCCACCACAGTCCATGGAAAAAATTTCTTCCATGAAACTGATCTCTGGTACCAAAAAGGCTGGTGACTGCTGTTCTAGAATAATAGTAGCAAAATAGAATGGGGATTATAAATATGTGTTGAATGGATATGTCTAATTTAAATCCCTACCAACTCTGATTTTATTTATTTTTCAAAAGCCCTAAAAGTTAATAACAATAGTAAAAAGAAGCCATGTCTTTAATACAGAGAGAACATATCTTTATATATAGCAGCACGGCATGCATGGTATAAAGTGTTGAATTTTTCATGATAAGTCATTTTTCTTATTTCTTGATATCCTGAAAATTATTTATTTATTTATTTATTTATTTTTTTATTTTTTTTTTTTTATTTTTGAGACAAAGTCTCTATCTGTCACCCAGGCTGGAGCACAATCTTGGCTCACTGCAACCTTCACTCCCCGGTTCAAGTGATTCTCATGCCTCAGCCTCCCCAGTAGCTGGGATTACAGGTGTACACCACCACACCCAGCTAATTTTTATATTTTTAGTAGAGAGGGGATTTCACCATGTTGCCCAGGCTGCCCTGGAACTCCTGGCCTCAACTGATCTGCCCACTTTGGCCTCCCAAAATGCTGGAGTTACAGGCACGAGTCACAGTACCTGGCCCCAAAGAGTCTTTAATGCCTAAAGGGCTTTTGTGCCTGGACAGAAATGCTCACTAACATTTGTACTTCAATGCTTTTTATCAATAAACACATATTTAAATAAGTACAATTTTGGAAACTCAATGTTTCTTAAACATGTAATGTTTGTTACCAACTTCATTAAGTAAAGTCCCTGAAATAATTTAAACTACAATTACAATTTACAAACCCATTCCTTAGAACACCTAAAATGCCATAAATAGCAGACAGAATATACAAAAATATCATTATTATATGTTACACTTAAACTTATCCTAAACAACATGAATCTAACTCACATCTTCATTATTTCCACATTTCACTATTTTTTACTCCTTCCAGATTACAGTAACGTTTATTTTGATGCCCTATCAGATAACAGTAATGTACCCAGTTTCAAAAGAAATGAAATATCTTTGCAAAGCCAACAAGGATACAGGATCAACCAACTGATTATCAACCAACTGATTTTTGTTTGGGGCACAGGCACTGTCTACCTCTCCCAAATGATTAAAACTCCAGCCCCTAAGGGTCCTAAGATTAACTTTCCTTTCCATAGTTAAACTTTGTTTATCAGTAAGACTTTTCAAATCCACATCTTTCATTTACATTTTAGGGTTTTTTTTACATGGTGCTCCTCTGTGACAGCATTATTTTAAAATATTTTATATTTTATTATTTTGAAAGGCACAGTGGGTCATGCCTGTAATCCTAGCACTTTGGGAGGCTGAGGTAGGAAGATCACTTGAGGCCAGGAGTTTGAGACCAGCCAGGGCAACACAGTGAGACCCTGTCTGTACCAAAGGAAAAAAAAATTAGCCAGGTATAGTAGCTCACACCTAGTAGCCCCAGCTACTCAGGAGGCAGAGGCAGGAGGATTGTTTGAGCTCAGGAATTCAAGGTTACAGTGAACAATGATCATGCCACTGCACTCCAGCAAGAGTGACAGAGTGAGACCCTGTCTGTAAAAGAATATTTTTGGGCATGCTTCCAAGACGGTCAAGTAGAAACAGCTCCAGTCTGCAGCTCCCAGTGAGATCGACACAGAAGACGGGTGCATTTCCAACTGAGGTATCCGGTTCTTCTCATTGGGACTGGTTGGACAGTGGGTGCAGCCCACAGAGGGTGAACTGAAGCAGGGTAGGGCGTTGCCTCACCCAGGAAGCACAAGGGGTCAGGGAGTTTCCCTTTCCTAGCCAAGGGAAGCTGTGACAGACTGTACCTGGAGAAACGGGGCACTCCTGACCAAATACTGTGCTTTTCCCATAATCTTAGCAACCTGCAGACCAGGAGATACCCTCCCATGCGTGGCTTGGTGAGTCCCACACCCACAGAGCCTTACTCATTGCTAGCGCAGCAGTCTGAGATCTACCGGCGACACTGCAGATTGGCAGGGGGGAGGGGCGTCCGCCATTGCTGAGGCTTGAGTAGCTCACAGTGTAAACAAAAAGGCCAGGAAGCACAAACTGGGTGGAGACCACCACAGCTCAGCAAGGCCTACTGCCTCTATAGATTCCACCTCTGGGGACAGGGCACAGTAGAACAAAAGGCAGCAGACAGCTTCTGCAGACTTAAACATCCCTGTCGGACATCTCCAAAGACCGCAGTGGCTCTCTCAGCATGGCGTTTGAGCTCCGAGAACTGACAAGACTGCCTCCTCAAGCGGGTCCATCACCCCCATATAGCCTGACTGGGAAACATCTCCCAGTAGGGGCCGAAAGACACCTGAAACAGGTGGGTGCCCCTCTGGGATGAAGCTTCCAGAGGAAGGATCAGGCAGCAATATTTGCTGTTCTGCAGCCTCCGCTGGCGATACACAGGCAAACAGGGTCTGGAGTGGACCTCCAGCAAACTCCAACAGACCTGCAGCTGAGGGGTCTGACTGGTAAAAGGAAAGGAAAACTAACAAACAGAAAGGAATATCATCAACATCAACAAAAATGACATCCACACCAAAACCCCATCTGTAGGTCACCAACATCAAAGACCAAAGGTAGATAAAATCACAAAGATGGGGAGAGACCAGAGCAGAAAACCTGAAAATTCCAAAAAAACAGACTGCTTCTTCTCCTCCAAAGGATCGCAGCTCCTCACCAGCAACGGAACAAAACTGGATGGAGAATGAGTTTGACAAATTGACAGAAGGAAGCTTCAGAAGGTGGGTAATAACAAACTTCTCCAAGCTAAAGGAACATGTTCTAACCCATCGCAAGGAAGCTAAAAACCTTGAAAAAAAATTAGACAAATGGCTAACTAGAACGAA
Organism: Macaca nemestrina; assembly: GCF_043159975.1. Taxonomy (NCBI): domain Eukaryota; kingdom Metazoa; phylum Chordata; class Mammalia; order Primates; family Cercopithecidae; genus Macaca; species Macaca nemestrina. The sequence goes on along the minus strand of NC_092128.1, from coordinate 56,146,574 downwards.
CAGTGTAGAGAAGACCTTAAATGACCTGATGGAGCCAAAAACCACGGCACGAGAACTTCATGACGCCTGTACAAACTTCAATAGCCAATTCGATCAAGTGGAAGAAAGGATATCGGTGATTGCAGATCAAATTAATGAAATAAAGCGAGAAGGCAAGATTAGAGAAAAAAAAGTGAAAAGAAACGAACAAAGTCTCCAAGAAATATGGGACTAAGTGAAAAGACCAAATATACGTTTGATTGGTGTACTGGAAAGTGACGGGGAGAATGGAACCAAGTTAGAAAACACTGCTCAGGATATTATCCAGGAAAACTTCCCTAACCTAGCAAGGCAGGCCAACATTCATATTCAGGAGATACAGACAACACCACAAAGATACTCCTCGAGAAGAGCAACCCCAAGACACATAATTGCCAGATTTACTAAGGTTGAAATGAGGGAAAAAATGTTAAGGGCAGCCAGAGAGACAGGTCAGGTTACCCACAAAGGGAAGCCCATCAGACTAACAGCAAATCTCTCGGCAGAAACCCTACAAGCCAGAAGAGAGTGGAAGCCAACATTCAACATTCTTAAAGAAAATAAGTTTCAACCCAGAATCCCCTATCAAGTCAAACTAAGTATCATAAGTGAATGAGAAATAAAATCCTTTACAGACAAGTAAATGCTGAGATATTTTGTAACCACCAGGCTTGCCTTACAAGAGCTCCTGAAGAAAATACTAAACATGGGAAGGAACAACCAGTACCAGTCACTGCAAAAACATCCTAAATGGTAAAGACCATCGATGCTATGAAGAAACTGCATCAATTAACAGGCAAAATAACCAGCTAACATCATAATGACAGGATCAAATTCAAACATAACAATATTAACTTTAAATGTAAATGGGCTAAATGCCCCAAAAAAAGACACAAACCAACAAACTAGATAAAGAGTCAAGACCCATCAAGTGTGTTGTATTCAGGAGACCCATCTCATGTGCAAAGATGCACACAGGCTCAAAATAAAGGGATGGAGGAAGATCTACCAAGCAAATGAAAAGCAAAAAAAAAAAAAAAAAAAAAGCAGAGGTCGCAATCCTAGTCTGATAAAACAGACTTTAAACCAACAAAGATCAAAAAGAGACAAAGAAGGCCATTACATATTGGTAAAGGGATCAATTCAACAGGAAGAGCTAACTATCCTAAATATATATGCATCCAATACAGGAGCATCCAGACTCATAAAGCAAGTCCTTAGAGACCTACAAAGAGACTTAGAATCCCACACAATAATAATGGGAGATTTTAACACCCCACTGTCAATATTAGACAGATCAACGAGACAGAAGGTTAACAAGGATATTCAGGACTTGAACTCAGCTCTGGACCAAGCAGACCTAAGAGACATCTACAGAACTTTACACCCCAAGTCAACAGAAAATACATTCTTCTCAGCACCACATCATAGTTATTCTAAAATTGACCACATAATTGGTAGTAAAATAATCCTCAGCAAATGTAAAAGAACAGAGATCACAAAAAACTGTCTCTCAGACCACAGTGCAATCAAATTAGAACTCAGGATTAAGAAACTCACTCAAAACTGCACAACTACATGGAAACTGAACAACCAGCTCCTGAATGACTACTGGCTAAATAACAAAATTAAGGCAAAAATAAACATGTTCTTTGAAACCAATGAGAACAAAGATACAATGCACCAGAATCTCTGGGACACATTTAAAGCAGTGCGTAGAGGGAAATTTATAGCACTAAATACCCACAACAGACAGTGGGAAAGATCTAAAATCGACACCCTAACATCACAATTAAAAGAACTAGAGAAGCAAGAGCAAACAAATTCAAAAGCTAGCAGAAGGCAAGAAATAACTAAGATCAGAGCAGAACTGATAAGAAGGAGATAGAGACACAAAAAACCCTTCAAAAAATCAATGAATCCAGGAGCTGGTTTTTTGAAAAGATCAACAAAATTTATAAACTGATAGCAAGACTAATAAAGAAGAGAGAAGAATCAAATAGATGCAATAAAAAATGATGAAGGAGATATCACCACCGATCCCACAGAAATACAAACTACCATCAGAGAATACTATCAACACCTCTACACAAATAAACTAGGAAATCTAGAAGAAATCGATAAATTCCTGGACACATATACCCTCCCAAGACTAAACCAGGGAGAAGTTGAATCTCTGAACAGACCAATAACAGGTTCTGAAATTGAGGCAATAATAGCCTACCAACCAAAAAAAGTCCAGGACCAAACAGATTCACAGTCAAATTCTACCAGAAGTACAAACAGGAGCTGGTACCATTCCTTCTGAAACTATTTCAATCAATAGAAAAAGACAGAATCCTCCCTAACTCTTTTTATGAGGCTAGCATCATCCTGATACAAAAGCCTGGTAGAAACAAAACAAAAAAAAGAGAATTTTAGACCAATATCCCCGATGAACATCAATGCAAAAATCCTCAATAAAATACTGGCAAACTAAATCCAGCAGCACATCAAAAAGCTTATCCATCACGACCAAGGTGGCTTCATCCCTGGGATGCAAGGCTGGTTCAACATATGCAAATCAGTAAACATAATCCATCACATAAACAGAACCAATGACAAAAACCACATGACTATCTCAATAGAAGCAGAAAAGGCCTTTGACAAAATTCAAAAGCCCTCCATGCTAAAAACTCTCAATAAACTAGGTATCAATGGAACATATCTCAAAATAATAAGAGCTATTTATGACAAACCCACAGCCAATATCCTACCAAATGCGCAAAAACTGGAAGCATTCCTTCTGAAAATCAGCACAAGACAAGGATGCCCTCTCTCACCACTGCTATTCAACAAGTTTTGGAAGTTCTTCTGGCTAGGGCAATCAGGCAAGAGAAAGACATAAAGGGTATCCAATTAGGAAAAGAGGAAGTCAAATTGTCTCTGTTTGCAGATGACATGATTGTACATTTAGAAAAACCTATCGTCTTAGCCCAAAATCTCCTTAAGCTGATAAGCAACTTCAGCGAAGTCTCAGGATACAAAATCAATTTGCAAAAATCACAAGAATTCCTATACACCAATAAGAGACAAACAGAGAGCCAAATCATGAATGAACTCCCATTCACAGTTACCACAAAGAGAATAAAATACCTAGGAATACAACTTGCAAGGGATGTGAAGGACCTCTTCAAGAAGAACTACAAACCACTGCTCAACACAATAAAAGAGGACATAAACAAATGGAAAAACATTCCATGCTCATTCACAGGAAGAATCAATATCGTGAAAATGACCACACTACCCATGGTAATTTACAGATGCAAGGCTATCCCCATCAAGCTACCACTGACTTTCATTACAGAATTGGAAAAAACTACCTTAAATTTCATATGGAACCAAAAAAGAGCCCACATAGCCAAGACAATCTTGAGCAAAAAGAAGAAAGCTGGAGGCATCACACTATCTGACTTTAAACTATACTACAAGGCTATAGTAACCAAAACAGCATGGTACTGGTACCAAAACAGACATATAGACCAAAAGAACAGAACAGAGCCCTCAGAAATATTACCACACATCTACAACCATCTGATCTTTGACAAACCTGACAAAAACAAGAAATGGGGAAAGGGTTCTCTATTTAATAAATTGTGCTGAAAAAACTGGCTAGCCAATTGTAGAAAGCTGAAACTGGATCCCTTCCTTACACCTTATACAAAAATTAACTCAAGATGGATTAAAGACTTAAATGTAAGACCTAAAACCATAAAAACCCTAGAAGAAAACCTAGGCAATACCATTCAGGACATAGGCATGGGCAAAGACTTCATGACTAAAACACCAAAAGCAATGGCAACAAAAGCCAAAATAGACACATGGGATCTAATTGAACTAAAGAGCTTCTGCAGAGCAAAAGAAACCATCATCAGAGTGAACAGGCAACCTATAGAATGGGAGAAAATCTTTGCAATCTACCCATCTGACAAAGGACTAATATCCAGAATCTACAAAGAACTTAAACAAATGTACAAGAAAAAAACAACCCTACCAGAAAGTGGGCAAAGGATATGAACAGACACTTCTCAAAAGAAGACATTTATGCAGCCAAAAAACATATGAAAAAAGCTCATCTTGGCCGGGCGCGGTGGCTCACGCCTGTAATCCCAGCACTTTGGAAGGCCGAGGCGGGCGGATCACAAGGTCAGGAGATGGAGACCACGGTGAAACCCCGCCTCTACTAAAAATACAAAAAATTAGCCAGGCCCGGTGGCAGGCGCCTGTAGCCCCAGCTACTCAGGAGGCTGAGGTGGAAGAATGGCATGATCCTGTGAGGCGGAGCTTGCAGTGAGCCCAGATCGTGCCACTGCACTCCAGCCAGGGGGACAGAGCAAGACTCCGTCTCAAAAAAAAAAAAAAAGCTCATCATCACTGGTCATCAGAGAAATGCAAATCAAAACCACAATGAGATACCATCTCATGCCCGTTAGAATGGGGATCTTTAAAAAGTCAGGAAATAACAGATGCTGGAGGGGATGTGGAGAAATAGAAATGCTTTTACAGTGTTGGTGGGAGTGCAAATTAGTTCAACCATTATGGAAGACAGTGTGGCGATTCCTCAAGGATCTAGAACTAGAAATACCATTTGACCCAGCAATCCCATTACTGGGTATATACCCAAAGGATTATAAATCATGCTGCTATAAAGACACATGCACACATATGTTTATTATGGCACCTCTGTCGCCCAGGCCAGAGTCCAGTGGTGTGATCTCAGCTCACTGCAACCTCTGCCTTCCGGGTTCAGGCAATTCTCCTGCCTCAGTCTCCCATGTAGCTGGGATTACAGGTGTGTGCCACCACACCCAGCTAATTTTTTTGCATTTTTAGTAAAGACGGGGTTTCACCATGTTGGCCAGGCTGGTCTTGAACTCTTGACCTCAGGTGATCCACCTGCCTTGGCCTCCCAAAGTGCTAGGATTACAGGTGTGAGCCACCACACCAAAGCTGAATATACCATCTCAAAAGCAAAAAGAATTGCATAATCTTCTTAAACTGCATTCACTAGTCTTTTTGTTAGTGGTTCTGTGGTAATGTTATTCAGAAATCATTATATGCGCATGGTAGGATACAAATAATAAGGAATTATATTAAGATCTCTAAGAGTCAAAATTCATTAAAAGTGGTTGAACCAGATCATGTGTGCTCCCTGATGTGATGCACTAGGAAAAACACAACAGCTCTATACAATATTCTTGTCACCAAAAAAAGTTGGTAGTGGGTAACCTGAATGAAATCAAACATCTAGATTTAAATACCAGCTTGCAGGAAATACAGGAAACAGAGCAAGTAAAACGACGCTAGAGGAAGCAGTGAGAATGTGGGACATTTTACAAGGCAAATTATCTGTTTCCTTCAATAAATAAGTCACATGGGGAAAAAATAAGACAAGGAGAATTCCTGTCCATTACAAGAGACGTTAGATAAATAACAACCAAGGGCAATATGCAGACTCTGTATGGATTCTGATTTGAACAGAGCCACATGTAAAAAGGCATTTTTGAGACACTCTGGGAAACTCAAATATAGAATATGCATCTGAATATAATCAGGACTAGATGACATTTAGGAATTATTGTTATTCATTCATAAGACAGTAGCACTGTGTTTCTATTTTCTAAAAATATAGTATCTTATTAGAGATGCACACTACAGTATAATATAATTTCTGGGATCTGCTTTCTAATACTCTGGCAAAAATGAAGGAAGAGAGAAGAAATTAACAAGATTGGCAAAATGCTGATTATTGTTCAAGTTAGATGATGAGTGATCATTATGGTATTCCTTCTACTTTTGTGTTGTATTAAAATGTTTCCATAATAAAAAGATTTTTAAAATTTTATATATGCTTTCTCTTGTAGTTAGAAGGCCCATCTGGAGATTTCATTTCCTAAGAAATGAGAACCAAGTCTGTGAAGCTCATTTCCTCCTTACAATGGTTGATTCTTTCATCTTGGAACAGTCGAAACAATGAAATTGTCTTTCCTTCTACTGTTATGAGAGCAGTTCCTACTTTTTCTTTACTATTTGGCTTACTCACAGTTTGCTGTATTCACTCTTCTTTAAGTAAAGAGACATATTTATCCTTTATAAATAGGCACTGATAAAAAAAAAATTCAGTCGAATTAAATGTAAAGGAATTTAATTGAGCAATGAACAATTCATGAATTGGGCAGCCCCCAGAATCACAGCAGATTCACAGAGACTCCAGTGCAGTCACGTGGTGGAACAAGATTAATAGACAAAAAAAAGGGAAATGACATGCTGAAATCGGAAGTGAGGTACAGAACAGCTGGACTGGTTACAGATTGGTGTTTGCCTTATTTGAACACAGTTTGAACACTCAGCAGTGTATGAATGGTTGCTGGGATTGGCCAAGACTCAGCTATTGATACAGGTGCATACTCCTAGTTAGGTTTTCAGTCTTGTCTACCTATTAAGCTAGGCTGTAGTTCATCCACAAAAACTCAAATATAGAAGCAGGGAATCCTTCTCAGGCCACATTTAGTTCACTTTAACAACTCCCTGCTTTTGGTCAGTTTCTCAATTTTGAGAGATTGACCAAAACTTTAATTATCAATGTCACTATCATCATTGTAAAAGTAGTTATTTGGTCTTCAAACACACTGGGAAACAGTGTGTTTTGTAGAGCACTGAGTTTTGCAAAGGTAAAAACAAGTATGAGTAGAGGTACCCTTTATGGGTATCTCTTTATGCTAGAATGTCCTATTTACTGGAGAAAAACAAAACCTGGTCTGTTCTAGGATCTATGTGTTTCCGTAAAGTCTTAATTTGATTATGTCACATTTAGCATGAGTGACCCCATTTTAGTTTGGTTTGGCCTGTTGGGGGCCTAGTGAATGAGCTTAGTCCAAAACAATGGCCTCCTATAACTTTGTTTAAAAAAGATTCCCCCTTTTTGGTCAGGCTCTCACTTACGTAAAAGTGTGACCACAATTGAGGGCCTTAGTGCCACTCTCAGTTACCATCATTTTGGGTTTCCAGTCTCACCACATCATTCATAGGTTATAGTATCCTCAGGGTCACACATTTCTTTCAGCTCATGCCTTTCCATTTGAAGAGAGACCATTTGACATTCTAGAGATGGCTGCATACAAGCATTTAAAACCTTCAAGAGAATACAGTGCACCAGGGAGACTATTATTATGACTCTCGGGAGGATAATACCAAGAGTTTAGAGTATGCTTCTCACCCAGGGTACCCATAAACCAAACCACCTAAAATTAAATAGATTAAAGAATGAGCTGGATAAAGAGTCTACTTGCTTTAAGTGGTCTTTTCATTAATTCTCTACAACTGAATTTTTATAATCTACATTTGATGTATTTCTCCACAGGCCACAAGCGTCAGAATCTGTTTACCCAATTCTATTATTTAGCATAACTTTCACAAGAGAATTTAAAGTCTGTTGTGTAACAGTAGACTTTACATTAGAATCTGCTATACAGCCTATCATGAGGGATACATTTCTAATTATTGCCTCTTTTATTCTAAACCACGGAAAACGGACCTAACAAATGATGTCCTTCTAGAAGAGTGAAGGCCTCCTGGCAATGTTCTATTTAACCCATGATGTGGGTTAAGAGGAGTTTTGACTAACTACGAGGCGATATATGTACCATTAAAGTTTCTCACCTATGTTGGGCCTTCATCTTTTATCCATCAAAGTATAAAGTTATTCATGTATAAGGCTGGCTGCAAAATCCTTCACGAATGAAAGTATACCCTATAAGTGCACATAATAGACCCCCTCTTCATTTCTATTGGCTATAGAGGCATAAATAAGGAAAAAATATTCAAAGATAAGAGTCTCATAGTAGTAGATGTCTTGATCCGTGATCTCGGGAAAAGCTGTTTACATCAAGGATGTCTTCTTCTTCTGGGGAGAAACTTTCTTGGTTAGTTTTACCTTAAGGGTTCCAATGGGTGTACAGTTCCAAGAGTGTGGAGGGACCCTTCTCAGTTGTGAGATTATGCACTCAAGGTTCAAGGTTCCAAAGTTTTGTTGCAGTGTGGATGGCAAGCACAGTGTTTCTCTGATGTTCTCAAAAGATCCAATCTTCAGGTTCTAGATTGTGAAGCAGTTGATTGTCCTCAATGAACCATAAAAACTTTCTTTACCTGGTGAAAATATACTGCGGCATAATAATTACTGTAACATAAAACATGCATTGAAAATGACAATTGAATGAACTCCCTTTATAAATGTTTAAATGACCCATCGGATAGCCAAACGTACCTGAAGGTTTGATTATCTTCCCAGGATTATGGAACCAAACACTGGTTTTAAACTATTTTTGAAATTTATAAGTCATTATATCAATATATTCAATTTTGGTGATTTTATTTTTTCCATGATGAGTCATGGAATGCAGAGCCTTTAATAACAAAAGCTTTAAGGGCTCAGGAAGGACAGGATAGCCTTCCTGGTCTTCCATGAGTCTATGTTTAATATTGGACTTATGTCCTCTTGAATACCAGTTGTTTTTCCAATTTAAATTCATAGCAGTGATAACTAATGGTTATCATAGGCAATTAGACTTAGACTATGGAGTTCAAATTGTATATCTAATCAATTTCAGTATCAGCTGGTTTAACATGAAAATCTTGGCAAAGTATTTTCTTGGTATTTAATTAATTTTTTGTTTTACTTGGGTTAGCAGTTTTATACAAGGAAATTTGGTTATTTCTGTGGTAGACAATAACTTAACATAATAACCATAATTATGGTTGATAGTATATACTCAGACATATTAGAATTTTAGAAATCTTATACATTTTTTTTTTTTTGAGATGGAGTCTTGCTCTGTCACCCAGGCTGGAGTGCAGAGGCAAGATCTTGCCTCACTGCAACCTCCGCCTCCTGGGTTCAAGTGATCTTCTGCCTCAGCCTCCCAAGTAGCTGGGATTACAGGTGCTCACCACCATGCCTAATTTTTTGTACCTTTAATAGAGACGGGGTTTCACCATGTTGGCCAGGCTGGTCTCAAACTCCTAGCTTCAGGTGATCTGCCTTCCTCGGTCTCCCAAAGTGTTGGGATTACAGGCATAAGCCACCATGCCTGGCCCCATACAATTTTAGAACATACATTAATATCATTCACTAAAATATAACCTGAAGATTAAACATTATTTTTATTTTGACAACGCTTCCCATGTAACTTAACATGTTAAATAATTCTGTTTACCTCTCTTTTGGATGCTTCAGGGGCCCTCTGTAGCATTCCAAAGTTAGAGGTCAGAAAAGACCATTTTAAAGCTGAATTTTGGGAAGCCTATTAAATATTGGGAAGCCTATTAAATATGTTAAAGTTGTAAAACACTTGATATTATGAACTAGAATTCCACGTCTAGTTGGCTAAGTCATTCATTTAGCCAAAATGATGACTAGAAAATTTTTTAAAAGGCAAAAACCTTTACTCATTGATAGAGGGAAGACTTAGCTTTCCAAACAATCTGTCTTTTGTCTTTCTTTTTTTTTTTTTTTTTTTTTTGGTAGCGTATTTAAAAGGCAAACAAAACAAAAATTTTTCATTATCTTCTAACATTACATGAAAATCTTGTTCAAAAGAGAAAGTCAAATTTCATTAGTGGACTTGCATTAGTGGACTATTAATGTCAACCCCAATTTTTAATAAAACCTCACAGACAAATCTATCCAATCTTAATCAGTTTGACCATAAGGTGAGACTTTCATAAACCTTTTATAACACTGTACCAATTTTTGTTAAAGAGCAGATTAGTGCTTTAAGAAAAACCTGTTGTGCTTTTATTTCAATATTCAATTTACAGAAAAACTGAACAATACACCTTTAAATTTAGTCAATATTTTCACACATAGAATTTCTTTTACAAAGTTAATTTTTACAAACCTTCCACAACTTGTTCAAACCTTTAGCTTTATTCTATTTAATTTAAAACAGTCCTTTAACCCTCTAAACTAGGTAAAAATTTACATTCTCATGCATTCTTACAATCTCTTACCAAAAACACGTTTCATTCTCCTCACACACCTTGCACGTAAACCTAGTTTTTCAGTAGTCTCAGTTACATGTTATAATGGTAATTCTTAGCAACTTTCACTTTGGGTACATAAATTTTCTTTTATGAATCCTTTCATGACTTACATAGACCATCTACAATGTGCTTGGTCTTTCTGACTTGTCCTAAACATCCCTCTTTTTAAACAACCAGTCATTTTACTTTAGGACAAGAATTTACTATACAAGATCCTTCCTTATATAAAATCTCTTTTCTTTATAACCTTCTTTTCGTAGCTAGGTGGCATGGCTAATTCCACATATCCCCAGGCCTTATTTAAAATGTAATGTCTCCAAAATAAATTGAGCAATTTTCAAGGGTCAAAGCAGTTTATGGCCTTAAAAATCTTAAGCAAACCTAATACCTGGCCTGCATAATTTAGACTAAATGTATTTATTTATCAATAATCTTTAGAGCTGTTTTTATTTCCCAAAGATGACTAAAATTACATGAACTAAAAGGCATTAAAGTTTTTATTTTTCTGTCAAAATATTTAAGCACTTTTTTTGTTTAAACCAATTAGAGTTCTTTTATACAAACACTACACACACAACACATATATAACTACACAGACAGACCAAAGAAGATTACTACAGTAGTTTAATATTCTCCATTTGCCAGTTTTTAAGTTTCTTAATTAGATTATTGGCTTTAGGGTAGAGTTCTTGGAAGAACAGGGCCAAGAAAGGGTCTCTGGTGCCTCATGTTTTTCCCAAGGAGTCCCAGGCTCTGAGAGCTTGAATATCCACTTTTAATTAAGCTGACTTTTAACCACAGCACTCTTTAATAAAGTCCTTTTAAAATTTCTTATTACCCAACTTTACGCAGGCCAAAGAGCTGATATTTCTGGCTTTTAAACTTTACCCAAGGTAACCTCACAGGTGCTCTGAGAAAGGAAAATTCAAAACAGTTCGTGGAGGGGAAGAGAATCAAAAAATGGCAAAGGTCACCCAAATATCATTCAGAAAGGCTCATCCCCTAAGCTAGGGATTGAATTCTGAACCCGGGCCACCATTGTGAAAAGAGAAAGCATGGCCACGTGGCTATAAGATCAAGCTCCTAAACACGTAACTGACCAGTTTGCTGGGTCGTCTTGAACAACAGGCTTATGAGGTTTTGGGCACACATTTTATCCTAAGGTACCCCTCTTTATGACAAAACAATACAGAAAGACACACAAAGCACATCAGATTCACTAGAGCTTAAGACAAGCCTCAGAATTCTTTTTTGTATGAATCAAAACTTTACATAGGAGATAACAGTGATTTTTACCATTCATTTAAACATTTTGCACAAAGAAAAAGAGGGAAAAAGCCAGAAATCTGACTGGTAAGAAATTCTTACCCTTTTACTGGCATGCTAGGCTTCTGGGCTCTCTTTCCCTTTCCCTGAGCAGCTCTAGTGACCCAGCTTGCCACACCATCGCCCTGGGGGCCAAGCTGCATCATAAAAGAAAATGATCTTTTTTCGTTTTGGCCAGAACAAAACACATATGATAAAACACAGACATTAGCCACTCTGTTTAGCACCCAGTATCAAACTGGTTAGGCTTAAATTTGCCCTCCGATGGCCCCTGTCATCTTCAATCCAACCTCCAACTAGGAGTTTCAGTACATGGTCTCTGGGCAAGATGGCTGCCCTGAGTAACAGAAAAGATACGAAAGGAAAGGAAGAGAAAGAAAAGTATTGCCTGTGGCAAGATGGGGAAAGTGAAGAGCTCAGGGAGGCGAGAGCAAGACCCATTCATTGCAGTGACACTGAAAAGTTCAGGAGGCCACTTGTCAGTAGTGAAGGGATCTTTTCCAGCAATCCCATCAGCTCTCAAGATTCCCCTTTTGGAGAGGAAAAAGCTTCCCATGTCCCATGGTCCTGTACATGTCTAATACTGTCACCTATAGCAGTCAGCAAAAAGTATAAGACAGATTAATCAAAAGAGAATAGCAGTTAACATCCCATAGCGCCAAACTTGTTCTTAACTGAAAGAGACTTTACTGAGAGCCCTTATTTTTAAACATACTTAATTGCATTGTTGTACATTTGCAACATTCCACTGTAAGTTATCTTTAGTAAGATTTTGCCATTTCTGTAAGACTATGCTGCCTCCCAGGCCTAATGTAAGCTGGAAGGAACTTAGTTTTCCGGAAATTAAGGATCTCATTTTTACTTAAAATATTGGCTTGACTCTCAGGGTCTCTTGATTAACTGAGCCAATGATTTTTCCTACCTAAGCATGCAAGAAAAATGAAACAAAGGGGTAGAACATAAAAATCCCTGTGAATTTTCAAAAGTCAAGTTTTATAATCCTGCAATATTACTGCTTACTATCAGTTCCTTTCTGAACCAGTCAGGTGTAAGAGACCTCTAACTGGATCCAAGTCAATTAATTCCCAGATCAAATCCATTCCTGGACCCAGCTCAGTTTCTGTCATGACTTCCAAACCCTGTTTGGATCAGAAATTGGCTCAAAGAAACTTGGAGAGCTAAAAACACAAATCTGTGGAGCTCTGAAATCCAAGAGAGAGCTTATCCACAAGCCCCAGCTGCTCTGAGAGATCAGTGAACACAAGTGGGTCCTGCAGGTACCTTGCTTGTTCAGTTCACTCAGCACTCCTGGGGGTTGCCAGAAGCTCTACTTCAGATCCCACTTCTGACACTATCTGATTAAAGAAAAACTTTAGCCAAATAAAATTTAATGGAGTTTAATTGAACAACGAAAAATTCACAAGTCAGGTAGTCCCCAGAATCACAGCAGATTCACAGAGACTCCAGCACAGCCACCTCGTGGAAGATTTATAGACCAAAAAGGAGAAATGATGTACAGAAATCGGAAGTAAGGTACAGAACAGCTAGATTGGTTACAGACTGATGTTTGCCTTGTTTGAACACAGTTTGAACACTCAGCGGTGTATGAATGGTTTAAGTATGGTTGCTGGGATTGGCCAAGTCTCAGCTATAGTTATAGGTACATACTCCTAGTTAGGTTTTCAATCTTGTCTACCTATTAAGCTAGGTTGCAGTTCTTCCACAAGAACTCAAATATAGAAGTACAGAGTCCTTCTCAGGACATATTTAGATCACTTTAACAAGCACATATAGGCAGTCCTCACTGTGCAGAACTGTGCAGTGTAAGACTGAAAAACCCTGCAATTAAGCAATCAGTAATTAATGGGAAAAATTATAGTTATTCATGACCTTTGAAGTTTTCTGTTAAAACATTAAAAATCATTTTACTGCCAGTTATAATGGTATGGAAAACTACATAGGAAAGGCATATGAAAAAAAAGTAAAACCAATATTCATTTAGTATACTATACATTTTCTTTAAGAGATGAGGTCTCACTATGTTGCCCAGGTTGGTTTCAAACTCCTGGCCTCAAGCAATTATCCTACCTCAGCCTCCTAAGTACATGGGGATACAAGTGCATGCCACTGTGCCTGGCTTTAGAGTATATACTTTAAAATATCAAAAACATTGAGGATGAAAGTGTTTTGCTTCTTTGTAGAAAAAAACTTTTCATTTTTCTCTAAGGGTGGAGGAGAAATGAATTAATCTAGATCCAAGCTAGGTTGAGCCCTCTAACAAGCAACCCTAGGACACCTGGAGATTCACATTTTCATGTCTAACCTTAACAAATATTTCCCTCATTGCTTTTGCAAAGTCCTATCTCATTTCTATTATTTCCAACTTATTACATGAAGTGGGCACCTTTTCTATGCCTTGGCAAACTGTCATAACTCTTAAGTTTGGATCAGCTTTTAATATTTTAACTTCTGCATTTTCAACACCATGAAATAGATCTAACAATTCCCTTTTGTTTTTGGTTTTTTTTTGAGACGGAGTTTCATTCTTGTCACCCAGGCTGGAGTGCAGTGGCACGATCTCAGCTCACTGCAACCTTTTCCTCCTGGGTTCAAGTGATTCTCCTGGCTCACCCTCCCGAGTAGCTGGGATTACAGGTGCCCGCCATCATGCCCAGCTAGTTTTTGTATTTTTGGTAGAGACAGGATTTCACCACGTTGGCCAGGCTGGTCTCGAGCTCCTGACCTCAGGTGATCCGCCTGCCTCAGCTTCCCAAAGTGGGATTACAGGCATGAACCAACACACCCAGCCAACAATTCCTTTTCTAATAAAACTTTAGGTTTGAAGTAGCTATGATGTCTCTTGACATTCTCTGCAGTTTTTGTTTGTTTGTTTTCTGAGATGGAGTATTGCTCTTGTCGCCCAGGCTGGAGCGCAGTGGTGCAATCTTGGCTCATTGCAACCTCCACCTCCTAGGTTCAAGTGATTCTCCTGCCTCAGCCTCCTGAGTAGCTGGGATTACAGGTGCCCACCACCATGCACAGCTAATTTTTGTACTTTTAGTAGACACGGCATTTCGCCATGTTGGCCAGGCTGGTCTCAAACTCCTGACCTCAGGTGATCCACCCACCTCGGCCTCTCAAAGTGCTGCAATTAGAGGTGTGAGCCACCACACCCGGCCAGAATTATCTGCAGTTTTTAAATGATTCCCTATGGGCTTCTAGCTGGACACTGGACACTGGACAGCTGGCCTGACTTTATATAAGGTCCTTGTCATAATATTGACGATAGGGTTTACCACTCTAAATCAGTGGCTTTCAAAAACTAGTATATTTTAGCAATGGCTGTCAAGCTTTTTTCAAGCAAAATCATACTGAAACCAAAACTATTTTGGAGTACAGGGGTAGGCATGCAGGACCCAGAATCCTGTCCCCTAGGCCTCTCCCTCAGCTCCTGAGGTTGTCCCCAAACAGTTCCAAAAACATAGTAATTTGCAGATATCTGCACTCCATAGTAGATTGAAAGTCTGTGGTTAATAAAGTGCAGTAAAAACACCCACACACCATGATGCAGATCAACTAGGATGGGACACATGGGATCTGCTCAATGTACTGGTGCCTCAGAATCATCTCAGCCCTCTAATTGTTTCTCTGTTGTTTCCAGTGTTACTCACCACCCATCCTTCTAAACAGATACCTCAAATTGTTTCTGACTCTCAGCCCCCACCTTGAACATGGCTTTGATTCCACTTTTCAACATCCAACTTCAATAGCAACTCCCAAGACCCACCTGGGCCTACCAAACTACAGCCCTGTAATCAAGAGGTATCACGCACGGGCCAAGCGCAGTGGCTCACACCTGTAATCCTAGCACTTTGGGAGGCTGAGGCAGGTGGATTGCCTGAGGTCAGGAGTTTGAGACCAGCCTGGGCAACATGGTGAAACCCTGTTTCTACTAAAATACAAAAAAATTATATTTTAGTGGCGAGGCAGCATGCATCTGTAATCCCAGCTATTCGGAAGGCTGAGACAGGAGAATCGCTTGAACCCGGGAGGCAGAGGTTGCAGTGAGCCGGGATCGCGCCATTGCACTCCAGCCCAGGCATTCAGAGCAAGACTCCGTCTGGGGGAAAAAAAAAAGAGGTATCACACATGGTTCCACACATATCTAATGTGTGCTAGTATTTCTCTCTTCACGTTCCTTTTGCTCTGTTAGCCTCCCTTAAATGAGTTTTGTTCTAAAGTCTTCATGTCCTGAATTACTTCCTTGCCCTCTTTACAAGATCAAAACCAGTTGCTGGCACTAGTTTTCAGTAACAATGAGATCTGGCTTTTAAGTTGAATGTCATTAATGTTTTGGTCATGTCGTCATGAGCATGATTCCCTATAACCTAATCTGAGAAGACAGACAGCAGAGAGAATGGGCGGTGGAATGGAACACAGAAGGAAGCAGATTAGAAAGGAAAGAAAACATCCTCTTGTAAAGCTTTCCATAATGCTATTTTTATCTTTATAAAGATGCATGGGAGGAGGAGAAAGAGGAAAGGGGGAAAACTTAATGGAAAGATTGTATCAGAAAGAGAAGGAACAAATGCCTTTGTAAATACTTTCTGGAAATTTGGGAAGGTTACTATGGGTGTGGTTTTGCATGCGTTTGTGTATGTGTGTGGCTATTCCTTCACTTTTCTCGGTGCCCCCAATACCAAAAACAGTCTGACCTCACACCTCCCATAAAATACATTTGGAAAATTCCATCAAAGTTTAAAATATATATTTGCATATTCTTGGTTAGTAATAATTACCAGCTGATCATCCAATTCAAAAAGTTGTTCCAGGTAAGTTTCAGACAATCTTCGAATGTTTGGTTTCATTGATGGAGCAATGCACATATCCCTTTAATAACATCATAAAACACAGTCAAAATTAATTTCATTAATTAGTTCCATAATTAAATCAGTGATTCTTGTAGATGGAATGAAAGAGAGGAGAAAGAAAACACATTTCCCCTTAGGAGAAGCAGATCAGAATCACCTGGAGGACTTTTTCAAACTACTCTCACAAGATTTTGCTGTGTTCCCCAAAGGAGGATATGCCTCCCTTTCCTCATTCCCAACTTGAAATAAACTGGCCCTATGAACACGTTACTGATGAGAATACACGATATTTCTCAAGTTGAGAACCACTGGGCAAATTATTCAGGTTTGTGTCTTTGGAACTGAAAAGCCTGTGGAAGGATTCCTTAACAATCTTAAGATTGGAAGCATTCATTGGCAAGACCTTATTTTGTTACCGTACAATAAAAGTTTTCCTTCACAAAAAAAATTTCCCTATCACGAATCAAAACAATACTTACCAAAGAAGATTCTGAAGACCACTTTTGATTATAACCATGATCATTCCCTCTAAATAACTCAGTGGATCCTCAGGACATGTAACAAGTATACCACATAACAGTGCCTGGGGAAAAAAAGGGAAATGGCATCAACGTGTCTGAATTTTCACGTTTTTACTAAGCAGCAGATAACTTTTTATTGCTCAGTTTGTTTTGGGCTTTTTTGTTTTTTAATTATTTATTTCCATAGGTTTGTGGGGAACAGGTGGTATTTGGTTTCATGAGTAAGTTCTTCAGTGGTGATTTGTGAGATTCTGGTGCACCTATCACCTGAGCAGTATACACTGAACCCAGTTTGTAGTCTTTTATCCCTCAACCCCCTCCCACCCTTTCCCCTGAGTCCCCAAAGTCCATTGTATCATTCTATGTATTTGCATCCTCATAGTTTAGCTCCCATTTATGAGTGAGAACATACAATGTTTGGTTTTCCATTCCTGAGTTACTTCACTTAGAATAATGGTCTCCAGTTCCATCCAGGTTCCATCCAGGTCCAATGTTTGGTTTTCCATTCCTGAGTTACTTCACTTAGAATAATAGTCTCCAGTTCCATCACAGGTTGCTGCGAATGCCATTAATTCATTCCTTTTTATGGCTGACTCGTATTGCATCATATATATATGATGTAATATATATCTCTCTCTCACAATTTCTTTATCCAATCATTGATTGATGGGCATTTGGGCTGTTTTCATATTTTTTCAATTGTGAATTGTGCTGTTATAAACGTATGTGCAAGTATCTTTTTCGTATAATAACTTCTTTTCCTCTGGGTAGATACTCAGTCTTGGGATTGCTATCCCACTACTGATCAAATGGTAGTTCTACTTTTAGTTCTTTAAAGTTCTTTAAGGACTCTCTACACTGTTTTCCATAATGGTTGTACTAGTTTACTTTTTTTTTTTTTTTTCCGAGCAGAGTCTCACTGTTGTCGCCCAGGTTGGAGTGCGATGGTGTGATCTTGGTTCACTGCAACCTCTGCCTTCCAGGTTCAAGTGACTCTCCTGTCTCAGCCTGCTGAGGAGCTGGGATTACAGGCGCCCGCCACCACACCCGGCTGGCTATTTTTTCTATTTTTAGTAGAGACAGGGTTTCACCATGTTGGCCAAACTGGTCTTGAACTCCTGACCTCATGTGATTCGCTTGCCTCAGCCTCTGAAAGTGCTGGGATTACAGGCGTGATCCACCATGCCCAGCCCACTTTACATTTGCTTTTTTTCTTTTTTTCTTTTTTTTTTTTTTTTGAGACGGAGTCTTGCTCTGTGCCCCAGGCTGGAGTGCAGTGGCGCGATCTCGGCTCACTGCAAGCTCCGCCCCCCGGGTTCATGCCATTCTCCTGCCTCAGCCTCCCAAGTAGCTGGGACTACAGGCGCCCGCCACCACGCCCGGCTAGTTTTTTGTACTTTTTTAGTAGAGACGGGGTTTCACCGTGTTAGCCAGGATGGTCTCCATCTCCTGACCTTGTGATCCATCCGCCTCGGCCTCCCAAAGTGCTGGGATTACAGGCTTGAGCCACCGCGCCCGGCCATACATTTTCACCAGCAGTGTAGAAGTGTTCCCTTTTCACTGCATTCACATCAACATCTGTTGGGTTTTTTTGTTCTGTTTTTTGATTATGGCCATTCTTGCAGGTGTAAGGTGGTATTACATTGTAGTTTTGATTTGCATTTCCCTGATCATTAGTGATGCTGAGCATTTTTTCATGTTTGCTGGCCACCTGTATATCTCCTTTTGAGAACTGTCTATTAATGTCCTTAGCCCACTTTTTGAAGGGATTGTTTGGTTTTTTCTTGCTAATTTGCTTGAGTTCCTTGCAGATTCTGGATATTGGTCCTTTGTTGGATGTACAGATTTTCACCTACTCTGTGGGTTGTCTGCTTACTCTAGCAGCAGCAAACTTTTTCTTATACAGTTAAAAAGTCAAATAATGTGACAGTTTTAAAGTAAATGTGTTTTTACATACCACTCTGTATTCAGTGTTAATATTCTGCTAAAGTAAAACAAAAATGCAGTTTATCTTGCCTCTGTCTAAAAATCCATCATAAACAACACAATAAAGTCACTGTACCATGAGGGTTTGCATTACGTGAGGAGTAAGTTCTTTACAGCCAATCTGAAGACATAACTATGATGCTTTACTTCAGGGGTTTCTAGCCTTTTAAAGTATGAGAAACTCATTGTGGTTTTTTTGGGGTTTGTTTTTTTGGACAAAAAGTTCCTTAGACCCAACCATAAAAGAGATTGAGAAAATCCACCATTAAAATGTGTGAATTTAAGAACTTTTTTTTTTTTTTTTGAGACGGAGTTTGGTTCTGTCGCCCAGGCTGGAGTGCAGTGGCGCGATCTTGGCTCATTGCAAGCTCCGCCTCCCGGGTTCACGCCATTCTCCTGCCTCAGCCTCCTGAGTAGCTGGGACTACAGGCGCCGCCACCACGCCTGGTTAATTTTGTTTTTGTGTTTTTAGTAGAGACGGGGTTTCAACGTGTTAGACAGGATGGTCTT
The DNA here is from genome assembly GCF_043159975.1 of Macaca nemestrina. NCBI lineage: Eukaryota > Metazoa > Chordata > Mammalia > Primates > Cercopithecidae > Macaca > Macaca nemestrina. The sequence goes on along the minus strand of NC_092128.1, from coordinate 56,127,262 downwards.
GATCTCCTGACCTCGTGATCCACCCACCTCGGCCTCCCAAAGTGCTGGGATTGCTGGCGTGAGCCACCGCGCCCGGCCAAGAACTCTTAAAAATACATTTGTATTTTATCATTCACAGCATCTACAGAGTATACACATTTGAAAAACTGTAGCTCAGTACACGTAGGTGGGAAACAACGGACCTGCTGGATCTAAGATACTGTTTAAAGCACATATATAGAACTCGTAAAGTTGCTGCTGTCTCATTTTCCTTACGAGGCCCCCCCAAAAGAAGAAACTTCTTGTTAAAAGTGTTGGCAAGATATACAGAATTACTGATGTTTTCTCCATTTGAGACAGATGAAAAGGTCTGCAGCACACTTCCCACAGAAACCACCTGGAATTCTTCATTTCCCTTCGTGGTTCACTGTTTTCTGATGGGGTCTAGTGTGCATGCTGCAGGTAGTCGGGATGCTTTGGACCCACTCCTGCTGTCTTTTTCTCTTGATCCTCTATTTCCAGAACAAAATAACTCCATCACTGGAGTTACACAGAGCAGTCCTTCCTACCTCCATAGGCCAAGTGTCAGCAGATCTAGGCCTGGGGTCTTGTCTTAGACTCTCAGCAATTCTCATAGTGTTCCTCCAAAACTAGAAAGGGTAATTTCTCCTAATTGGACCCTGCATAATAACAATCTCCCCCTTTGCAATAGCTCTATGCTCCTCTTCTTAGCATACAGCCTGCAAGCAGGAAGCTCAGCCCTTTAGAGAACGGCAGAATGGTAAGATTTAGATCCCTCTCCCTCTCCAGCTCTGCCTTCAAACCGAGCCCATACTAACTGCTTATAAGCGCTCAGTCACCTGCAGACTGACTTCCTTTTCCCCCAAACCAAGAGACAGTTACACAGGAGATTAGTGGTCTCACCACAGTTGCAACCTGAATTTGAACAGTCATCTATTACCTAAAGAGCCAGCAAGAGTGAGTCCTACAGGGACCTAACAAAAAGTGCTGAAGCCTTATATTACCTGGAGGCCAATCAGACTTCACAGCTCCCTCAATATCCTTGGTGAAAAGCCCATCTGCTCTCTAGCACTTCTATGCCTGGGTCTCCAGACTACTGAGTTTTTGTACTCCCCACTCTACATTCTTTTCTCCATCTTATTCTGGCACCCTGAAGACATCTATATCAGAATCAACTGGAGAATGAATTTGTCTCTGAGAATAGGGCCTAGAAACCTGCATTTTACTAAGCTCCCCAGGTGATTCCTATGCATACTGATGTCTGAGAATAAGTACCTAAATGAAGTTCAGCTTTATGGTACATTTTTAAGAAAGTTGAGATCTGGTTAATGTATGTCAGAAATTGATTATATATATATTTCCAAGCTCCACTTACAATAAACTACTTTTCCTGAAAAGCTATCCTGCAGAAGTCAGGTTGACAGGATAAGTCTCTGAAATGCTAATAAAGGCATATGGAACTAGCAGAGTTGAAATGCACACTTTTCACATAAGAAATCTCACTGTTGGCCAGTATGGTGGTTCATGCCTATAATCCCACCACTTTATGAGACCGAGGTGGGAGGTTTTCTTGAAGACAGGAGTTCAGGACTACCCTGGGCAATACAGTGAGACCCCATCTCTAAAAAATACAAAAATCGTTTTAAAAATTAGCTGAGTATGGTGGCGTGCACCTGTAGCCCTAGCTACTTGGGAGGCTGAGGTGGGAGGATTGCTTGAGCCCAGGAGTTCAAGGCTGCAGTGAGTTATTATCACAACACTGTACTGCAGCCTGGGTGACAGAGAAAGACCCTGTCTCAAAATATAATAATAAAGAAATCTCACTGTTTGTCTTTTTCCCTTGGACAAAATAGCATAACATGATATTTTATGTATTGAGTGAACAGTGCATAGCTACATGCCAATAAGACAGCACAGTTAATGAATCAATAGCTCTTTCCCTGCCCAATGAATATAAAAAGCACAAAACCATTAACTTAGTCTTTATTGTAAGCAGAGGCAAAATAAGCAAACATTCCCACAAGATTAATGTTTGACTCTTGAAAACATTAATCATATTATTAATAATATTCTCAGTAAAAACTTGCACAATCAAGGACAAAAAAGTACATGAATTAATTATTGGATTGACTCTCTCAAGCTTGTAAATTCACAAAGCAATTACGTAATCCTCACTTTCTTTGGTTCTACTTCCCTAAACTCAGTTCCCAATATTTCTCATCTATTCTGAAGGATGTTCTGGGTCCTGAGGACAAACGTGGGTTTATCCAGGACTGTTGCTTCCACTCCTTTCCCCTACTACCTATCTTTCAAAGAGCAAGAAAATGCAAAGAGTGGAATCCAGTTGGTTTAAATCTGGGATGTGCAATCTTCTACCATTCAATCGTTGACAAATTACATCTCTGTTTTTGTTTCCTTAAAAAAGTGGGATAATAAAGGTTCATATGCCATAGGGCTATCACGAAAATTAAAAACTGCTTTGAATAGTGTCCAGCACAAAATAGGCACTCAATAGATAATGATAGCAAGCTATTATATATGTATATACACACACATACATACATATACACACACATACATATATGTGTGTGTGTGTGTGTGTGTATTTTTTTTTTTTTTTTTTGAGACAAGGTCTTGCTTTGTAACCCAGGCTGGAGTGCAGTGGCACAATCAACCCAGTGTAACCTCAAGCTCTTGAGCTCAGGCAATTCTCCCACCTCAGCCTCCCAAGAGGCTAGGACTACAGGCATGTGCCACCAAACTCACTTAATTCTTTTGTTGAAATGGAGTCTCAATCTGTTGCCCAGGCTAGTCCTGAACTCCTGGGCTTAAGTGATCCTCCTTCCTCTCAGTCTCCCAAAGTGCTGGGATTACAGGCATGAGCCACTGTGCCCAGTCCATCACTATTTTTAACCATTCCACTGCTAATTATCATCTTCATTAGAGGAAAACACTTAGATATAGAGAAAAGAAATTGAAAATATTCCCTTATACTACTCAAAGTCCAGTGTGACGACTCAGAGAGAAAGAGAGAGACTGACTCTGACTTAAACCACACCTAATGGAAGATGTTAGCACAAAAGCATTTAGTGGAAAATGGCTAGGAGAAAACTCTATAGACCAACAGTTCAAATATAAATAGCAAGATAGTAACTATTATCACCCTGGGTGGACACACAAAAACAAATGTAAGACACTTAAGAGAGCAAGTCTTGTTTAGCTTTTCAGATACTCAGATAAACATAGTGAAATATGCTGAGGGCTGAAATAGTAATATTGTAATATAAAAAATAATTACTCCAAAAGTGCAGAGATAAAAGTGATTATCAAATTCTTGGGGAGCCCTCAGCAGGTGAAGAAACAGAAAAGGATGTTCTGGTACTCCAATCTCTGAAACATATCTAAAGCAGTATCTCACAAATGATCGCCATCCCCGTGTGGGATGGAGATGGAGGTAGCACGCTGTTGTTTTGGGAGATACCTTACTTTGTATTTATGGAAGTTATAAGTTCCTTCCACTTCCCTATCCCCTACCCCAACCTCTGAAACATATCTAAAGCAGTATCTCACAAATGATCGCCATCCCCGTGTGAGATGGAGATGGAGGTAGCATACTGTTGTTTTGAGAGATATCTTAATTTGTATTTACGGAAGTTAGTAAGTTACAATTTTGAAAATAAAGGGGCTTTTATGTCTTTTTAACATTGAAATAGATGGTGTCAAAATTTTATTTTAGAAACTCTATAAATGAATATTCTGGAAGATTACTCAAAGAGGCCAACTGGCTTCAATGTTCAGATGAGACCCCAGAAAGAGGAAGATGCCCCTCGGGACCAGACTTGAAGGCTTTTGTTGTTTTTTCCTTTTTTTTTTTTTTTTTTTTTTTTTTGTTAGACTTGAAGGTTTTTAAAGCAGACTGGACAGGACAGGTGAAGAGCAGCAGGCTCTATGAGGTGAGAGTGAGACAAAGGACTCTGATACCTGCCAGACTGGGTCTGTCCCAGTGGGGAAGCAGTCCCAGCCGTCTCATCCCCTCTAAGAAAATTGTAAATGGAAAAATAATAAATCATACCCTTTGTTTAGTGTCCTGTGGATTTATCTCAGGAACTACATATGTAAACTGCCTGGCTGGGCTGAGGGAATTTAGCAAAGATCACTGTCCTCTGGAGAAGCCACAACCTTCCTGCCCAAGGTCCAGCAAAATGAGTTAGTGTATCCAGCTCCTGCTCTCCTAAATGGGCAGGGCAGTCCCTTGCTCAATAATCAGCAATTCCTGATTCTTGCATCTCTGACAAATACGTGCAGCAATTAGTCTCAAAAAAAATACCTGGCCCGGCATGGTGGCTCACGCCTGTAATCCCAGCACTTGGGAGGCCGAGACAGGCAGATTACGAGGTCAGGAGATCGAGACCATCTTGGCTAACACGGTGAAACCCTATCTCTACTAAAAATACAAAAAACTAGCCAGGCGTGGTGGCGGGCGCCTGTAGTCCCACCTACTCGGGAGGCTGAGGCAGGAGAATGGCAGGAACCCAGGAGGTGGAGCTTGCAGTGAGCAGAGATCACACCACTGCACTCCAGCCTGGGCGACAGAGCCAAACTCTGTCTCAAAAAAAAAAAAACCTGATTGGCAGCTTAATCTTGAAAGAAACATAAAACATAAAAACTTCTCACAAAATCATCATTACAAAAAAAAAAAAAAAAACTTTGCTTTAAAAATCATGATTTGTAGATTAAGTACCCCCTCTGCTGAACAGATCTGGTTTTGCAAACTCTTTACATCTTCCCTATACTAAGCTGAAATTGGAGCTCACCATTTGAAAAGTGCTTTCTTCCTCTCAGATACAAACACTAGGTATATCTGCTTAATATTTTTGTACACCATAATATCTAGCTCATCTTTGGTCCCTGTGGGGCAGTCCTTGTTTGTCTGTAAACAATGTACTGACTTCTACCTAGTAGAAAACTGAGGGAGAAACTAGGATTTCTACGTTATCTCTGGATGACCCACTGTCTGAAGGTCTACCAGTAAGGCTTTACTATGCGAGCTCCTATCTTAATAATCTCTTTGAAAACACAAATGCCTTTGGGAAGGAGTATATCCAAAAATAGAGGGCACATTGAGCTAATTCCCGCAGTGGTAGAAAGAGTATCGCAGAGCTCTGAGAGACAGAAATGAAGAATATAGGGAGTGTGAGGGATCAGAAGGCAATACTTAGTTTTCCTAGAATTTCCACCTAGGTTCAGGCTCTGAGTATCTTCATGTGGCTCAAAAAAAAAAGAAAAAATTTGAATTTCTAAAATATATTTTTCCTGAATCTTAATGATGAAATGTAAATATCTTCATCTCTATTTCTCCAAGATAGATTTCTATGAAAATATAGAATCAAAAGGTATATATTAAAGATCTTCATACATATTTCAAAACTGTTTTCCTAAAAAGTATTATCAATGTATAATCTCATCCCAAATGGATAAATGCTCAGAGAGCTCAGGAGACAAGCTTGGGCTAGAGACAGCCTGAGAGTCACAGCTCCAAGTGGTTGAAGTCATTGAGGTGTTTTCAACTGTACGTGGTAGAGGCCCAGCAAATATTTGCTGACAGAATGTCCTAGCGTACCCCCCTCAGCTGACCACTCTTGTTGTTTCCCAAGAAAAAAGGCTGGCTGGTGTCAAGAGCCTCATCTGTTCAAAAAATTAAGTTACTTGTTTAACTTGAATTGAACGTAGAATCCAGCAGTCTTTAAGCTGGACGTGTGAATCTCGAAGAGCCCACAAAGACTTTCAAAGGATTACACCAGTACGAATAGTATAAAGGTGTCCACTTTCAGATCCTCACCATTCCTACGCAAGTTGGCCCTCCATATCCATGGCTCCTGCATCCACAGATTCAAATCAACCACAGATCAAAAACATTTGAAAAAAATTTTCATCTGCACGAAACACATACAGAATGTTTCTTCTTGTCATTATTCCCTAAATGATACAGTATACCATCTACTTACATAGTGTTTACATTGTATTAGATATAAGTAATCTAAGGATTATTTAAAGTATACAAGAGGATGTGTATAGGTTCTATACAAATGCTATGCCACTTTTTATCAAGAATTTGAAAATTCTTGAATGTCAGTCTCCAAGGAAGGTCTTGGAACCAATGCCTCATGGATACTGAGAGATTTTTTTTTTTTTGAGATGGAGTCTCGCTCTGTCGCCCAGGCTGGAGTGCAGTGGCGCAATCTCAGCTCACTGCAAGCTCCGCTTCCCGGGTTCCCGCCATTCTCCTGCCTCAGCCTCCTGAGTAGCCGCGACTACAGGTGCCTGCCACCATGCCCAGCTAAATTTTTTTTGTATTTTTAGAGACAGGGCTTTGCCATGTTAGCCAAGATGGTCTCGATCTCCTGACCTCATGATCCGCCCCCCTCGGCCTCCCAAAGTGCTGGGATTACAGGTGTGAATCACCGCGCCCGGCCAGGATTACTGTATTCTTTACTAAAATTGATCTGCCTGAGGACACAGTTTGCTATTTTCTTTTCCTACTTTTCTCTTTCACGATGGCTCTTTCTCCCACTCTAGAAAATAAAGCCCTCTATCACATCCATCTGGAATCTTACTATAAAGAAAACCGAAGCAGAGAGATTTGAAAATGTTCTCAGTCACCCAGTTAACAATTGGTGAAGCCTAGGCAATCTTTTTTATTTTTATTTATTTATTTTTTTTTCCCTGTAGAGACAGTCTCTCACTATGTTGCCCAGGCTAGTTTCAAACTCCTGGCCTCAAGCAATCCTCCTGCCTCAGACTGCCAAAATGCTGGAATTACAGTCATAAGCCATCACGCGGGGCCCAGGAAATTCTTACAAATACAAAATAATCCCCGCATCTTGCTTTAGGTTTCAAGTAACAAACTCAACTTAATATGTACTTTATTAGCTCCTACAAGAAATTCAAAGGTAGATGAGGCCTGAGTGTAGGTTTAATCCAGTGGCTTACTAATGTCACTAGGGCCTGGTTTCTTTCCATTTCCTCAATTGGCCTTTTGTGGAATCCACTTCATGCTAAAATTCTCTCTCCTTGTGGCCACACAGGTAATTGCCAATGTTCCCAGGACTAAGTGCTTCCCCATTAACATCCAGAGAGGGTATATCCAACCAGCATCCTGATCTAAATCAGCTTGGATTATATATTGCCCTCCCCCATGACCCTATACCTTCCACCTTCCTGTGGTCACAAACATCATGGCCAGGGAAACTAAATGCACTAGTTGTTGTGAGACAGTCGGGGTCCAACCCCAGAAACGGGGATAGACAGTTTTCTTGAAGCAAATGGGCTAGGTGAGGGAAGAGACAGCGTATAGAATAAGAATGGAGGAAATACTAGGAAAAGGGAAGTAGATGCTGCGTAGGTAACTTGAAAATGCTCAGTAGATATCTGCTCCTGGACAACATGGGAAAGGAAGAAGAAAAGGGGGTAGTTACAGAAGGGTTGAGATCCACTTACTGAGTGATGCTGTTGTGATCTACATCTTTTCAAAGACTGCTTTGAGATCCAACTTCATCTGACTCCCCTTATACGAACAAGCCAAGTATGGCAGATTATATTTTCCACAATGGCCATGACAGTATCTCCCATCCTCCATGCTCTTTTTGCAATGTGACTTTGTTATGCCTCCCATCATGAAATGGGTTCCATGTTCTCTCCCCTTGAATCTAAGTGAAATAATGTTGACTTCCAAACCTAGATCATAAATAATGATATAACTTCTATCTGGTTCTCTCTGGGGACATTTGGTCTTAGAAATCAGCTACCATACTGTGAGGAAGTCTAAGCAGCCCATGGGCAGGTCCAGATGAAGAGGAACCAAGCCTACTGGTTCACAGACCTGGCTGAACTCCCAGCCAACAGCTAGCACCAACTTGCTAGGCACGCAAAAGAAGATATCATCTTAAAAGTGGATCTTCCACCCCCTGCAAAACCTTGTCAAAATTTCAAATTTTTAAGCAAACTAAGTGATTCCTGTTGTTGTAAGCCATTAAGTGCTTTAAGTGGTTGTATGTCACATGGCAATAGATAACTGATACACCAAACAAACAGAAAATGACTATACAGCCAAATCAAAGGTGTCATTCCATCCATCCCTAGCTACATACATTCTGAGAAAAAAACACCCAGCCATGACTTTCATTGTAGATTTTTAAATTTCAAACATGTATAAACAATAGTATAGGGAACACCTACGTACCTATCACCCAGTTTCAACAATTATTATTCTGTGATTTTTGTATCATCTATATATCTACCCATTTCCCCCACCTATTCTCAATTATACTTTAAGGTAAAATTTACATGATTTCAAATGCATAAATCTTATTGGTATAATTTTGATAATGAAAATACCCACACCCCAGGTGTGGTTTCTTTCCAACTCTCCAGAAAGTTCTCATGTCCCTGTCCAGTTAATCCTCCTGTAGCACTCAGAGTCCAGTCGAGAGACAGAAATCACACCTGTATTTTGAATAAAGAACACTTATTCTATCTCATAAATACATTCTAATAAAGAATGCAATTCAAAGAATTACTAGCTAGTAAAAAGTGAATAACTACTAAGAGAGAGCAAAGAAAACACTAAAGGACATGTTGTGGCACAGACAGAGTACCCAAAGATGAAATAACCTTGGAAGGAGGGCAGCCACCTCCCCAAGGCTGAGATTCAGAGAATGTAGAGTGTGGCTGAGGTATAGTGGGAAAGTCCATTAGGTTGTCTTGAGACAGAGACAGTTCTCAGCCATGACGGGCCAAGGTTTGGTGAACAGGAGTCCAGCAGCTCACACTAGTGAGCAGACACCCCCTGCTGGGGTGCAATGGGCTGAGGCTGGTGAGCAAAACTTGCTGAAGAGTGGGCACCACTGGGTGCACCACACACATGCTCTTGGCAGCTGTGTCACGTGAACAAGAAGAGAGGAAGCACACAGGAATCAGGAAGTGAAGCCCCATCTCCCTCCAGGGTCCCTTCAGCACCGACAAGCCTTAACATAATGCTAGCCCAAAGCAATGCCAAGGTCTAGATCATGGCACTGGTCCAGCTTCTAGGTGTCAAGGGCTACTTTTCTCCTCCTCAATATTTTTGCAGTATTATAATCAGCTGTCTAGTTTTATGGGGAAAAAAATTTTAGACTTTAACTAAAATTGCACTGAATGTATAGATTTTCTGGGAAGACATTACATGCTGTTATTTTCCCATTCATAAACATGGCAGAGCACTTCATTTCTTTAGGTCACCTTAAACATCTTTTGATAAAATTTTATAAATTCCTCCCAAAAGGTCTTTCACATCTTGGCCTAAGAAACCTTTTATTTTTTGTGGCTATTATGAATGTAATTTTTAAAAGCTACTATTAAAAACTTTGGTTCTAGTGAATTGAAATGCAATTGATTTTTTAATATTCAGTGGAAGAATTCTGTGAGGTTTTTTGTTTTTTTTTTTTTTTTTTGAGATGGAGTTTTGCTCTCGTTGCCCAGGCTGGAGTGCAATGGCGCCATCTTGGCTCACCGCAACCTCCACCTCCTGGGTTCAAGAGATTCCTCTGCTCAGCGACCCGAGTAGCTGGGATTACAGACATGCACCACCACACCCGGCTAATTTTGTATTTTTAGTAGAGATGAAGTTTCTCCATGTTGGGCAGGCTAGTCTTGAACTCCCAACCTCAGGTGATCTGCCAACCGTGGCCTCCCAAGGATTTTTTTTTTTTTTTGGTCTACTCTTTCACTGTGGATGTAATGGGATAGTCAGAAACTGAAAATACTAGCGGCCGGGCGCGGTGGCTCAAGCCTGTAATCCCAGCACTTTGGGAGGCCGAGTCGGGCGGATCACGAGGTCAGGAGATCGAGAACATCCTGGCTAACACGGTGAAACCCCGTCTCTACTAAAAATACAAAAAAAAAAACTAGCCGGGCGAGGTGGCGGGCGCCTGTAGTCCCAGCTACTCGGCAGGCTGAGGCAGGAGAATGGCGTAAACCCGGGGGTCGGAGCTTGCAGTGAGCTGAGATCCGGCCACTGCACTCCAGCCTGGGCGACAGAGCGAGACTCCGTCTCAAAAAAAAAAAAAAAAAAAAAAGAAAGAAACTGAAAATACTAGGAAATGTAGGACTATTTATATTGAGAGCCCATTTGACAACTGAGGATTGAATCTAAAGTGACACAAGTCAGTTTAATTGTGTGTTCTTCCTTTAAATAATGTTCATTTCTCAGGGGTAAGCACGGATTGCTGGATATTTGAGTTTTACTAGGGGTAGGTGTTTGTCACATCAACAGGACAAGGGAGAAACAAGGGAGAAATCGTATTTGAAAGTGATCATAATGATGGTGACATTTTAAAAACATGTCTACAAATGATATTTCTTACATAAAGAGGTGGGGTTTAATTCTTCTCCTCTTGAATATGGGTTAGTCTTAATAATCCACTTGTAATAAAGAGAATACAGGGAAAGTGATGTCGAGTAACTTCCGGGGCTAGGTTATAAAAGGAGATTTTACTTGGCTTTGTCTCTTGGACACCTGTTTTGGGACCCAGCCTCCACGCTGTGAGGAAGCTCAGGCCACACGGAAAGGTTACACATAGATGTTCTAGCTGCCAGCCTCAGGAGAGGTCCTCATCAACAGCCAGCATCAACTGCCAGGCATGTAAGTAAGGAAGCCTTCAAGATGATTTTAACTTCAGCCACTCTGACATGTAAGTGCATGAGAGATCTCAAGCAATAACATTCTGTCAACTCCCATAACTGTGAGAGGCAATAATAAAATGAATACTGTTACTTTAAATCACTAAATGTTTAGGTAATAGACATCTACAACAATGATGAACCAAGGAATCTAAGATGGGTAAAGAGAGAAATGAGGACATGAGAGTAATATTTGATAGTGCAAAGAATGAAATGGTGGTTTGAGTCAGTTAAAGAAGTGCTAGTGTAGAAGCTCCAATGTGAGTGTGCTAGAAAATGAGGAGACAAATGGATGAAGACATGGAGATTTCGAAGATGGTACAGCAATTTAGGATAAAATGGTTAAGAGTATGATCATAGAAGGAAATGACTGAGGAATGGTGAAAGCAAAGATAACTGGAAGAAAGGTCAAGGATGTGAATGGAACATCCCTGTGAATACTGAGGCCACAAGAACAATGACAGGAGTAGAGGGAAAGGAAGATGGTGAGCCAGATGCTAATGCTACCAACAAAACACAGAGATTGGTACATAATGAAGAGAGTGAGTGCTAAATCCGACGTTATGAACTACAAAGAAGCTGAGACTTTAGAAAAAGGAGGGAAGATATGTACTTTGGAAGTGGAAATGGGGTGCCAAGGAAGACATCTAACCTATCTCTAGATCTGAGGTTAACTGAGGAGTGAAACAAGACAGTCTCCATAGGATTGCATTTCTGAGTAGGATGTGGAAAGTCACCATGGTCCAATGACCCTGCTATAACAACTAGAAAAAAACGGATACATTACAAAAATCACATTTAAAAAAGATATTGGAGAGCCATGGAATTCCAGAGGAAGGAAAATTTTCTGAAGTGAGCTGACAATGCACAGCTGTTTATTTTCCCTGAGGACATGTGCAGTTCTGGGTAGGAAAGAGGACAGGGCTGGGCCCAGACAGAGGAAGTCTACAAATGGGAAGAGAAATCAATAGGGTTAAGGTGGTGGCACGGGGCTAACACGAGATTAGAAACTTGAGGCGCCCCAAGTGTGGCCACTGTCTCCCATAAGGCAGTGAGTTATGGGAGTGTTCACACAGGAGGCTGAGGAGCTAGAACATCAACTCCTACAAGGCAGACAGAGCCTTTCATAATCTCAGGGAAGGAAGAGGAAGCCTGCCTCAAACATACAGCCAGCATAACCTTCAATGTACTTGCCAGATTTTAAAGTTGAGGGCTGCTCCATCTGGGAAGTGAGGAGCGCCTCTGCCCAGCGGCCGCACCATCTGAGAAGTGAGGAGCGCCCCTGCCCAGCTGCTCCACCATCTGAGAAGTGAGGAGGGCCTCTGACCGGTGGCCACATGGTCTGGGACATGAGGAACGCCTTTGCCGGCCACCCCACCTTCTGAGAAATGAGGAGCGCCTCTCCCTGGCTGCCCCACCACCTGGGAAGTGAGGAGCGCCTCTGCCCAGCTGCTGGACTGTCTGGGAAGTGAGGAGCACCTTTGCCCAGCCGCTGTGCAACCCTCCAAGTGTGAAGTGGCAGGCTTGTGTGTGATTTTCATGCCTTCCTCAAGTTTGCATTTTAAATTAAAAGTTTTAAATTGGGGAATATATATATAGAATATGTAGAATATATAGAATATTTTATATAAATATATATTCTATGTAGAATATATATTATATATAGAATATATATTAAATAGAACATATCTTATATATTATATATTTATATAAATTATATACAATTATATACATATATAATTATATACATAATATATAATTATATATTATATAAACATATATAATATATAATTATAAAATTTATATAATATATAATTATATATTATATAAACATATATTTACATAATTATAAAATTTATATAATTATATAATATATAATATAAATATAATTATGTATATAATTATATAATATATAAGTTGTATAATATATATTCTATATTATATTCCCCAATTGTTACATATATTATATATAATATATAATACAGAATATATATTATATACATATTATGTATAATTATATATAACATATATAATAAAGTTGAGGGCCTAGAAGGAAAACTAAAGAGCTAAGCTCAAATACCTCTGAAGAGCAAAACCAAATCTCACAATCTTTCAGTCTGAGGAGACAGAGACTAGCTAGCTTCTCAATCAAAAGCCCAGAAGAGCTATGTCTGAGGAACAGGGATGAACCAGATGTAAACTGAATCCAAATAAATCCATAATCCAACCTCAACAGAGCTCAATCCCTTCCTGGACTGAGGTCATGAGCTCTGCACCCTATAGAGAGGAAAGGATGAACCTTTGCTAGCAAAAGAGTATATCATCTGGAGCTTCTATTGTTCTTTTCTCACACAATGTCCAATAAAAATAAGAAATTACTAGATATGTACGAAGGCAGGAAAATGTCTTGAATTACCAACAGAAGAAAATAAGCAATAGAAGCAGACCCACAAATGATCTGGATGTTCAAGTTAACAAACAATGATTTCACTTTATGTATTTATCTTATTTATTTTTTTTAGAGACACAGTCTCACTCCGTCACCCAGGCTGGAGTATAATGGTGTGATCCCAGCTTACTGCAACCTCTGCCTCCTGGTTTCAAGCGATTCTCATGCCTCAGTCTCCTGAATGGCTGGAATTACAGGCATGCACCACCACACCTGGCAAATTATTGTATTTTTAGTAGAGACAGGGTTTCAGCAGGTCTCGAACTCCTGGCCTCAAGTGATCCACCCACCTTGGCCTCCAAAAGTGCTAGAATTACAGACATGAGCAACAAACAATACTTTTAAAATAACAACCATCAACATGTGTGTTAATCCATTTTGCACTGCTATAAAGAAATACCTGAGGCTGGGTAATTTATAAGAAAAGAGTTGTATGTGGCTCAGGGTTCTGCAGGGTGTACAAGAAGCATGGTGCCAGCATCTGCTCGGCTTCTGGTGAAGGCCTCAGGATGCTTTTACTCATTGCAGAAGGCAAAGGAAGCCTGCATGTCACATGGCAAGAGAAGGAGTAAGAGAAACAGCTGGAGGGAGGCTCTTTTAAACAACCAGCTCTTGGGTGAACTAATAGAGGGAGAACTCACTCATTATCACAGGGGAGAGCACAAAGCCATTCTTGAGAGATCTGCCCACCTGACTCAAATACCTCCCACTGGGCCCCACCTCCAACACTGGGGATCAAATTTCAACAGATTTGGAGGGAACAAATAAAGAAAACAGAAAAAGGCAAAACGAATGAAAAGATGCATAATTCTAATAATCAGAATTTATTTAAAAATCAAATTGTCATTCTAGAACTGAAAAACATGTCTAAAATTAAGATTTCATTTGATGTATTTAAGAGTAGACTGGACACAGCATAAAACAAAATTAGCAAACTTGAAAACCACCAATGAAAAAGATCCAAACTTGAGCTCAAAAAGAAGAAAAGAATGGGGAAAAAGCAGAAATCAAAAGAGGCGTGTAGAACAAAGTAAAAAAAAAAATAAAAGCTAACATATTTACGGTTGGAGTTCCAAAAGGAAAAGAGAGAACTGAATAGAAGCACTATTTGAAAAGAACCAAGAATTTTCTAAACCGGATGAAAAATATCTATCAACAGATTCAGTAAGCCCAGGGAACCAAGCAGGATTGTTTAAAATTTTTTTTAATTTTTTATTTTTTTAGAGATAGGGTCTTGCTCCATCACTCAGGCTGGAATGCAGTGGTGCAATCGTAGTTCACTGTAGCCTCAAATTTCTGGGCTCAAGCGATCCTCTTATCTCAGCCTCATAAGTGGTGGAGACTACAGGTGTGAGCCACTATGATCAACTAGCTTTTTTTTTTTTTTTTTTAATTTTTGTACACACAGGGTCTCACTATGTCACCAAGGCTTGTCTTGAACTCCTGGCCTCAAGAAATCCATCTGCCTTCGGTTCTCACAGTGCTGGCATTACAGGCATGAGCCACCAAGCCAGGCCTGAATTTTTTAAAAATCAGTCTCTATTCAAGAGATTTGCAGGAAAATGATGTTGTAGGTAGACAATCAGGTTTTATTTAGGACAGGCAGATGAAATTCAGAAGAGGTTAAATATACAGGGAAAATTTTAATGAAAGGTTATTTATGTATTCCAAAGCTTGCAGAAGATGAGTTTTAGAAAAGTATAAAACCTGCCAGGCATGGTGGGTCACACCTGTAATCCCAGCACTTTGGGAGGCTGAGCCAGGTGGATCACCTGAGGTTAGGAGTTCGAGACCAGCCTGACCAACATGGTGAAACCCTATCTCGACCAAAAACACAAAAATTAGCTGAGCATGATGACAGGTGCCTGTAGTCCCAGCTACTTGGAAGGCTGAAGCAGGAGAATCGCTTGAACCCAGGAGGTGGATGTTGCAGTGAGCTGAGATGGCGCCACTGCACTCTAGCCTGGACGACAGAGCAAGACTCCATCTCAAAAAAGAAAAAAAAAAAAAAGTATAAAACCCATCTGGGAAATTGAGTCAGATGAATAAATGTACAGACAGAATAGATATGAGGCAGAATGGAATTCATCTTGATAGTCTCTTAGGAGAAATAGGTAATGCGTTTAAGGTGGGTGTGTGGGGCCCAGAAGACTGCTCCCTTGTTCTTGCTGCTAGTGTGGTAGCAGAGGTGAGTGAAGGACTTCTCAGGAGAATATGATCTTAGACAATGGGGAATGCATATAAGGGCCTCCTCTCTGGGTGCAGAACAATGTGGCAAGCCAGGAGCGCTCTCACCCAGAGGGGGAACTGGGGACTGCCTCATTGCAGCTTTGTGATGTTATAGTAACTGGCAGGCTAGATGAGAAGAGGCCACCATTTCCTTGATGTACCCTGACTCTCAACTCAAGTCTGTTTCTTCCACCTGCTGCACCGCCATATCACAGACTGAATCACCACTCAGAATGGCCGCACCCTGAATTGTAAATATAAACATTCCACTTTCTGACCCCCACCTCCTATGTTTCCAGCTCCCTCATTTAATTACTCCCTCTACTTCTCTTCACTCACCTCTTAGGAGTCTCCATTTTCTGTACATATATCAGTATCATATGCTTTTCTCATTTCCCACTGAGTCCTTAGAGTCCTTGGCCCATCACTTCAGATACTCAGGAGCTTAGCTCCCTAACCTACTGCCTTTCTATTCTATTAATATATGCCTGGCAAATTCCTATCCCAGACAAAGTCAACTTGGTTATCTCTGTACCTACATCTGGTTTACTGACTGCTACTTGACAAAAATCACACAACCGGGAAGATGGGTACCATTCTCCCTACATATTTTCAAGCACAATTGTATAGAGGTACAACATGAAACTCACTATAATAAATTAAAACAATACAGCTATGGGTAGAGCAAAAAGTTAGAATTCCCCGTTTCCTCCCCCAAAACCATTCCACAAGACATCTGTTATTAACAATTTGGCATAGGTTCTATGCATGCACTATTGTCTTAAAGATAGATACACACACATATATGTACACATAAATACATATACAACATACATGAAATCAGATAGCTAGAGCAGAATGGACAGTTGCTAAGCAACTTGCACTTTTTCTTTTTTACTTAATAATATGTGTTGGGAGCCAGCCATATGGTGTATGCCTGTAGTCCTAGCTACTTGGGAGGCTGAGGTGGGAGGATGGCTTGAGCCCAGGAGTTTGAGGCTGCAGCGAGCTAGGATGGAGCCACTACACTCTAGCCTGGGTGGCAGACCAACACCCCGTGTCTCGATAATAATAATATGTCTTGGAGGGCATTTCTTCTTAGTAGGTACAGATATACTTTATTCTACATAATACCTCATTCGCTTAGTCACTCTAGGTCATTTACTACTTCTACTATGAAACAAAGTTATAATGAACATCCTTGTACATCCTTCTGAACACATGTGCAAGTATTTCTCTAAAGTAGATCCCTAGAAGTGGAAATGCTTGGTTAAAGGGTACATGTATTTAACATTTTAATAAATATTTCTCAATTGCCATCCAAAAAGGAGACGGGGGTCTCTACCAAATTGCCCTCCCAACCGCCTAGGAGCGTTACTACCCTCAGCTGGGACCTCCTTTTTCCTTCCCTAGACATCTCTCTCCCTCATTCCCCGCATAGCGTATCTTTGCTCGAACCTCCTACTGCACCAACAGCCCCATCCCCACTCAAACACGCACATTCTTGGAAAATATCTCATCAACTATTTGTAGAGAAAAAAAGAGGTCAACAAAGGCAAACGTTCTCAGCTTCCAACCCCCAAAAACCTACAAAACCTAGTATCTATCCCTTCCTGTCTTCCTTCCCTCCTATTACAATGGGGGTGGAAGGGTAGCCCTTCCTGTTGTCTAAAGGCAATCCCGGTTGAGAGGGTCCTTACCTTCACAAAGGGCTGACTACACTGACCAAAGGTATCAGCTTCCACTCTCCCCTCAGCTAACCTCCATCTATTTTCTGCACTCACGGCTCCATGGAAACCTCAGGCTCACCTTGGGCAAAATCCAGGTCCTTATCTTAGGTGACTAGAGCCTACTCCCTACTTCTGACAACACTCTTCATAATGACAGTCTGCTGATTTTCCTCCTTAGCCTCTCTGGCATTTCTTTCTCACTCCTCCACTCCTCAGGCACTTCTTGTTCAAACCTTAAAAGCTGAGTTTGGGGTTTCCGATCTGGGCCTTGTGCTCATTTCCCCTGGGAGATGTCACCCATTCCCCACTTGCAGCTACCATCACCCTCTGTCTTCTCTCTGATCAGCATCTTCAGCCCAGATCGCCTACAAGTCTGAGTTTGACTTCACTTTCTCGCATTCCGCCCCGCCTTCTCCCTCCTCCCTCAACTCCTAAACCTAGTCCCTCCTCCGAGACGTCTTCCCTGACTCCTCCCCCTTCTAATTCCCCACCGTCGGTCCGTGTCCGCCGCCACGCGTGTCCAGTACCTCGCAGACCTGAGGAATATAGTTCTCCTTGAAGTAGTTCTTCAGCCTCGGGTTGGCATTGCGTAGGGAGGCCATGGCCCAAGGCCTGACGGAGAAGCTGCGCTGGTACCCTCCCCGCGCTGGGACTAGGAGCCGGGTGCGTGCGGGCGTTGTCCTGGCAACCAGGGGGCGGGGCTGGACGCGGCACCGCCCCTCGCTCCGCTGCCCGGGGCAGGAGGGAGGGAGGCTTGCTTCATGCCACAGGAGAAGCGACGGGAAGCTCGGCTCCGGGTTCAGGGCCCCGGCGTCTCCGCGTGGGGCGCACCGTCCTAGCCTCCCCTCCTGGCGTCCAGCGCCCCGCCCCGCCTCGCCTGGGAGAAGCCGCCGGGAGGCGCCGGGCTGGAGTGGGCGGTTATAGGCTTTGAGCTGAGCCGTTTCCGGGAGGCGGAGCTCAGACCCCATTTCCTTTCTCCACATCCAGGTCGCGCGCGGTTTGTTGTGGCGGCTAGGCCCGCGTGATCTGGAGACCTCCGCGCTGGCCCCCAGGAGCCTCCTGCCCTGGCCCAGCGCGGCGGCTCTGCCGCGGCTGCAGAATGGGTGGCCCCCGGGGCGCGGGCTGGGTCGCGGCGGGCCTGCTCCTCGGCGCCGGCGCCTGCTACTGCATTTACAGACTGACCCGGCGTCGGCGGCGGGGCGACCGCGAGCTCGGGATGCGCCCTTCCAAGTCTGCAGGTGAGACCGCGGGGTGCCCGGCAGGTGGGCGGGGACTGGGCAGGGGGTCTTCCCGGGCTTGGGTGGTGGCTTGCGTGTCCTCGGGGTAAGATGAGGAGCCGAGCTAGAGGGAGAGGCAGTACTTGTGTGGGTGCATGGTGCTGCGCCGCCCCCGCCGCCCATTCTTTGTTCACTATCCTGATATGAAAACTTGTCCTGGCTTTCCTGCCTGAGCTTTGCGCCACAGTGGAGGATTAGGTTTCTTAAAAGCCTGTTGATGGCCTCTCACTTTAAAGCTTGTTCCGGGCCTTTGTGTAATTAAAGGGATTCTGCCGATTGTGGAAGGGCTGTTGAGGGGCCCGGAGCCATAAGTGAAGCTCTGCTTGCAAGTATCCTGGAAGAAGGGACGTCAAAGGGGCAGTTGTGCGGGCGCTCGGCCCGGCCTCAGAGGGGAGGTACCTGGGAGTCACAGTGGTCCAAGACCTCCCAGCCTGGTGTGTGTTTTGGAAATGGGAACAGTTGTCTGCGCGAGACACACCCTCCCAGCGGACAAATGCCAGATTCGGTTTCTGTCCAAAAGTTGATCGGTACGGTAAAACCCTCCAGAGGCATGTTTCACATCATGGAAGCCGTTAGGGAAATAATTTAAAATAACATATCTGCCATCCAAGAAACTCCTGTCCACAATTGTAGAAGAGAACTAAACAGCGTCATTGTTGAGTAAGCACAAACTAGATTGTCTCAAGCATCACGGGCAATTTGCTAATGGGATAGCAAGAAGAATTCTAATTCCTTTAAGTGTAGCTGGACAGATAGAACCGATTTCGTATTACGTACGTGTTCTCAAGATAAAAACTAATTTGTCCTTAAGTAAGATGACTTGACAGTACCATTCACTACATGTAGTTTATCCTAAATTTACTGGTAATTGGGGTGGTTGTTATCTAATTGCCTTTATCCAGAGGAAAAGTAAAAATGTCTTTATGATGTGGAACCAGGTGCCCAGGCTAAAAACTCACAGAGCTGGGGAGATTGGGGCTCTATCTTCCTGGAAGAGTAGGTTTCAAAGAGTAGGCTTTCTCCAAAGAGTAGGCTCCAAAGCTTTTAAGAAAGACTTTCTTGGGCTGTAAAACTGGCCAAATGCTTATTTCGCTTTTAAAAAGATTTACATTTGTATCAAAGAAACAGGAAAAGGAGTTTTGTTTTGTTCTCAGACAGGGACTCAGTCTGTCACCCAGGCTCGGTGCAGTGGCGCAATCACAGCCTCCACCTCCCTGGGCTCCTCCCACCTCAGCCCCCTAAGTAACTAGGACTACAGGCGCACACCACCACACCTGGCTAATTTTTGTATTTTTTTTAAGAGACAGGTTTCACCGTGTTGTTGCCCACGCTGGTTTGAACTTGGCTCAAGCAGTCCTCCTGCCTAAGCATCCCGAAGTGCTGTAATTACAGGATGGAGCCTCCTCACCTGGCCAACAAAGGATTTGTAATTACAAGTTTGCATGAGGGAATGCTTTAAGGAAAAGGGAGTGGAAGGGGAAGGTCTCTTTCACTTTTGGCACTAGGTATAATTCAGCTTTTTTTTTTTTTTTTTTAAGATTTGTATTTACTCTTACTGTATTAGTCCATTTTCTGTTGCTTATAATAGAATACCTGAAACTGGGTAATTTATTAAGAAAGGAATTTATTTCTTAGAGTTATGGAAGCTGAAAAGTCCAAGATTGAGAGGCCGTAGCTGGTATGGACCTTCTTGTTGTGACATAGGGCATCCCAAGGCCAGAGGGGCAAGTGTGTTAACATGCTGACTCAGGTCTCTTGTTCTTATAAAGCCACCAGTCCTGCTCATTAATCCAATGATTATGATTATTAATCCATAATTAATGGATTAATTCATTCATGAGGACAGACCCCTCATGATGCAATCACCTCTTAAAGGCCTTACCTCTCAATATTGCCACATTGGGAATTAAGTTTCAACATGCGTTTTGCAAGAGACATTCAAATCATAGCATTTACAAAGCCTAATTTGTTTTCTTTCCCATGTCAGAAATATTTTTGTATAAGTACATTGGGAAGGTGTCCTAGACTCAGATATCTTCTCAGTTTTACTGACTCAACCTGACAAATGTGGACAAAGTCTTTTAAACTTAAATTTACCAGTTCCCATAATCATCATTATCTTAGGTAAGGCAGCTTAAAAAATAATTTGCTCACAGTCCCTTCTTCCTGAAGCTACACCTTTATCACTGAAGACTTAAGAAATGCTCATTTCGTCATCGATATGGTTTGGATTTGTGTCCCCACCCAAATCTTTTTTTTTTTTTTGAGAAAGAGTCCCACTCTGTCACCCAGGCTGGAGTGCAGTGGTATGATCTCAGCTCACTGCAACCGCTGCCTCCCGGGTTCAAGCAATTCTCTTGCCTCAGCCTCCGGAGTAGCTGAGATTACAGGTACACACCACGTGCCTGGCTAATTTTTTTTGTATTTTTAGTAGAGACGCGTTTTCACCATGTTGGCAAAGTGATATGCCTGCCTTGGCCTCCCAAAGTGCTGGAATTACAGGCATCAGCCACCGTGCCCAGCTCAAAGCTTATCTTGAATTGTAATCCCATATTCCCTACATCGTGGGAGGGACCCAGTGGGAGGTAACTGAATCACAGGGGCAGTTCCCCCGCCCCATGCTGTTCTCATGATAGTGAGTTCTCAGGATATCTGATGGTTTTATGTGGGCCTTCCCCCTTTGCCCCGCACTCCTCTTTCCTGCTGCCTATGAAGAAGGAAGTGTTTGCTTCCCCTTGCACCATAATTGTAAGTTTCCTGAGGCCTCCCCACCCATGTGGAACTGTGAATCAATTAAACTTCTTTCCTTTATAAATTACCCAGTCTTGGGCAGTTCTTCATAGCAGCATGAGAATGGACTAATACAGTCATCACGCTTAGATTTCAGAAGATGATCTTTTGTTTGTTTTTGAGGCAGAGTCTCGCTCTGCCCAGGTTGGAGTGCAGTGGCAATCTTGTCTTTGTTTTAAACTCACACCTCTAATCCCTTTGGGAGGCTGAAGTGGAAGGATCACTTGAGCCCAGAGTTCAAAACCAGCCTGGACAACATAGTGAAACCCCTAATTTTTTTTTTTTTTTTTTTTTTTTTTTTTTTGAGACGGAGTCTCGCTCTGTCGCCCAGGCTGGAGTGCAGTGGCGCGATCTCGGCTCACTGCAAGCTCCGCCTCCCGGGTTCACGCCATTCTCCTGCCTCAGCCTCCTGAGTAGCTGGGACTACAGGCGCCCGCCACCGCGCCTGGCTAATTTTTTGTATTTTTAGTAGAGACTGGGTTTCACCATGGTCTCGATCTCCTGACCTTGTGATCTGCCCGCCTCGGCCTCCCAAAGTGCTGGGATTACAGGCGTGAGCCACCGCGCCCAGCCGAAACCCCTAATTTAATACAAAAATTAGCCAGGCATGGTAGTGTGCACCTGAAATCCCAGCTGCTCAGGAGGCTGTTGTGGGAGAATCCCTTGAGCCCAGGCGGTCAAGGCTGCAGTGAACTGTGATTGTGCCACTGCTCTCCAGCTTGAGCAAAAGAGCAAGACTCTATCTTAAAAAATAAAATAGAATAAAGGCCGGGCGCGGTGGCTCAAGCCTGTAATCCCAGCACTTTGGGAGGCCGAGACAGGCGGATCACGAGGTCAGGAGATGGAGACCATCCTGGCTAACACGGTGAAACCCCGTCTCTACTAAAAAAGTACAAAAAACTAGCCGGGCGAGGTGGCGGGCGCCTGTAGTCCCAGCTACTTGGGAGGCTGAGGCAGGAGAATGGCGTAAACCCGGGAGGCGGAGCTTAAAGTGAGCTGAGATCCGGCCACTGCACTCCAGCCTGGGCGACAGAGCGAGACTCCTTCTCAAAAAAATATATATAAATAAAATAAAAATAATTTTTGTACTAACATGGTTTGAGAGCATTGAAAAAGATGGAAACAGTCCCAATTCATCCAACAGTCTAATGCCAAAACTTGACAAAGATAGTATGAAAAAGTATAAATCTGTCTCAACTACGAATAAAGATATAAAATCTTAAAATATTAGCAAATCAAATCTATCAGGGGATTAAAGTAATAATATACCAAGGCCAAATGGACATGGAAGGAGGAGTCATATTAGAAAAAGGAAAAGCCACATGATGACCTCATAGTAAAAAGGCATTAAAATATTATTTCTTTCCATAGCCGAAGACTCTGAACAAAAAAAAAGAAAAAAAATTGTATCATTTCCGATAAAAACTTGCAGCAAGTTAGGAATAAATAGAAAGAAATGTTCTTAAGTTAATGAAGTGCATCCATCAAAACCCGAAAGCAAATATTATATTTAATAGACACACTGTTATCCTTATTAAAGACATCCTTATTAAACTCAAGACAACAGTGTCTGCTATCACAGCTATTATTCAATCTTCTGGAGTCATAACTTGATAAGAAAAAAGCAACATGTGTAAACATTAGAAAGGAGGCAGAATTATAATTGTAGGAGGCATAATGATTTACTTGGAAAAATCCAAGAGAATTAACTAACTACTAGAAGCAATGAGTTTATAGAATATCTTGAGTACAAGTCAATATACCCAGACCAATAACTTCTTGTATACATGCAGTAACAACTTAAAACTTTAGTTGAAAAGATTTTAACAGAATGAGACCCTGTTTCAAAAAATATATATCATTCATGATAGCTGTAAACACTTTAAAAATTAGGAATTCACTTTAAAAAGTAGGAGTTCTGTAGTGAGAAGATAATTTTACTGAAGGGCCTAAGACTACATAAACAGACATATTGTGTTCACAGTTGGAAAGATTCTGAACCATGACAGTTATCTTGAAATTTGTCTTGCTGTGTTATAATGTGGTAGTTACTTTTCATTCCCTTTGAGAATTGTAATTTCTCCTTGATTTACTGGAGGAGACAACGAACCACTGAGCCTTTCTTTCACAATCTTGTTGGCACAAAGCTAGATGGGAAGTAGAACACATGGTGTTTGACTGCCTCACCTGTGTAATAGTAGTCCAAAAACTCACCAGTGGAAGAGCTGAGTATTTGATGATCGCCCTCCTGTAAAATGTATTTGGAGTTTTAAGTTTTACATTTCTTTACTAAAAAGTAATACATGGTTTTTGTTTTGTTTTATTTTTTTGTTTTGAGATGGAGTCTTCCTCTGTCGCCCAGGCTGGAGTACAGTGGTGCGATCTCGTCTCACTGCAACCTCTGCCTCCCAGGTTCAAGCAATGCTCCTGCCTCAGCCACCTGAGTAGCTGGGACAGCAGGCATGTGCCACCACTCCTGGCTAATTTTGTACTTTTAGTAGAGACGGGGCTTCACCATGTTGGCCAGGCTGGTCTCGAACTCCTGGCTTCAGGTTATCTGCCTGCCTTAGCCTCCCAAAATGCTGGGATTACAGGTGTAAGCCACCGTGCCAGGCCAATATATGGTTTTTATTAGAAATTCAAACAGAATTTACAAAGTTAAAATATAGGCTCATTATTAGTATTATTATTATCATTATTATTCTATATTTTTTGAGATGGAGTCTTGCTCTGTGGCCCAGGCTGGAGTACAGTGACGCGATCTCGGCTCACTGCAACCTCTGCCACCTGGGTTCAAGCAATTCTCCTACCTCAGTCTCCCGAGTAGCTGAGATTACAGGCACGTGCCACCATGTCTGGCTAATTTTTGTATTTTTAGTAGAGACAGGGTTTCAGCATCTTGGCCAGGCTGGTCTTGAACTCCTGACCTCGTGATTCACCCATCTCAGACTCCCAAAGTGCTGGGATTACAGACGTGAGCCACTGCACCTGGCTAGGCTCATTTTTTTTAATATACTAGGAGGAATAATGGTTGGGGGGAATAAGTAATGTAGGAGTAAAAAGATCTGGATACTAAAGCCACTTTTGCTATTAATCGGCTCTGTGTCCCATTAATGAAAATAATAAATATACTAGGCACTTTAAATATTCTAGGTACAAAAGTGCTTTGAGGTAGGCACTATTAACTCCTATTTAGCAGATGAGTAAACTGAAGCTGAGAGAGCCTAAGTCTCTTACCTGGTGAGTAGCTTATTTGGGAATTTGAACTAAACAACCTGGCTCCACAGCCTTGCCTTACTTTTAACTACCACACTGTGCCTCTTCCCACCAAGTGAAAATTCTATGATATAACACCGTGAAATTTTACTTTCAGTGATTTAATCCCTAGAGAAATTTTAAATGGCTATTTATAAAGAATTATACATCTACAAGCTTTTTCCTTTTTTTTTCTTTCTTTTTTTTTTAAAAAAAAAAAAAAAACAAAAAACAACAGGGTTTCACTTCTGTCACGCAAGCTGGAGTGCAGTGGTGCAATCTTGGCTTACTGCAACCTTCGCCTCCCAGGCTCAAGCAATTTTCCTGCCTTGGCCTCCCAAGTACCTGGGATTACAAGGCATCCTCCACCATGCCTGGCTAATTTTTTTCTATTTTTAGTGGAGATGGGGTTTCACCATCTCTGAGGCCAGGCTGGTCTCAAACTCCTAAGTTCGAGTGATCCGCCCACCTGAGCCTCCCAACGTGCTGGGATCACAGGCATGAGCCACCGCACCCAGTCTGTAAGCTTTTTAAAAATGACTTTATGAGATAACATGTAACAAATTAATATGATTTTGAAATATCTCAAATATGGATGAGTTAAATTTATCACACTTCTGCCATGCATGTGCACGTGTATGTATGTGTGTGTATATGAAATCATACAACTTCAGGGCTATGTAGGAAACTCTGGAGCCAGTTACAGTATTAAGCAAACCCTTTTATTTTTGGGGTCTCAAAAAATAGTAAGTGACTTACTTGTAACTTTGATTTTTCATTTCTCTGGTTTCTGCTTCTAGCTACTGCTGTGATTTTAGGCAGATCCTTGAACAATCCTGGCTTCAGTTTCTTCCTGTGTAAAATGAAAGGTTTGAATGAACCCCAAATTCTTTCCATTCTGAAAAGCTGTGTTTTTATCATTCTTTCCTTTATCTTTTCAAGTATTCTTGGGGCGAAACCCTGTTTTATGAGGTGTTAATGAGGCCGACAGTGGATTCAAAAGTAAAAGGTCTCAATTAAGACTTGGTAGTGAGAATATTCTGGCTTCGTAGCTGTGACATTTTCTTAACATTTCTTATTTGACTTCCTCAGGGCATCACATATTATATATCACATATCACATATTGTTTCCCATACATAATCTATACTTGTCCCTTTATTTTGTTTATTTATTTTTTGCGTGTGATTCTTCTTTAAGCAATATACTTAGTTATTTTATGTTACATGTTTATTGGAATAATACATGTTTATTGGAAAAAAAAAACAGTACTGTTGAGTACAGGGTAGAAAATAAAAGTCCTTCATAATCCCACACATTTTTATTTACTTTTTTTTTTTTTTTTTAAATAGAGACAGGGTCTCATTATGTTGTACAGACTGGTCTCGAACCACTGGCCTCAAGTGATTCTCCTGCCTCCCAAAGTGCTGGGATACAGAGATGAGCTACTATGCCCAGCCTAACAATTTCGTATGTTTTTTCTTAAAGAAAAAAACACAGATTTGAGATCATGTAGCACCTATTGTTGTGTAACCTCCTCCTCACCCTACCCTTTCCCCTCCCCCCAACCACCCCAGTAAGAGTGTTATAAAATGGTTTCTGTTATTTCTGTGGTGATTTCTGTAAAGAGGACTTTTTTTAAGGTACAGCCATAAGTTCTGAACATCATTGAGCAGATCCAGCATTTGGCTATCCTAGCTCTTCCTCAAAATGTCAGCTTTTCTTTTGTCATCACCACCAGCAGGACTATTCTAGTATCCTAGTCAACATGCCTTGTTGTATAAATCAAACAAAAATGCCACACTAGCAAAAAGATTGGTTTACTCCCATAGCTTTCCTTCTATCTGATGTGCTCAGAAAAGATCTCCTTAACGCAAATCATATTTCCTAATTAATCTGTTTAGAGGGAATTGTTCCATTGGATGGGTGTACCTGGTTTTTAAAAGGAGAAACAGAAAATGTTATCAGCATTTGAGGTATATAGTGTTTGCATGAAGTGTCTTACTAACAGCCATATGCCAAGTGACCATTGGCTAATTTCTTGGTATCTATAAGCCTACATTTCCCAGCTGTAAATTGAGAGTAGTACAGTATCTTCTTCCTAAGGATGTAAAGTGCTTGATACTGTGCCTGCCATACAAGTAGGTATTCGATATTGTTTTTAAAATTTAAAAAAACAGACTGGGCACAGTGGCTCATACTGTTATCCCACCACTTTGGGAGGCCAAGGCAGGAGGACTGCTTGAGGTTAGAAGTTTGAGACCAGCCTGGGCAACATAGTGAGACCCCATCTGTACAAAAAATTTTAGACATTAACCAGACGTGGTGCATGTGCTAGGACCACAGGTCCTACCTACTTGGGAAGCTGAGGCGGGAAGACCACTTGAGCCCAGGAGATCAAGGTTGTAGTGAGCCATGATCGTGCCACCGCACTCCAGCCTGGGTGACAGAGTGAGAGCCTGTCTCAAAAATAATCTCGGGGCCGGGCACGGTGGCTCAAGCCTGTAATCCCAGCACTTTGGGAGGCCGAGACGGGTGGATCACGAGGTCAGGAGATCAAGACCATCCTGGCTAACACAGTGAAACCCCATCTCTACTAAAAAATACAAAAAACTAGCCGGGCGAGGTGGCGGGCGCCTGTAGTCCCAGCTACTTGGGAGGCTGAGGCAGGAGAATGGCGTAAACCCGGGAGGCGGAGCTTGCAGTGAGCTGAGATCCGGCCACTGCACTCCAGCCTGGGTGACAGAGCGAGACTCTGTCTCAAAAAAAAAAAAAAAAAAAAATCTCATATTGATTTTAGATTAACTTCAAATAACTTTCTTCTTATGCAGAAGACTTAACTGATGGTTCATATGATGATGTTCTAAATGCTGCACAACTTCAGAAACTCCTTTACCTGCTGGAGTCGACTGAGGATCCTGTAATTATTGAAAGAGCTTTGATTACTTTGGGTAACAATGCAGCCTTTTCAGTTAACCAAGTAAGTACCTCAACTCAGCAAGCAGGCTCTTTCCTTTCTTACACACTAGCAGTAATTGTGACCCTGAATAAATTACTTAACCTCTCAGAGCTTCAATTTTCTCATCTGTGCAATGTGGCTACTTATACTTAAAACATAATGTTTACTTCTGAAAAACACAGCCTAATAGTAATATGATTATTAATGTGATTGTAGATCCCTATGAAGTTGGTCACTGGCATCACATTCGTAAGTATATCTAATGAACGTTTAGCATTTCATGGCCTTCTAAATTATTTAAAATTCAGCAGTGCTTCAGTAAAACAATAAATGCATCTAACATTTAAGTACATACTTTAAATTGTATATAGGTCTGAGTATGATTCCGATGCAGGTGTCCCTGGACCACACTCTGATAACCACTAATCAATGTAAATGGCTCCTGCAAATGGAGACTTAAAACTAAGACTAAAGAGCTTAATTTGAACATGTCCTTCTTCCTACTCTTTCTGACAGCCGTCCAGCATGAGAAAATAGTTAAAAAAAAAAATTGTAATTGTTTTCAGCTAATGCCCTTTGTTAACATTGTCATAAGTACAAAATTATTTTGAATTTATTGTATTTTTAGCCCAGCTTTCTCCAGAATGGCAAGGTTTACTGTAAAGCTCTATAGATGTATAGAGAGATAGAGAATCTTTGTGTATTACCTACTCTTTCAGTTATAAATGACAGAATTCACCTTAAATTATTTTAAGCTTTAAAGGGAAAATATTGAGCTCAGCTAACTTAGACAGCAAAGAATAGCAGATTTCAGACACAACTGAGTCCAGTTCAAGGTCGCAGAAAGAGTTACCAGAGTTTTCTCTTTCTCTACCTCTTGGCTTTGCTTATGGCCACTCAATTTTATGTATTGGTCTTTATCTTTCTGGCCACAAAGTGGTTTTCTTCACAAGGGTTGAAAGAAAGCCACTAGCCTCTCTAAGCCTTCATCTCTGTAGCTCATGATCCAAAAGGTACAGTTGTTCTTCTAGGATCCAGTGCTCTTTGGATCAGTCTCTGGGGCAATCTCTGGATCAATCAAGGGACCATCGCCCATGTTTAGGAAACCTGGTTCACATGAGCAGCCTACAGCTAAGTAGCAGGGATGGCTGTGAATACAAGTGAACAACAATCCCAGGAGGGATTGTGTGGAACAGAGGAGATGCCACATCTGCCCCCGTGGAAAGAGGGCCACTAGACAAGCAAAAACAATAGCTAGTGATTAATGTGTTAGCCTACCTTTAAAGGAGTATTTCTGATGGCATAATTTTGTATTCCTCTAAAATAAGTTGCAGTCAGAGTAGGCCAGTACCCACTGGAGAAGAAGTACTTTCTTGAGGAGCGGGGGTCAGTGCCCTCACCATCAATTGTAGTACCTTAATCTGCTTTAACAGTACAGTTAAAAAAAAAAAAAAAACTTTTCTAGTAACTGCAAGTCCTTTAAAAGAACTTGAAATTGTAAAGGGAAAGTTTATTTCTCTTTTAATGCTAAGATCACCCTTAACGGTAAAATGGAGTATTGAGCTATTTGTAAAAAGTAGATAGATGATGGCAATCTTTTTCTTTTTTCCTGCTAGAATAGCATGTCTTGACTTGACAAGAATCATTTTTAGCATGTTTTTCTTACAAGAATTAAAGCAGTTTATTTCTTTCAATGTTTAGGCAAAGGTACATGGTAACATATTATTGCAACTACCTATAAGAACTCCCAGATTATTTTTCCTCTGAATATTTGGGTGCCATTTCTCTTCTTTTTTTTTTTTTCTTTTTTTTTGTGGCAGTGTCTCACTCTGTTGCCCGGGCTAGATTGCAGTGGCGCAGTCTTGGCTCACTGTAACCTCCTCCCAGGTTCAAACGATTCTCCTGCCTTAACCGCCCCAGTAGTGGGATTACAGGCACCAGCCACCACGCCTGGCTAATTTTTGTATCTCTAGTGGAGATGGGATTTCACCATGTTGGCCAGGCTGGTGTCGACCTCCTGACCTCAAGTGATCCGCTCACCTCGGCCTCCCAAAGTGCTGGGATTACAGGTGTAAGCCACCGCGCCTGGCCCTGGGTACCATTTTTCAAACTGTGTGGAATCTGATTCTGCAAGATATCAGTGTGTTCCCACCATTTCCACTGCTGAAAAATGACCCTCTTTTTGTGTATAGTTCATAGACATACTATCATCAACACACACCTCTTCAAGATTCCCAATGCACATGAACATATTAAAGAAACATGCTTACTCTTGTTATACTTAGATTTTCCTAAACTTATATAACCATGGGAAAACCCCCCCCCCTTATTTTTATGGAACGTCTCTTAACATTTTGAGGGATTAGTGTTTCAAATAATACATGTTAGCAAAACACTACTGTAGTATTCTAAATTAAAACACTTACTTTAGTATTCTAAATAGTAACACTTTCCCAGTTTTGCCTATAATGGAGAAGTCATATAACTCATCTCAAAGAAAAATAATTTTATTTGTAAGTTGCTTCAAGATCGCTATAGTACCTCTGTAAATTTTTATTGTATTTCTCAACACTGTAGTTTAAGTAATTCTGTATCTTAATTTTGTTTTCAATGGATTTTCTTTACCTATAAACGTATAGGTAGTGAGATTTTTTAAAAATCTGAATTAAATATTTGTATATGGGAAAGATATTTCCAAAAAGCCATTAATTTTTAATTGTATTTGTGGATGCAAAGAATTCAGTGAACGGAGATGCGTACTGAAGTCCCAGTCCTGTTTTGTTTTGATTTTTTTCCCCTCATAGGCTATTATTCGTGAATTGGGTGGTATTCCAATTGTTGGAAACAAAATCAACCATTCCAACCAGAGTATTAAAGAGAAAGCTTTAAATGCACTAAATAACCTGAGTGTGAATGTTGAAAATCAAATCAAGATA
The DNA here is from genome assembly GCF_043159975.1 of Macaca nemestrina. Taxonomy (NCBI): domain Eukaryota; kingdom Metazoa; phylum Chordata; class Mammalia; order Primates; family Cercopithecidae; genus Macaca; species Macaca nemestrina. The sequence continues at coordinate 56,096,923 of NC_092128.1, read as the reverse complement.
AAGGTAAGTTGACTGAAAATCCCAAATATATAAGGTTTTCTATAAATAAAAGAAAAAATAACAAAAAGATGAGTAATGAAACTTCAGTAGACTATCCTTTGTAATTTTACAGCCAAGGATTACCTTTAGAGGAATGGAGAATAAGACAAAAGAGGGAGGGACCTGAACTGGCCAATAAGAGGTACAATAAAACTTTTGTTTCAGTAAAATAATGCTTGTTTATTCTACAGGTTATCCTCTACTTTACATCAGGCACAGGCACTGGTGACAGTAATAGCCTTAAAGCTATAGGCACCAACCAAATAGTGAATGTAGTTGGCTGAAAGTTGGGACAAGACTTCGTGCCAACTAGAACTAGAACTAGTATTACAAGACATTCATTCAGAGAGCATATGCAGTGCTACATATTCATAAATATGGTTGTTAATGCATATAGTTTGGCTAGTTTTGCCTTTGAAATTAAGTGTACTATATGAGTGTATTGGAAAATGTTAAGTCACTGTATGCTTTAGCTCTTTCAGTGGATGAGGCAAATGTGCAAATAGATTAAACTGACTTTTACAGAATAACTGTTCCTTTATGTCATTGTATGGAGAGAAATCCTTCATTTTAGGATTCACATGCTAACCTGCGTTACTGACATTGCTTTAATGCTTTTTTCAAAAATGTTATTTATAAGGCAGTTAACCTGTTAAAAAAAATAGTTAATTTGGTAAATGCTAACAATTAAAACACTTCAGCCATGGCATATATAGCCAGAACCCAGTGATACCCCTCAGTCATAGAAAAGAGCAGTTTTCTGTTCATTACTGAAACAGGACTCCCACGTTCAAACCAGAAATTGTCATTCAACAGAACAAATCAGGTCAAGACAATCACAAAACAAGAGACAGGAGGATGTGCTCATATGAAGAAAAAAACAACAAATAACCAAACTTTATTTCCTTGGACATAATATTGATGGCAAGATTTGTAAGAGTTAATCTCTGTATTTAGTTTAGATAAAAACTTCCAGCCCAGAACACTGTTAGGCAGTAACTGTGAGGAGCTATGCAGAAGTGATGAGAGGCAAGTACTATATAGACTAGAAAATTTAATTTTCTACAGAATTACAGATTACTATGCTATGAAGCAAAAGCAGACCATTCTTAATGTGTCAAATTGGTAAGCTTATTAATTTCAATAAAAATATATGACCCCCATCACACACAGGTAACTCTAAATCTACTTTGAAAATCTGATCAGTCAAGAAGTATTACCAGTTTGGAGACTATGTACCAAGTGTCATACGAAAGATAAGGTTGCTGTCCTCACAGAATATATGGTGTCATTGACAATCAATTAGAATATCCAATGAAGTGGATATTCTAATATTTGGGAAAATATTGGAAAACTAGCAAAGTGCCCTGGAAATTATATATTCTTGCCCTTCCACAAGACTTAAAGATCCAGATGAGATTAGTTTGGAATAGGGGTTTTTTTTTAGTCCAGAAAATCTTTAGAGTCCAATACAGTTATGGCTAATCAGATACAAAAGAACCTTTATAAAGGTAAGTAGGATTGGACGTCCTTGGAAACTGAGAACCTTATTTTGAATTATTATGTTTTAATCAAAGGTATAGAATTAATCAAGTATCAGTTAAGAATTTCTGGAATGCACCCCAATGCCAAAAAACCACTAGCGTGCTCTTTTGTACTATGAAGATTTCTTGATTTGAAATAGAAGGTAAAAAATGTATTGCCAGCCATAAAATAAATTTTACTGTACTTCCTCAGTTCTCCAAAGGAAAATCTTACTTTTTTCACATAAGAAACTCACTGGATCAAATGAATGTTAATTAAACAAAAGATTGTGTAAGTAAAACTGGGCAAAAGACAACCTCTGAAATCCATGAAAGAATTAATCATCAAAAGAGAAGAATCATTTTTACAGTAGCCCCATTGCCGTAAGAGAGATTTTTGTGAGCCTGGGTGGCCTCTCCAACATATAGTGAGAACCTATTACAAGTTTCAGCCAACCAATTTCCACTCCAGCTTGATAGGCTGCTGCAAATTGCTGAGATTCCTCCTTGGTTGGAGAAAAATAGAGTAACGACAATTTTACTAGACTTTTTTGCCATAGTGTCCCGTGGGTTTATTTCAATAGTACCACTGTTGCCAACACCTATTACTCATCTTCCATATGACAAACAATTCACAGCTTTACTAAGATTTATATTAGCTATTATTTCAATAATCACATCAGTTCCTTTCTTACTACACATTTCTTAATTTTATCAACATAATTAACTTCTTCGTAATTAAACACTTTGTGGGCTCCATTTTGCAAAAGCATTTTGTCCCTCTCAATACCAACTGGGCCCCAAACCTTTAAGGCATAAACTCTAACCATTTGGCATGTTGCTACTCCAGCAACTCCACTAGCCCCATGAACCAGAACCCAGTCTCCAGATTTCATACAGACACTGTGAATCAGAGCTCTATATGCAGTAACATATGGGATACCAATGGCAGCATTTTGTTTAAAAGTCCAGTTTTTCAGGCAGTTTGTAAACAGTGTGATCTGCTACAGGAGCATACTCCACATGGCTCCGAGAGATTGTGCCGGTAGTGAAAACTGTCACTTTTCTTGAAAGTAGATGCATTCCCTCCAACAGCTTCCATTACCCCAGTTACATCTGAGCCAGCAGTATAGAATAAGGTGGTTTTCTATTATAAATGCCATAATAAATGTATGTCTCCACAGGGTTGACACCACATGCATGAACCTTGATTACACCTAATGGTCTTTTGGAATTGGTACTGCAACATCTGACTGAGTTTCAGGACTTCTGGTCTACCAAATTCAAACACTCTAACAGCTCTCATCAGCTTCTGTTCAGTTGCCGTGGTCATCTAGATAAAAGCTCTAGAGTGGGAATCAAAATCTGCAAGGGCTTCTTCATATGCCACTGAAGGAGGGTGGCCAGGCTGCTTCTAACTTTTGCAGCCAGCAAGACTTTTGGAGTTGGGGTTCAGTTTAATCTAAGGGTGCTAAAGGAACCAGGTCAGTGTCAGATAATGTCAGCAGAAAAATGCAATATTAGGAAATTATGTTATTTCAATTCAATATTTATCAAACTCCTGCTTTGTGGTGCAAATGAGCATGACGCAACTCTTGTTCTAAGAAAGGTGGAAGGAAGGACAAGGCAAGTTCTTAAATAATTGTAAGTCAAGGCAGAACATAATGAAGTCCTTTAAGGAAAAATGTAAGTAAAACATTATTGAGTACATAGAAAGGAGAGATTTGATCCAAAAGTTTCTGTAAGAGGTGGAGTCTGACCTGGCTCTTGAGAATGTTACTCTACAGGTAGAATTGGGGAAGGAGAGAATTCCAAGAGAACAGAACAAGATGAGGTGGACACAGCTACAGGAATAACTAAGCTGTCCCTTTGGTAAACTTGTTATTAGAATTGAAATGGTCAGAAGATTCAGATATAATAAGGTTGTAAACAGTCCACACATTTTAGGAAATGCTTTGAAAGACATCAGCTTCTTACAGAAATATATGATTTATAAAGAGCTAAATAAATGCCCTGTTTTTAAAGGATGGATGTATAATTAAATTGTAACCCAAGAGAACCAGTTGACTTTCACATGTAAATGACAGCCAGGTGTGGTGGCTCACACCTGTAATCCCAACACTTTGGGAGCCAAAACAGGAGATTGCTGGAGGCCAGGAGTTCAAGACCAGTCTGGGCAACATAGACCCCATTTATTTGTTTTGGGAGTCTCGCTCATGTTGCCCATGCTGGAGTGCAGTGGTGCAACCTCAGCTCACTACAACCCCTGCTTCCTGGGTTCAAGCAACATGCCTCAGCCTTCTGAGTAGCTGGGATTACAGGTGCCCACCACCATGCCTGTAATTTTTTGTATTTTTAATAGATACGGGGTTTCACCATGTTGGCCAGGCTAGGTGAGACCCTATTTCTAAAAAAAAAAAAAAAAAAAAAATTTATTATCTGGGCATAGTGGCATGCACCTGTAGTCCCAGCTACTCAGGAGACTGAGACAGGGGAATTTGAGGCTGCAGTGAGCTGTTATCATGCCACTGCACTTCAGCCTGGGTGACAGAGTGAGATCCTGTCTCTAAAAATAAATGTAATTTAGATCTTGAAACCAGATTAAAAGTTTAATCTCTCTTTGCTTTACTGCCATTTAGTTTCTATGGTAACATGGATACATTTGGGGTTTTTAAAAAATTAATAATTGTTTATGGGACAATTGGTAACTTCTTACCACTTCAAATTAGGAAAATTTTCTTAGCAGTTAGAACTTTTGGTGGAGTTCAGATTTGCTTACGTGAATAGCAGTTATCTGTAAAACATCATTTTTCTAAGCTAGAAATCTCATGGCCAGGCTAGACATGGTGGTGCACACCTGTAATCCCAGCACTTTGGGAGGCTGAGGCAGGCGGATTGCTTGAGCTCAACAGTTTGAGACCAGCCTGGGCAACATGGTGAAACCCTGTATCTACAAAGAATACAAAAATTAGCTGGGCATGGTGGCTCACGCCTGTAGTCCCAGCTACTCTGGAGACTGAGGCAGGAGGATCACTTGAGCCTGGGAGGTCAAGGCTGTAGTGAGCAGAGTTTGTGCCACTCTAGCCTGTGCGGCAGTGAGACCCTGTCCCCCCGAAAAAAAGAAAGCTCATGGCCAGACACAGAAAATAGAGTTTCAGAAAAGTTTCCATCACACTGAGTTTAGTTCTGTGATATATGATACAGGAGTACTACAGCATTGCATTACTTTTTACCAGTGATAGTTAACAATATTATGAAGGGGTGAATTACATATATATATACACACACCTAGGTAAATAAGAACCTTAGGCCAAGTATAATTTTGTTCTGCTTACTTTTGATAGGATTAATTCTAGGGAAAGATTCTGTTTCACATTATCCTCCCATTCTTTACTTCAGAAATGATGTAGCTCTCTAGACACTACTGCTGAGGTACTTACCGTGACACAAAATGGCCTCTCATCTTCCCTGATCCTACTGTGCACAGACCAGTTGAAACAGAAAGGTGGACTAAGCTGGGAGGCCTCCAGCCAGGGAGAGGCCACTGCTGTTAAGAGCATGATCTCTGGGCTTGGCTATTGCATCCCCACCTGCTGTCTGACATTGCGCAGGGGACTCGAGCTCCTCAAAGACTTAAAAGTCCTTGTCTGCAAGAAAGCTGTAATGGTGTAACACCCACCTCATTAGAGTTGTCTTCAGGATTAAGTGAGGAGTATTTGTAAGATGCTAAGCACTGTGCCTGGAATTACCAAAGGAAGCTTTTTAAAAGTCAACAACATTTGAGGGTCAGATGGAAATGTCATATTTTTTGAGGAGTCAGTTCCATCCTGAGCAGTAGCCTTACTCCACTGTGCGGAAAAGTGACTGTTCAGTAGAAAAATTTTGGAGATTCTAAGATGCTCATATTCCTCCCCTGCTTTCAGATATACATCAATCAAGTCTGTGAGGATGTCTTCTCTGGTCCTCTGAACTCTGCTGTGCAGCTGGCCGGACTGAGATTGTTGACAAACATGACTGTTACCAATGACCACCAGCACATGCTTCACAATTACATTACAGACCTGTTCCAGGTATTACTTACTGGAAATGGAAACACGAAGGTATGAAGAGCTGTTGTGTCAAGCTTATTAACATTGAAATCGTATTTGCAGGCCACCTATCTTAAGTTAATGTGCCTCAAAGAAGAGGAAGATTTATTAAAAACTCACATGGGCCCAAGAAAGTATATTTAGTCCCAAATACTCCATTGCGAAATTAACTTGTGAAGATCATCTGTTGTTTCACTTATCAGCAGATTCATGTTCATTTGGTTTTCTCAGAAGCTAGCTTTCCCCCCACCAAATATAGGAACATTGTGATTAAAAGGAGTCTTTGAATAATAATAGTGGTTAGTTGAATATTTTACTTACCTTGGGGTTAACAAATCATTTTTTTGATTCAGTTATTTGTTGAAAAATATTTCTAAAACAACTTTTAAGTTGTAGTAAATGAAGTGAATTGAATGAATGAAAGATGTCTCAGTGCTTCACTCTGTCCAGTTAGGTTGATATAAGAGGCAACAGATATTGAGCTGAATTAAGTAGGACCTTAGGAGATGCCCTATAAAAAGGTTCTTGAGTAAATCTCTCATATTAGCGTGCATTCTTATCAATTGCCATTTTTCAAGAAAAAGTAGCATAAAAATAGATTGTAGGCTAATTAAAAGTTCTGATAAGTTGGGTTGATTGTTCATCAAGGCTTTTTACCATGTTGCTCTGTGTTCTCTGGAACAGTTGAGAGACAAATGCATACGCATTTTAGAAAGACCAAATGTGAAGCCATACTCCAAATATTCAACATCACTGCAGTTATTTTTGAGGTTATCAAGATGTGACTACAGCAGAGTTTTACTGTAGTCTTGCTTTTATGTTTCCAAGGTGTTTGTACGTGGACTTTTCTCTTTTCCAATAGCCAAACTTGTTTGGATCTGGTCCAAGATGTACCAAAGGTATTGAAAATTAAATGTAAGAGTCTTACAGCAATATTGCACCATTCCCGGGCAGTTTCCAACATGCATCAACATCTCTGTCTCCAGTGGAGCAAGATAACTTACAGCCCCTGAACCCCTGTGGAAACTCCTTCCCTTTTTACTCTTATGTTGTTGCCTCTGTAGGAGAAATCTCTCCTCTGCCTGACTCTGGAGGAACTCTGAGTTCAGAGTCAGGCTGAGTTCAGCCAGGCAAGTCTGGCCTTGGGGCTGTATATATCTGTCTCAGACATCGTCTGCATTTTCATGTATTTTTTGACTTTTTAAAAGATGACCCACACCACGATAGTATGTTCTATTTTTGTTTTGTTGTGTTGTGTTTTTCCATTACATTGCTAGTTCAGTATTTCTAGGATAGAAAATTTGCTTTCTTGGTCTGCCTTGGAACATAGCCACCAGTTACAACATTGATTTTCCATAAAAATTGAGTTTAAAGTTCTAACTTCCAAATAAACTTTTGGATAGTCATCCATTTGTTAGTGGGAAAGTATGTCTGATTTAGGTATTTTCTTAGTAAATAACCACTAAAATGAATTTTAAAATATCTTACTTTGCTTAAGTCAGGGATCTCACTGTACTATGATAACCTTTTGGGTACACCACTGATTGATAACCAAATGCAGATAGCGGAGGATTAACATAAATAAACTGTGTGCTTGTTACATCCGCAATGAAAACGAAACTAATGGTTTAAAATGTCCTAGTGTCACCACAAGATGGTGCATGTGATGAGGAAAAAAAAAAACATGTCAATATGGTTTCAAATCAAAATCCATATATTTGTTCAATCTGTAATTGTACTCTAACTGTGTGTGTATGTGTGTGTGTGTATATATATACATGTATATATATATTTCTCATATTTAACTCCTTTCTACAAAGAGTAGCAACATCAGATTTTAATACAGGGTACCAAATAGCTATTGCTGTTGCTATTCCCTGGTTGTATACCTGCCTTCATGACTATTAGTGGGTGTCAGATTTTGACTTCATCCAGGCTTATGTCATAAGTTCAGAACCATCCTATTTCATACCTCTTCTTCCTGTTTTTCTAATTGAAACTTCATTGACATTGGAACCAGGTGTTTTGTTTTTTTTTTTCTAACACTTATTCCTAGTGTTGCTGACAGCGAGTCAGGCCAGATGAGATCTGATAGTGACCTCCACGGAGTGCACTAAAGAAGGGTCAAAAGTCTCCTTTACTCTTTCACTCCCAGAGACCTTAATTTATTAAGAGCATCTGTTTGAAAAAGACAGTCTCTGCATATTCAAGAAATGTTACCAGTGGTCACTGCTGAGGATTGGAAGGGGCCAATAGCATGGTGGCTTTTGTTTTTACCTTGTTCTCTTTTTCATTACTTAAAATTTTTGTTATGACCAAGTAGTAATTTTCTAAAAATAAAGAAATATTTGATAAAAACAGTAAAATTAAGCAAAGTATTATGTTATCCTCAAATAAATTAGTATCTACAACATGATCAAAGGAATTGTGAGTACACAGGATATACGCATAAAGATCAAAAAGAAAATACCAAAACTTTTCTCTTTTTTGACACAGAATCTCACTCTATTGCCCAGGCTAGATTGCAGTGGCATGATCTCTGCTCACTGCGGCCTTGAGCTCCCAGGCTCAAGCAATCCTCCTACCTCAGCCTCCCGAATAACTGGGACTTCAGTCACATGCTACCATGCCTGGCTGATTTTTGTATTTTTTGTAGAGACGAGGTTTTGCCGTGTTGCCCACGTTGCTCTTGAACTCCTGAGCTCAAGTTATCTGCCCACCTTGGCCTCCCAAAGTGCTGGGAATGCAAGCATGCACCACCACACCTGGCCAAAAATACCAAAACTTAACCGTGATCATTTCTAGTTATGTAAATATGGGTAAATTTTCTTTTTCTTTGTGCTTTTCTATTTTTTTTTTAAGTGCTATGGTAAACATCTGTTGCCTTTGTAATAAAAAATTTTTGCAAAATAATATCCAGGTTCCTTCCCAGCTCTAGTGAAGAGCACATTTGTCACATTTCCCTGAGTTAGTACCCCCACTCTATGCTCCTTGTTTTAGCTCCAGGTATCTTGTGGAAAGTATGGTTTCACATGGCCTTTGTTTTTAAAAAGAGGCGTTCTATTTGAGTCTTTTTATTACTGACTTTTCAGTTATAAGTGATAAGAATGCTGATATTTTAGCTAGTCAGCCATTAAATAACATTTATTTGCTTATTATTTATATCATTGCTGGGCATGGTGGCTCATGCCTATAATCCTAGTTACTTTGGGAGACCAAAGTGAGAGGATTCCTTGAGGCCAGAAGTTCAAGACCAGCCTCAGCAATATAGGGAGACCCCATCTCAATCAATCAACCCATCAATCAGTTTTTATCACTGTGCTTTTTTATATGATTGTAAAACACTTTCACATTAAAAGATAGCCTCAAAGATTCATAGTAGCTTACTAAAAGGGGCCATATTGTTATGTATTTAGTCTTGGTAACCAAACAGTTCCAGAATTTTTATACTTTAAGTAGAAATGAGCTTTGAGAGTTTTTTTGTTGTTGTTTTAAAGATTATATTTCTTTCTTTTTTGTGGGGGGTGAAGATGGGGTCTCAGGGTCTCACTATGTTGCCCAGGCTGGAGTGCAGTGGCTGTTCACAGGCACAATCATAGCTTGAATTTGAACATCCTTGAGCTTGAACATCATTAAGGTGGGAAAGCTCAAGCGATCCTCCCACCTGAGCTTCCCAAGTACCTAGGACTACAGGCCGTGTCGACACCATCATGCCTGGCCATACTTCACTTAACAGTAATCATAATAAAGATCGTGTATTTAACAGATGTTAAGCTTACCATCTGTTCGGATGTGCATGTGAGTTGGGGGTAGATTGTGAAGACATTTGCAATATTCTATCTCCCTAACATTATAATTGGGAAAAAATAGGTTTAAATAACACTGTGATAGAAAACCTCTATCTCTGATAGGTTCTCTAAGAGTAGTGCAGGACATTTGCAGTATACTCTGTATCTCCCTAACGGTGTAATTGGAAAAGTGAGGTTTAAATAACACTGCTCTGTGATAGGTTCTCTTAAGAGTGGTGCCAAGTGTTATAAGAGTTCACAGTGAGATGTTTAAAGTAGAATGAATAGAGAAGGTTTCCTGGAGTAAAGAGAATTTGAGCCAGGCCTGGAAGACATGGTGAGAGAAAGCATGCCTGAGAGAGAAAATTCATGCTTGCCACTCTGAGATAAGCCAGTATCATCTTCTTTCAGGTGCAAGTTTTGAAACTGCTTTTGAATTTGTCTGAAAATCCAGCCATGACAGAAGGACTTCTTCATGCCCAAGTAAATAGCTTATATGTTTATTTTGTAAATATATACATATATAAATTTGAGCAGACAGATCTGGAAAGATTTAACCTAAAATGTTAACAGGGATTCTTTCTGAGGAGCAGTATTAAAGAATTTTTTAAATTCGTTTTGTATATATGAATTTCCTAAATTTTTTGCAATGAGTCTATTTTACTTACTTTTGAAAAACATTTTTAAAAATTCACCCTAGCAACAATAAATTATAACTTTTTTCTCTACCCAATTTTGGGTACAATTGTGCCATTCCATCTTTTATACTGGACCTGTTTGTGTTTACATGTATCTTAGTATCCACTGAAACAGCAGTACTGAGTCCCCAGCATATGCTAGACTCTAGATGAGACACACCAGTGAGCACAGCATGACATGGTACATGTCCTCATGAAGCTTACAGTCGTGTGGAGAAACAAAAATATATAACAAGTGAACAAGGTAATTAAAAGCTGTGATAAGTGGTCTGAATGCTGGGATAGAATGGAGCTTAACTCCTGTAGAAAAGGAACCATCATATTCATCTGCTCATCCCTGTTCCCCACCCAGCTCTGCGCCCTCTAGTGTATGGGCACTAAATGTTTGATGAAATAATGAGTTCCCATGAAACCATATGACAGATCTTAAAAAAGAAAAATGGTTGTTTTTCCCAAATAACCACACTCTAAAATTACAAGGAAATTGTATTTTTTCAGCTAAAACACTCCCTTTTTTCCATTAGTATACAGCATGGGGATACATAAGGTTTTATACATCTAAGTTATGCAATTTTGGGTTAATTTTCTATGACAAAATTTTTAAAATGTGAGATACTCACATTTTAAATGTGAATTTTAAAATTTTTAAATGTTATTCAATGCAATTTTAAGATGTTAAAATATACGTGAAAAATGTTTTCATATATTATTAATACAAAATAATACTCATTGTTTCCTATTTCAGGTGGATTCATCATTCCTTTCCCTTTATGACAGCCACGTAGCAAAGGAGATTCTTCTTCGAGTACTTACACTATTTCAGAATATAAATAACTGCCTCAAAATAGAAGGCCATTTAGCTGTGCAGCCTACTTTCACTGAAGGTTCACTGTTTTTCCTGTTACATGGAGAAGAATGTGCCCAGAAAATAAAAGCTTTAGTTGACCACCATGATGCAGAGGTGAAGGAAAAGGTTTTAACAATAATACCGAAAATCTGATTGGTCATATTTTTCCAAAGAGTAATGCAGTCTGGATGTAAACATATTTTCTATTTTCCTTGTAAGGGGATTCTTCCAGCTGCTGAATTTAAACAGTAAATATCGCATTTCATCATTAACACAGCTATAACTTGCCATGCTTCTAGATTTATTTTGGACTGTTTTGATACCAAGTGAGTATAAGAGCTTGTACTGAAACCGTTTCTTTCTTTTTATTTTGCTATTTGCAAATACTTGTTATTTTCCCTACATGAAGTGGCAGTAACCTTTTTCACATTTAAGCTACCCTTCTACTTTTTGAAGTGATTTGCAGTTACTCATCTGAGACAGCATCAGTATTTGACTAAATCGTTGCTTCAGAACTATCATAGCTTGTTCTTTTAGTAGCAATGAAATCCTAAGTTCTTGAGGCCACTCACCTGCCAACCTGACCATACTGCTTTCAAAAGTCTTTTCTCGTCAGTATAATCTATTTTGGTCACTTCTAGTCAGTGAAAAATGTAAACTTTTAGGAGAGAATGTTTCCTAGGACTCACCCACTCCCCTTCAATGTTCAATATGTAAAGAAAGTTATATATAAAATAGTGGGATCAATCACAATGTCCATGTTTAGACAGTTGGTTAAATAAATTTTCTGGTCTTGGAAAAGAATGATGGAAGCCAGGCACAGTGGCTCATGCCTGTAATCCCAGCACTTTGGGAGGCTGAGGCAGGCAGATCACCTGAGGTCAGGAGTTTGGGACTAGCCTGACCAATACGGAGAAACCCCGTCTCTACTAAGAATACAAAATTAGCTGGGTATGGTGGCGCATGCCTGTTAATCCCAGCTACTTGGGAGGCTGAGGCAGGAGAATCACTTGAATCCAGGAGGCAGAGGTTGCAGTGAGCTGAGATCACACCATTGCACTCCAGCCTGGGCAACAAGAGCAAAACAGTGTCTCAAAAAAAAAGAATGATGGAACTCTGAATGTGCTTAAGTGGAAAGCTATCTATGAAATATGGTGGTTTTTTTAAAAAACACAAATTATAGAAGAATATGGGATCGTGTGTGTGTGTGTGTGTGTGTGTGTGTAAATGAAAAATGCTTATGTATTGACAAAACACTTCTAGAATGATACCCAAACTCTTGTAGTGGGAGTGGGGAATGCCTTCTACATACACACTGTTCTACTGTTTGAATTTTTTACTATGAGCCCAAATTATAAAATCTTTTTTTAATAAAGAGGAAAAAAATCACTCACAAGGTTATACATACTGTTTCCCTTGACAGTACTTTATTAATTTTCATCCATATTTTACTTGACTAAAAATACAATGTATGAAAAGTTATCTTTAATAGTATTTTTATTCCATAAGCTACTATAACAATTTATTGATATATCTGGGATTCAGCCAGGTCTTATAATATTTAAATTTATAACCCCTGCCATGCGTAGCATTAAGTAAATCAGTATGCAAGCAGTATTTAAGGCAAAAGCTTTAAGAATACTTTAAATTTCATTTGTAAATACATAGATACAAGACTGTTTCCATAGGAAGTCACAAATCCTCAAACAGAAATATGTGTGTTCTCAAGATTATCCTGATACAGAAATCAAACTTTGAAGGAATATTTTTACATTAGAAAAAGGGGTCAGTATAAGGTGAAAACTGAAAATTCCCAGTGGGCTAGACATGAACAAAAGTATGCATTCCCCAAAAGGCACATTTCTTTGTAACAGGTTTTTCAAATTTACCTCCCTATTTAATGAACGCATATTAATTAAATATGAAAATGTGCATACATTGAAAACCAGGATTTGTTTTTAATGTGCTTTAGCAGCAGTGGATTCTAAAACTGTCTTGTCCTCTCTCATTAGTTTGAATAATCACGCTCCCTAGAGATCAGACCATTGAGTCTGAAATGTCAAAATGCTAGAGAAAAGAGGGAGTAATTTTTAACTACCCAGAAAGAAGATGCACAAATACCTCTTTTCCTATGTAGGTCACGGCATATGTTGGCTTTTATAATTTGGGATTTCTCGTAATTGATGACCCACCCTATTGGGCAGTGAGGCATAGCAAAGTGTTCCTCGGTTATCACAGGAAACTTCAATAAAATCTTACATATTGGTGTGGGTACTCACTAATCAAAGAGGAAAATAAAGTTGACTTAGAGGATAAGACTGATTAAACGACACTACAATGCATATTAGACTGAATTGAAAAAGAGAATGGATTTGTCTTATTTTTCAAAATTTGTTTTCACTTTGCACATAAGCCCTTCAAAATGTAGATAACAAATGAAAAAGTGGAACCCACTCAGTAAGGTGAGATTTCTGTAAGTAGGGATGAAGCTTGACATTCTTAATGAATAGTGTCAGTGTAGAAAGAACATGAGTGGTAATAAAAAATTACAGCTTATGAAAGGACTTAGAAAAATGAGGCAGGCCAGATGAGTGGAAATAGAACACAACAGTTTAAAGTGCTTTGAGGCCCTCAGTTAAACAGTACATATGAATACAAAATAATGTTAAGGCCATTCATGGAGAAAAAATACTTAAGCAAGACATACCTGGCTTGCTTCATAGAGTAGAGGTAAGAGATGGATTTTCAATTCGGTGTGCAGCAGCAAGGAATATGGCTACAAAGTTGGCTAGTATTAGGGCAATACACCTCAAAACTAACCATAAACCTAACATCTTGATTCACATCTACTTGGAGTGAAAAAGTTTATGATCAGTCTTTTCAGGAAGGTTTGTTTTATGGGGGATTTTTTTGTGCTTTAGTACCCCAAAATCGCATACATTATATATACACACATTACATACACATTTCCCCTTGACTGATTCGCATCTTTGTAGATAAACACTAAATTTTGATAAAGATTATTTACACTTATTTAGGCTATTACTCCAATTTACAAAATCAGTGAAATAAAGTTGTTTTCAGTGTTTAGTCTCCTAATATATGATGCTTAAATTTGCAACAGGAACAATACATTATCAAAAGCATTAACCTATATTCAGCTTTCAAATATACCTATCTATATTAGGCAGTGATATCTTAAGAAATGATTTTCTCCCTTATATTTCTAAAGTGCTTTAAAAACTCATTTATTCTACACATTTTTCAGAGGTAGGTCGGAATTATCCTCTTGTTGCAAATGAGGAAACAGGCACAGTGAGCATTGGTGACTTGTTTCAGGTTACACAAAAAATCCATGATGAAAGCAGGGTAAAAGTTCAGATTTAGTGGCTAACGTGTGGCACTACACATACACATGTGTAAATTATAGAGCACTGCCTGGGTAGCATTTGGTGTAGAAAACCTATTTTGATTATTTTGTATGAATAAAGTGCTGAGACTGGATTAGGAATACAGAATGGGCCTCCAGCAGTATCTAATCCAACTCCCTCCCTTAGGAAGGGTCAGAATAATCAAGTGAATACAGAGCCCTTATTAGGACTAAATCTTACGTCAACTGACTTTTTTTTTTTTTTTTATAACCACTGGTGTTCATACTGGCTTACCAAAAGAATCATGCTTAAGGTTCATTTAATATAAAAATATAAGACATCTGAATCATGTAAAAAAAATTATAAATCTGATTGATATATTTAGAGCTAAGAGACCCCGGAAAAAGAAAATGTGTAGAGAAATTTAAAAACATAAAATTTAATTCAAAGTATATGGTCTATTAACATTTATTAACATTTTATCTGTAAAATACTTCATTGTAGCTATATTTGTGCTTAGAAGATCTTCTAGATTTAAAAAAAGAAAATGGCATAAATCATATTCTCATAGCCACACCCCTTCCGTTCTCTGCTCAGCTAAGAAGAGGGCTTTCTTTCGAGACAGGGTCTCATTTTGTCGCCCAGGCTGGAGTGCAGTGGTATAATCACAGCTCACTGCAGCCTCTACCTCCTGGGCTCAAGTGATCCTCCCACCTCAGCCTCCCAAGTACCTGTGACTACAGGTACACACCACCTCACCCGGCTAATTCCCCCCCCCCCCATAAGAGACGAAGTCACCATGTTGCCCAGGCTGATGTCGACTTCCTGGGTTCAAGTGATCCACCCACCTTGGCCTCCCAAAGTAAGAGGTCTTTTGGGAATTGTAGATGTGCAACAGAATACACTGTTTCCTCTCATCTGAAGGCTCTAGGAAAAAAAAATATACTGTTCCCTCTTTCAAAAACTTAAGTGAATGTTGGTCATGGATGCATTAATGCGAAAGAACTGTACACTTAAAAATGGTTAAAATGGTAAATGTTTAAAATGGCAAATACGTATTTATATATTTTTACCACAACAGAAAAAATCAAGTCTTTAAAAATGATAGCCCCTATGTTTTTATGCTTACTGAAATAAGCCATATTTAATATTTGGCATATAAGCTAATCTTGATAGAGCAAGAATTGCTGTTTATAATAAGCATGTTGGACTGAATTTCATCATTTATTATAATGTGCATATAAGAAAGATACTTGTATTTGTAGGCCTCTGAAAAAAATCTAGGTGGGTAGACAGGCTTGACTCACCTTGCAGAAGGTCCTGAAGAATGGAAAAAACAAAATGAGTCTTCAATATCAGTTTTTCACAATCTCAGGAAATTCTACTACCACAAAAGTGTAATGCTTTAGTAAAAACATTTCCATTGCAGTGCTTATATCATGATAGGAGATTTAAAATTCACATTAGCCAATTCATTATTTAAATGACCCACCCCTGAACCCTCTCATAGTGTATATGAGCTGATCATATTAGGAAGCAAGTTATTACACAAAACATAAAACATAAACTTGCAGAAGTTGTTTCCAAATGTAAAAGAATCACAATATTCATGAATTTCTAAGTCTTTTCATTTGTTTTTAAACTCAGATGATGCCTTTTTCATTAAAAGTGCCTGTGCTCACATTTATTAAAAGTTTTCATCATCAGTATTTAGGTATCTTGATTCTCCATGCTTCAAGACAAAAAAATCTTCAGCATTAAGTCCGTATCTCTCTAGAGCTTCATTCAGCTTCACTGGAGGCTCTAAGTAATGCTGGCCAAAGGTAGAAAGAAGAAAAACAGGAAAAGATTATACACATATTTGGGAGATTATTCAAATAACAGTTCAAACTAAAATAATTGAAGCATTAGCAAATGGGTCTATCACATTTTCTAATACAGTTTTGAGTCATGAAATAAGTCAACAGAAAGGTAGTTGGTTGGATAGAAATCACGCCAACACCATGTATGTCAAATTTGGTGCCATCTTACTTTGAACATCACTGGATTGCATGAAATCTTATCACGGTTTCACCATATGAAATTCCAATCTAAACGGAATCAGTGCCAAAGATGATGGTATTAGAGAATTACATGTTACCAACATTTTTGAAAAATATAGAAATCTTGAGATTGTAGTGGGTGGGTGGGTATGTGTGTGTGTAGCCAAATACTACAGCAAATTGTTTTGGCTGAAGAAGGGTTGTTATTCTCAAAAAGTCTAGTCACATACAGAAACCAGTCTACAGAATGAAAGAGGATCCCAGAGAATATAATCTGAAGGTTTACCTGTGTGTGGCAAAGAGGAGTCAAGATTTTGCCCTGAGTAATTGCCAAATGGGAGTCGCCCTGAGATGTTTGAAAAGTAAGCTGGAGGGAAGATGAGGAAGTTGAATTTCAGACTTTAGTTCTAGGTACCTAATGGATATCCAAGTGGAGATGTGAAGGAGACAGTTGGATATATAAATGTGGATTATAGAGGAAAAATAGCTAGAGAGGAACAGCAGATAGGTGGTATTTGAAGCCATAAGACTGGATGCGATTCCCAAGGGATAAACCAACTATAGAAGAGAAGAGGTCCATAGACTGACTCCTACGGCACGCACTGTTCAGAACAAGCGGAGAGGAGGAACTAGCAACAGAGAATAAGAAAGGACAGCCAATGATGTACAAGGAAAACCAGGTAAGTTTCCTGAGCCCTTAAATGCACAGGTTTGGTAACAGTGGCCAAACACAGGTCATCCTTTTCCCCCTTGGTCAGTTCCAGGTTTTATGGCTATGTTTAAAGATCGGCAGGGCACGGTGGCTCACACCTGTAGTTCCCAGCACTTTGGGAGGCCGAGGTGGGCAGACCACGAGGTCAGGAGATCAAGACCATCCTGGCTAACAAGGTGAAACCCTGTCTCTACTAAAGATACAAAAATTAGCCAGGCGTGGTGGTGGGTGCCTGCAGTCCCAGCTACTCGGGAGGCTGAGGCAGGAGAATGGCATGAACCTGGGAGGCGGAGCTTGCAGTGAGCTGAGATTGCACCACTGTACTCCAGCCTGGGCAACAGAGCGAGACTCCACCTCAAAGAAAAAAAAAAAAGATCAAGGATACCTTTCGACTGACTACTGAGTATATTCAGTTTTAACTATGTGTTAGTTATCCAATATTCCTAGAACTAACCCCTTACTAATGGATAGTTGATAACAGGAATTTACTTTTAATCTGTTTTATATATAAAGGAAAAAGATCACTAATTATATTATCAATAAAATTTAACTTTATACCTTAAGTCAAGAAATTTCCCCTAAAATAATTTCCTAAATTATTTTAAGAGATTTCAAAATGATGAACTTTTTTCCCATTGAAAAATAACTTCTTTTGTTAAATTCTCTTTCTCCCATGCTCTACAAGTCTCGGCCAACAAGACACACTCACACAGTCACCCTACATTGGTAACTTACTTGTTAAGCCATTAACTTTAGTGTGGAGTGCGATGTGTGGATTTAGTGAGAATTCTGATATGTTAGAGTTGGCAGTAGACCCTCTGTCTTTAATCTGCCTAGATTTAGCAGTATCTTTCTGAGTTTCTTCATAGATCAATTCTTCACTGTTTCAACCATCTAGAAAACCTTGGAGGTAGGTCTGAAAGGCTTCTGAGTGACTGAGAGCTCATAGTCCAAGCTCTTTCATCCACAAGGGAGATAAAAATGCCATACCATGGGACAAAACAACTATGTATAAAGCAAAGTATATCAGAGATCAATATGAGTAAGTGGGAAAAGCAGAAGACTCCCAGCACTCCGGATCCATTAGGGTCTAGGCAGCTAGCCACACACAACTTGTAAATTCCTACAGGGGTCAGTTTCATGATATACTACAATAGAATATATTCAAAGACCCTGATCACTTGAAAGGCAATGTACATATTATGTAATGCTTGAAATTCGTTTCCATCAAAACTAGTAATTTAAGTTTTAGGGCTTAAATATATGTAGGAAATCCACTCATCATTCCCTAGATAAATTAGATGTTGCTATATATGCAATTTTAGAGTATTGCCAAGTTAAGGACATCCTTAATCTGCTTATATTACAGGAGGCAGTTACTATAACAGCATATATGCAAAGAATCTGACATAACCATCAGATTCACCAAGGGTGAAATGAAGGAAAAAATGTGAAGGGGAGCCAGAGAGAAACGTCAGGTTACCAAGAAAGGGAAGCCCCTCAGACTAACACCGGATTTCTGAGCAGAAACTCTACAAACCCAGAAGAAAGGAGGGGCCGATATTCAACATTCTTTTTTTTTTTTTTTTTTGAGACAGAGTCTCGCTCTGTTGCCCAGACTGGAGTGCAGTGGCACAATCTCGGCTCACTGCAACCTCCACCTCCTGGGTTCAAGCAGTTCTCCTGCCTCAGCCTCCTGAGTAGCTGGGATCACAGGCATGTGCCACAACACCTGGTTAATTTTTGCATTTTTATTAGAGACCGGGTTTCACCACGTTGGTCAGGCTGGTCTCGAACTCCTGACCTCGTGATCTCCCCGCCCCAGCCTCCCAAAGTGCTGGGATTACAGGCATGAGCCACCACACCCAGCTCAACATTCTTAGAATTTTCAACCCGGAATTTCATATCCAACCAAACTAAGCTTCATAAGCGAAGGAGAAATAAAATCCTTTACAGACAAGCAAATGCTGAGAGATTTTTGTCACCACCAGGCCTGCCTTACAAGAGCTCCTGAAAGAAGCACTAAACATGGACAGAAACAACTGGTATAAGCCACTGCAAAAACATACCAAATTGCAAAGACCATCAACACTATGAATAAACTGCATTAACTAACAAGCAAAATAACCAGCTAGCATCATAATGACAGGATCAAATTCACACATAACAATATTAACCTTAAATGTAATTGGGTTAATGCCCCAATTAAAAGACAAAGATTGGCAAATTGGATAAAGAGTCAAGACCCATCAGTGTGCTGTATTCAGGAGACCCATCTCATGTGCAAAGACACACATAGGCTCAAAATAAAGGGATGGAGGAATACTTACCAAGCAAATGGAAAGCAGGGGTTGCAATCCTAGTCTCTGATAAAACAGACTTTAAACCAACAAAGATCAAAAGATACAAAGAAGGCCATTACATAATGGTAAAGGGATCAATTCATCAGGAAGAGACTATCCTCAATATATATGCACCCAATACAGGAGCACCCAGATTCATAAAGCAAGTTCTTAGAGACCTACAAAGAGACTTAGACTCCCACACACAATAATAGTAGAAGACTTTAACACCACACTGTCAATATTAGATAGATCAACGAGACAGAAAATTAACAAGGATATCCAGGAATTAAACTCAGCTCTGAACCAAGCAGACCTAACAGACATCTACAGAACTCTCCACCCCAAATCAACAGAATATACATTCTTCTCGGAACCACATTGCACTTATTCTAAAATTGACCACATAATTGGAAGTAAAACACTCCTCAACAAATGCAAAAGAAAGGAAATCATAATAGTCTCTCAGACCACAGTGCAATCAAATTAGAACTCAAGATTAAGAAATTCACTCAAAACCACACAACTGCATGGAAACTGAAAAAACTGCTCCTGAACGACTATGGGTAAATAATGAAATTAAGGCAGAAATAAAGATGTTCTTTGAAACCAATGAGAACAAAGACACAATGTACCAGAATCTCTGGGACACATTTAAAGCAGTGTATAGAGGGAAATTTATAGCATTAAATGCCCACAAGAGAAAGTGGGAAAGATCTAAAATCGACACCCTAAAATCACAACTAAACTAGAGAAGCAAGAGCAAACAAACTCAAAAGCGAGAAGACAAGAAATAACTAAGATCAGAGCAGAACTGAAGGAGATAGAGACACGAAAAATCCTTTAAAAAATCAATGAATCCAGAAGTTGGTTTTTTGAAAAGATCAACATAATAGACCATTCACCAGACTAATAAAGAAGAAAAGAGAGAAGAATCAAACACGCAATAAAAAATGATAAAGGAGATATCACCACCAATCCCACAGAAATACAAACTACCATCAGAGAATACTATCAACACCTCTACGCAAATAAAGTAGAAAATCTAGAAGAAATAGATAAATTCCTGGACACATACACTATCCTAAGACTAAACTAGGAAGAAGTCAAATTCTTGAATGGACCAATAACAAGTTCTGAAATTGAGGCAGAAATTAATAGCCTACCAATCAAAAAAATCCAGGACCAGACAGATTCACAGCCAAAATCTACCAGAGGTACAAAGAGGAGCTGGTACATTCCTTCTAAAACTATTCCAAACAATAGAAAAAGAGGGAATCTTCCCTAACTCATTTTATGAGACCAGCATCATCCTGATACCACATCCTGATACCAAAACCTGGCAGAGATACCAATACCTGGCAGAGACACAACAACAACAAAAAAAAGAAAATTTCAAGCCAATATCCCTGATGAACATCGATGAGAAAATCCTCAATAATGGCAAACCGAATCCAGCAGCACATCAAAAAGCTTATCCACCACGATCAAGTCAGCTTCATCCCTGGGATGCAAGGCTGGTTCAACATATGCAAATCAATAAACGTAATCCATCACATAAACAGAACCAATGACAAAAACCACAGGATTGTCTCAATAGAAGCAGAAAAGACCTTTGACAAAAGTCAACAGCCCTTCAAGCTAAAAACTCTCAATAAACTAGGTATTAATGGAACATATCTCAAAATAGTAAGAGCTGTTTATGACAAACCCACAGCCAACATCATACTGAATGGGCAAAAACTGGAAGCATTCCCTTTGAAAACCGGCACAAGACAAGGATGCCCTCACTCACCACTCCTATTAAACATAGTATTGGAAGTTCTGGCCAGAGCAGTCATGCAAGAGAAAGAAATAACGGGTATTCAATTAGGAAAAGAGGAAGTCAAATTGTCTCTGTTTGCAGATGACACAATTGTATATTGAGAAATACCCATTGCCTCAGCCTGAAATCTCCTTAAGCTGATAAGCAACTTCAGCAAAGTCTCAGGATACAAAAATCAATATATCACAAGCATTCCTATACAGAATCAAAAATCACAAGCATTCCTATACACCAATAACAGACAGTCAAATCATGAGTGAACTCCCATTCTCAATTGCTACAAAGAGAAGAAAATATCTAGAAATACAACTTACAAGGGATGTGAAGGACTTCGAGAAAAACTACAAACCACTGCTCAAGGAAATAAGAGAGGATACAAACAAATGGAAAAACATTCCATGCTCATGGATAGGAAGAATCAATATTGTGAAAATGGCCATACTGCCCAAAGTAATTTATAGATTCAACGCTACCCCCATCAAGCTACCATTGACTTTCTTCACAGAACCGGAAAAAACTACTTTAAATTTCATATGGAACCAAAAAAGAGCCCACATAGCCAAGACAATCCTAAGCAAAAAGAACAAAGCTGGAGGCATCATGCTACCTGACTTCAAACTATACTACAAGGCTACAGTAACCAAAACAGCATGGTACTGGTACCAAAATAGATATATAGACCAATAGAACAGAACAGAACAGAGGCCTCAGAAATAACACCACACATATACAACCATCTGATCTTTGACAAACCATCTGATCTTTGACAAGAAATGGGGAAAGGATTCCCTATTTAATAAATGGTGCTGGAAAAACTGGCTAACCATATGCAGAAAGCTGGAACTGGATCCCTTCCTTACACCTTATACAAAAATTAACTCAAGATGGATTAAAGACTTAAATGTAAGACCTAAAACCATAAAAACCCTAGAAGAAAACCTAGGCAATACCATTCAGGATATGGGCATGGGCAAAGACTTCATGACTAAAATACCAAAAGCAATGACAACAAAAGCCAAAATAGACAATTGGGATCTAATTAAACTAAAGAGCTTCTGCACAGCAAAAGAAACTATCAGCAGAATGAACAGGCAACCTACAGACGGGAGAAAATTTTTGCGATCTATCCATCTGACAAAGTGCTAATATCCAAAATCTACAATGAACTTAAATTTACAAGAAAAAAACAACCCCATCAAAAAGTGGGCAAAGGATATGAACAGATACTTCTCAAAAGAAGACATTTATGCAGCCAACAAACATATGAAAAAAGGCTCATCATCACTGGTCATTAGAGAAATGCAAATCAAAACCATATTGAGATACCATCTCACTCCAGTTAGAATTGTGATCATTAAAAAGTCAGGAAACCACAGATGTTGAAGTGGATGTGGAGAAATAGGAATGCTTTTACACTATTGGTGGGAGTGTAAATTAGTTCAACCATTGTGGAAGACAGTGGTGATTCCTCAAGGATCTAGAACCAGAAATACCATTTGACTCAGGAATCCCATTACTGGGTATATACCCAAAGGATTATAAATCATTCTACTATAAAGACTCATGCACATGTATGTTTATTAAGGCACTGTTCACAATAGCAAAGACTTGGAACCAACCCAAATGCCCATCAATGATAGACTGGATAAAGAAAATGTGGCACATATACACCATGGAACACTATGCAGCCATAAAAACTGATGAGTTCATGTCCTTTGCAGGGACCTGGATGAGGCTGGAAACCATCATTCTCAGCAAACTAACACGGGAACAGAAAACCAAACACCGCATGTTCTCATTCATAAGTGGGAGGTGAACAATGAGAACACATGGACACAAGGAGGGGAACATCACACACTGGGGCCTGTCAGGGGGTGAGGGGCTAGGGAAGGGATAGCATTAGGAGAAATACCTAATGTAGATGACGGGTTGATGGGTGCAGCAAACCACCATGGCACGTGTATACCTATGTAACAAACCTGTACGTTCTGCACAAGTACCCTAGAACTTAAAGTATAACAAAAAAAAAAAAAAGTAATGGGTAACAGATCCTCTCTGAAGATTATATCTACTTTATAATTCAACTAACTCATGAGGTTTATTCAACATCAAAACATGAACAAATTCCAAATTGCTAAAAGCTAAATGAGTTTTTATTACATTCTCATTAAGAAACAAAGATGGGCCGGGCGTGGTGGCTCACGCCTGTAATCCCAGCACTTTGGGAGGCCAAGGCGGGCAGATCACGAGGTCAGGAGATTGAGACCATCCTGGCTAACATGGTGAAACCCCGTCTCTACTTAAAAAAATACAAAAAATTAGCCGGGAGTGGTGGCGGGCTCCTGTAGTCCCAGCTACTCCGGAGGTTGAGACAGGAGAATGGCGTGAACCCGGGAGGCAGATCTTGCAGTGAGCCGAGATCACACCACTGCACTCCAGCCTTTGCGACAGAGCAAGAGTCAGTCTCAAAAAAAAAAAAAAAAGAAAGATGGAGGTTAGGTTTATAACAGGAATAATTCTTGAGGGCTGAATAATACAATAATTCTCAAAGACAGGTTTTTTAATCCTCTCCACATCTTCCCCATCTCAGTAAAGAGCACAACTGTCTAACCAGCTATTTAAGCTAAAAATCTAGGAGTCAACCTTGATTCCTTTCTTTGCATAGCTTTAATAAAATACCATTACTTCATCTGAGTCACATATATATGGAATATACATATGGAATATGTGCATACACGCACACATATACAGATGGAATAAGAAATTGTCACTAAATATAGTGGTATGGCACTGGAAACCAGTCTCAAACTTCTCCCTTCTCCAAATACACACCCACACACCCACATTTATATTCTCATTTATCCTCCCCACAACCCCATGGTTAGTCATTATTCTATTCCTTCTCCCAACAGTGGCTAAGAATTGCTGCACTGTGGCTCAGGATTGCTGCCTCATGGCACAGGAATTTTGATTAGGGAGTGGGGGAATGGGCAGGCAGTGTACTAGGTAATTTTGGAACACACTGTATCTTTGGGAGAGAGCGGGCCATAAATGAGACAGAGGAGTACTTAAAACCACAAGAAAACACTGGGTTCCTGCAGAGAGGCTCTGGGATGGAAGATAGCACAGAAAGTAAAGAAGCCAAGTACTAACCACACTTTTTGGGTTTTTTTGTTTGTTTTTTTTTTTCGAGACAGAGTTTCACTCTTTCACCCAGGCTGGAGGGAAGTGCCGTGATCTCGGCTCACTGCAACCTCTGTCCCCCAGGTTCAAGTTATTCTCCTGCCTCAGCCTCCCAAGTAGCTGGGATTATAGGTGACTGCCACCATGCCTGGCTAATTTTAGTAGACGGAGTTTACTCATGTTGGCCAGGCTGGTCTCGAACTCCTGACCTCAGGTGATCCACCTGCCTCAGACTCCCAAAGTGCTAGGATTACAGGTGTAAGCCACAGGTGCCCAGCCAAATCTCACTCTTTTGCACAGGCTGGAGTGCAGTGGCACAATCTCGACTTACTCTCACCTCCACTTCCCAGGTTCAAGCAATTCTCCTGCCTCAGCCTCCCGAGTAGCTGGGATTACAGGCACACACCACCACACCTGGCTAATTTTTTTGTATTTTTAGTACAGACAGGGTTTCACCATGTTGGCCAGGCTGGTCTTGAACTCCTGACCTTAAGTGATCCACCTGCCTCAGCCTCCCAAATTGCTGGGATTACAGGTGTGAGCCACCGCACCTGGCCTAACCATACATTTCTAAGTTTTGTTTAGAGAAGACCTTGGATCCAGGAAAGGAGAGAAAGCTTTATACTATCCTCTGCTTGCTCCCAGAACCCAGGCTAGTAGCAAAGTTCTAGGGTCCATCTGCCTTAAGGAAAAATTAGCTCTTGTGTTTTAATCTAGGAATAAAATCACATTTATCCCTATGCCTGGCACATAGCAGACACCGAGTCAATGTTTACTGAACATATTTCTTGAAAGTTCCACACTAGCCTTACTTCTCCCTGTTGCCCTCCACTCTCCTGCTGAACTGATTCAAGTATTCCCCACACTAGCTGCCTCCGAGCCTATGCTCTGCCCTTTCCTCCTCTGAAAATGCCTTTCTCCCTGCCCTCTCAGAGCCAAGTTCAACTGTCACTTATTCCATCAAGCTCCCTCTGATCCCTGCCATCAGCAAACGTCCTGATTCTGAGACCATGTCATCTGTTCCACATTACAGCACTTTCCCCTTCTAACACCTGTATCACATACATGACTTCTGTCTTCTGCTAGCATGAGAGCCTGCTTGAGGGGTGAGACATGATGGCTTGCTTTTCTATTCTCCAGATCACATACAGATTTTTGGTTATACAAACACAAGCTTTACTAACTTCAGAAATAAGCCAAAAGAAAACACAATGAGCTTGTTTTTTTTTTCTGACTGTATATGTGTGTATTGTTCTACTAATTAGTATGATTTACCACCCTAATTCATGCAGTGACTGTGATGAGTATGCAGTATCTGATTCCAGAGTCTTGGGTCTGAAAACTAGGGAACAGTGATGCCTGAATCCTATCATTGGTCAAACACACAGTTATTTTTATCGCAATCAAACTTACCTCATTTGCTAAGGCAAAAGTTCCCCAGTGAATTGCCATAGATTTCTTTGTTTGGACATCAATGTGAATCCTTACAGCTTCTTCTGGGTCTACATGCTGGTATTTCATAAACCACCTGATGAAACAAGGCAATTTCTTAATTCTGACCTTTGAGATATACACTAAATTCTAAAATCTGTTTCATTTAATCAAACTTTAAGATTCTGTGCAGGACTATGGATGTTGAGAATTAAGAACCACTCACTGGGATAAAGCATGCAATTTTGGGGAGGATGAGCTAGAAACCAAGTCTGAAGGTCAGGTCAAGGCTAGATTGTAAAAACAAAACAAAACAAATTCTGCACAGGAGTAAGTCACAGGAGCAAAACCATCTCCCTTTAATACACTTTCTGCTGAAAAATAAAACAAGCAAAAGTCTTTTTTGTACAAATTGCTATAAAATAAGTAAGTCTCAAGCAAACTCCCCTCTGAATAGTGAGATTTTTGTTTCATGTATACTTTGATTTTACTGGATCTATCTGAAGACATAATTTACTGATGATGCAGGGGAGGCAAGCCCCAAAACTGGGGCTTAGCCCAGGAGGGTTTTTGGCCTCACAAAGGAAAGAATTTAAGGGCAAGCCAGTGGTGTTGGCCAGCAATTTTTATTAAATGATACTGCTCCTTGCGGAGCAGGGCTAAGTTATAGGCAGTAAGTGCACTCAGAGTTGGCAACATATGAGGGGTTGGCAACTGTATTTATACTCACTTATGCCCACTTTTAATTATATGTAAATTAGGGAATGGGTTAATGCAAATTGAAGGGCAGATTACTTAGAACTTTCTAGGAATGGGGTGGTAATTTCTGGATCATTGCCATGGAAAGGGGTAGTAATTTATTTCTAGGTTGTTGCCATGGCATTTGTAAACTGTCATGGTGATGGTGGGAGTGTCTTAGGCTAATGAGCAATGAGGGCAGCTAGGGATCACTTTTGTCACCATCTGCTGGTTTTTGCCAGTTTTTTCTTTTTTTTTTTTCTGAGACTGAGTCTCACTCTGTCGCCCAGGCTAGAGTGCAGTGCCATGATCCCAGCTCACTGCAACCTCCACCTCCTGGGTTCAAGTGATTCTCCTGCCTCAGCCTCCCGAGTAGGTGGGACTACAGGCACGTGCCACCACACCCAGCTAATGTTTTGTATTTTTAGTAGAGATGGGGTTTCACCATGTTAGCCAGGATGGTCTTGATCTCCTGACCTTGTGATCTGCCTACCTCCGCGTCCCAAAGTGCTGGGATTACAGACGTGAGCCAGTGTGCCCAGCTGCCAGTTTTTTTACTTTATCCATTGAGACTGGGAAATAAGTCCTGACTCACTGTTACTTTTAAAAGTAGATATTTTACAGTCCTGGATATGAATCAAAGAAACTGAATAGTTGGTAAAGAAATAAAAACCAAAACTCCAATTACAAAAGAATTTGTATGTCCTGCTGATACAAATTTGTAAAAACTTGCTAAAGCAAAAATAAACAAAAACTAGTACATAAAATTTAAAGACCAGGAGCCAAAATATCCAATTACTATTCAAGAAATTTTATTTAACCATAAAACTGAACAATGAGGTGTTCGGTTTGGCAAGAACATCAGACTAATGGGTAAATGATTAAGGAAATAATGAAAGGCTGCCTAATGCCTTGGGAAGAGCAAGGGCTCAGGAAGCAGAAGGCTTGGGTGTGAATCCCAGCTCCTGCAGTTCTTAGAATGCCTTTGGAAAGTCTGTTCAAATTCTCTGAGCTTCTATTTCTTTGTCCATGAAATATAAATTTACCCCATTATGTGAGGATTAAACAAGACAAGGCTTAGAGAACATCATCTACTTTCATAGAATTCTCCCAAGAGTAAACAAAACCAATACTTTCAGAAGAAAGAAGTATTATTCCTGATACAAAGGAGAAAGTGTACTGTCTACAAGCAAATCCTTTGCCTTCCAAGCCATCAGTTTCAAGGAGGAAAAACAACACTGTGTTCACATTATTTACATCCTAGTCTGCCAGTGACAACTAACACTACAGTGAAGACCAACAGACATGGATTCAGCACAGGAGCTTCCACACTTTACAGAAGGCATCATGGAGAAGTTTATCCATCTGCAACAGATATTTACTGTTAGGAGCTGCTGGGTCCTACAGAAGCCTGAAAACAAAGCCACTGTGTTCTCAACAGCAAATGAGAGCAGCACTGTTCTGCCATATCTCCTGACTCTTGGAATTCAGGGAAAGATGAAAATGGTTTTTGCTGTTTCTCTCTTGATTTTTTTAAATCCTAGTGCAAATCAAAGAGATAGATACATTCCTTTCCACCTGAAATAGATTTAAAATTTTTATTCTGATATAACAATTAAAATAAAAACTTAAAATCTTAACTGACTCGGATAGAATACCTGGTGACAGGAGATTCCCTAAAGAAAGAATGAAACATTCCAAGCATCTTATTGAAAGTTGTTTTCGTTGTAAACATCTTAAATTTATACAGCACTCTCAAGCTTTATTCGATGTCTTATTTCTAAAGCCGTTAATAGTAACCAAAGAAACAGATTACACATTACAGGCTCTCACAATTTAACTCTCTTGGGGCAAATAATAGCCTCCTTGTCTTTTTCCCATCTTAGTTGTTTCCTGTTTGCCTGCAACGCAAGCAGGAAAGGGGATTATGTGAGTAAATTTGGTTGTACACATTCTGTCATCACAAATATATGTGACAAATTTATATATTACTACATATGAAAACTTATTTTCATAACAACAAATAAAAGATGTTCTAATCTATTAAGAACATACATCAGGCTGGGTACGGTGGCTCACGCCTGTAATCCTACCACTTTGGGAGGCCCAGGCAGGCAGATCACTTGAGGTCAGGAGTTCAAAACCAGTCTAGCCAACATGGTGAAACCCTGTCTCTACTAAAAACACACACACAAAAACTAGCCGGACATGGTGGCAGGCACCTGTAGTCCCAGATACTTGGGAGGCTGAGGCAGAAGAATCACTTGGACCCAGGGGCAGAGGTTGCAGTGAGCCAAGATCACGCCACTGCATTCCAACCTGGGCAAGAGAGTAAGACTCCGTCTCAAACAAACAAACAAAAAAGGAACATACATCGAGTAAAGACCAATTGTATGTTACAAATATAAAACTGATTTGTAACAGTTCTAAAAATATACAAGTTGACAGGCTTTGAGAGGTTTCGTTAGAATTATAACTATTTAGAAAAGTAAAATTGAAGCGCCAATATTGATTTGTAATCATTTTAACCATTATCAAGAACCAAAAAAGGGTAAAAATATCTAGCCCCTCCAAATAAGGAAACTAGCAAAAAACAAAAAAGGGATAAATAAGCATTAATAAATAAAAATAGGGACAAAATGGTTTTAGTGAATGTAAAAATTTAGCAAATAACAAAATCGGATGAAAACAAAAGATTAGATTCATTCAATTAATCTATGTATTAGAGAAATACTTGTTCTTCTGCTTATGGAATTACCTAAACAAAATGTTTTTGTATGTATCTGTCCATGCACTATAGAATAAAATATTTTTTAAATTATCCATTGCTTTGTTACTATCAGTGTTTTGTTTTCTCTTTATTTGCACATATAAACCAGAGTTGACTGAAATCTAATTTAATTCTTTGAAATCACTTCTCTTTTCCCTAAACAGAGAATATTAAGGAAACGAAGACAGTGGATGAGTCTCCTTGGTGTCCAATGAGAGTGTGACCTTTCACTGCTCTGAAACAGGTCATTAGTATGTCAAGGTTGGAGGATGAGTGATGAGTAGCACAACAACACCATAACCAGATTAACTTCAGTGCTGACTGAAATAAAACAATCAGCAAGGACTAATGCTATAGGCCAATTCCCTGCTTTTTCTCTTTGCTAAATGTAGGAGAGCTATAGGACAGGGGATTGGGGCACTCAAGTTATGGAGCAAAAAGTGGTTATATAAAGAAAGTATTCTCCATGTAAAAGAACAAGAGTAGGTTTTATTACTGGCTGACCAGTGTAGTTGAACGGTATGTGAACTTCTGGCTAGATATAGTAATTCTTTAAACCTTGATCCTTTTTTCATGATAACATCATCCCTGATTTTGAGTAATTTTTTTAACTGATACAACTATAATTAAAATATTTTAATTCTCACCACAAAAACATAAGTATGTGAGATAATGCACATGTAAAACAGTTTGATTTAGTCATTCCATAATGCATACATATATCAAAACATCATGTTGCACACCGTATACACAATTTTTACTTGCCAATTTAAAAAATATTTAATTTAAAATATTTAAAAATAAAATCTAACTGAATCTGACCCACCGACCCCCAATCATGTATAACAAAGTCCACCATTAAAATCATAAATTACAGTGTCACAAAAATCATAATTGCTTTACTTTTAAATTCAGTTAACTTACCACATAGCAGGAGTGTTTTCTTTGGAAGTCTACATACCTTGGTTCATAAGCTCCGATGGGAATAGCTGCAAGGTCAAAAGGTCCAAATCTTTTTCCTATCTCTTCAAAAGCAGGGCAATAACCAGTATCTCCTGCAAAAAAAAATCGATTCCAAGGCCCCAAGACAGACCAGCTGCCCCACAGCACCTTGTTGTCATCCATTAGAGTCCTTTTACACCAGTGCTGGGAAGGTGTAAAGACAAAGGTGACCTTATCATGTCCGGGGACACAATTCTCCTCCCACCAGTCCAACTCAATCACATTCTCACAGCCACATTTTTGCATCCAGTCAAGAAGACCCAAAGGCACAAACCATCTCAACTCGTTACCAAATCGCTCATTCAAAGCAATGACAGAATTGTAGTCCAGATGGTCATAGTGGTTGTGACTGATAAGGACTGCGTCTATTGGAGGGAGTTCACTTATTGTGCACGGGGAACGACGAAATCGCTTTGGACCCATGTACTGCGATGGTGAAGCACGAGAGCTAAAGATGGGGTCCGTGAGAAATATGAGCTCATCCATTTCCACCATTACAGTGGCATGTCCCAGCCATGTGACTCTTAAGCCAGCTTCCCTCACTCCAGCTTCTTCAGGGTTAGTGATAAAATATGGCTTAAGCACTGGGAGTTCTTTGTCAAGTTCCTTTGTGTATAAAGAAAGCAAGACAAAAGAGTAGTTAGAAAAAAAAGTATTATATCATCATAGTCCACATTTTGACCTAAATAACAGCAAGAAGAGCTATTTTCAGAGAACTAAAGTTATTCAATAAACTTGCTACACTTTTGCTTTTTTCTTGAAAATGCATACTTCTTTCTGAATCTGACTTAATAATCATGATAATATGGTAATCATCTTCATCCCAAATGCAAAAGGGAAAATTAAATTTAAAACTCTGAGTGCTGCTAAATGTATTAATTTTTTAAAGGCTCTCTTCAGTAGTGCCAGAAGTAGACTGGCCTAGATGCAGTCATTTTTTTATTGCCATTCTACTCAGCTGATGTATTTGCTGCTAAAAACTGCCTTAAAAGCAGGTCAGTCCCTGGAAATAGTAAAGAAAGCTTATGACCATTTATTTGTAGCTCTTGGATCTCAGACATGAATCATGAATCTGATATTTTTCTTTTTTGTTTGTTTGTTTGAGACAGGCTCTCACTGTGTTACCCAGGCTGGAGTGCAGTGGCATAATCAGAGCTCTCTACAGCCACAACCTCCCAGGGTCAAGTGATCATCCCACCTCAACCTCTCAGCTGGGATCACAGGCACGCAGCACCACCATATCCAGCTAATTTTTTATTTTTTGTAGAGATAGGGTCTCATTATGTTGCCCAGATTGGTCTTGAACTCCTGGGCTCAAGCAACCGTCCTGGCCTGCCCTCCCAAAGTGCTGGTATTATAGGCATGAGCCACTGTGCCTGGCCTGAATCTCACTTTCTGAGTTTCAAAATGGAGCGCTGTGATGATTCCTGGACAAATCACAGTCATAAATTGTTTTCCTCATTCCTTACCTTTCTGATTTTCTACCATTGATCAAACCAACGTGAATATGATCCCTTCCTGTGAGAAGCTGATCACTGAGGTAAGGGGGGTGGTAAATGGGTATAAAACAATAACTATAACAAAGTGTGAAGAGTATTATTCCTTGCTTATTCTACATTTTATACTTGGATTAAGCTAGGCCAAAACGTTGTGGGTTGCAGCATCACAGTCTTGGCTTTTATAAAGCTCTTTTACTGAATTGTGCTCTGGTACCATGCTATATAGCTGCATGGAGGTCTCTCATAGGAAGCCACCTCATGAAACTTGCCATGCATGTGTTCAGGCTGCAGACTTGGTACCACCTCCACCTTCCTACTTACCCCAGAAACATTTCTCTCCCATCTCGTAACAGGAAAAACTCTCCTTCTCCAGAGCACCTGGCTTTGTCATTTCTGTCACTGGGAAAACTCTTAAGATTTCATGCTACTTCTCTCTTTAACTAGGAAGTTCAGAGGAAAAGCTGAGGCCACCTGCAGCAATGTGCAGCACATGATGGAACATATTTCTGTATTAACTTTATTCTTGGCTTTATTTTATTTCTCTAGTCTAATAGTCCATTTTGCTCCTAGACTGGCTAGGTATAGTAATTCTATACCTCATCCATTTCTTGTTTTACTGCTTTATGTATGTTTGTAAGTTGCCACTAAATCAACTTTGAAAGGGTATGGTATTGGATAAGTAGTTAAAATACAGGTCATGTTATAGCCTGATAAGGAGGAATGAAGAGCCCAGTTGCCAAAGACATCACAGACACAGTGACTTGTGTGAGTTCCTGAAGAATGATGAGAAATTCATGATGCAGAAAAAAGGAAGAAGGGCATTTCAGGTAGAGAAACTACCCAAGCAAAGGTACAGAGCCAAACAGGAATGTGGTGTTTGAGGGGGACAAACTAAATCTATAAAGATGGAAACACAATAAGCCTTGAGTGTCACACTTCACTCTAAGACAATGAGGAAGCATCTTTTTTTTTTTTTGTAGAGACAGGGTGGGTTTTTCCATGTTGCCCAGGCTGGTGTCGAACTCCTGGGCTGAAGCGATCTGCTTCCCAAAGTGCTAGGATTACAGGTGTGAGCCACCACACCCAGCCTAGGAAGTATCTTCTTGCCCTCACACGTACACACACACGTACACATGCATGCACACACACACACACACACACACACACACACACAAAGACATGACCCAATTATGTTTAGATAAAACAATTCTAGAGTCCAAATGATGGCATGGAGAGTGTCACAACAGTTGCCAGGATATGAAGAGATGAGGACCTGAGCAAAGGAGACAGCGGCAGACAGAGACAAGAGAGGACAGATGGGGAGATACTGGTGAAGGGAAACTGAGAGGTCAATGGGAGAGTCTGAATGGGAAGAAGGCCTGGACAGGAAGAGAAGGAGCAGCACAGGTGGAGGACAAAAACGTTTCTCTTAGCCACTCTAACCTTTAGTTTCCTCATCTGAAAAACGGGTATAATAATTGTACCTACGCTTCATTCCTGTGAGGATAGAATTAGGAGTGGTTGGGACATAATAAGCACTCTACAAGTATTTCAAAAGAAGAAGCAAGCAAGTTCCAACCCTGACAACCAACCAGGCACCAATCCTACCAATCTTTTGCATTTCTGTGGAGCTAGTAACCTAGTTAAGATGCTAAGAAATATTCAGACATTCAAAGCTCTCCAGAATGCTCAACTATCTGCCTGTCAACTCAATCCATGCACAAGAGCCACCTCAAAAACAGCCAATTTAAGGTATAACTTAAGTCTCCTCTGCTGCAAAATCTCCACTGGCTCTCTACTGCCTGACAAAGTCTGTCTCACCTCCTCAGCCCAGCAGTGAGCTGCCCAGGGACTGCCCCAATTCTCTCGGGTTGTTTCATGCTCCTCTTTCACATGTGCTGTGCCCCATCTACATGGAGACTGCTTCCCACTCCTAGACTGAGCTCAAGAACCCTGCACAGTATTCATCCCATTTCTCAGGTTAAATTATCTTCCCCCTTATCCCTTCGGGCCATCTCTTGAGTCCCACAGCTGGAAGCACTCACTCCTGCCTCTCAACTTCCGTATCTCCCTATTCACACATCTCCTCTGGATATTCTGGTTATAGTACACAGAATTTATCCTATGTCCTATGAAAGGTAGAATCATTCAGTGCTCAGTTTGATTAATGAAACACAGCATGTGCTCAACAAAATTTGTTGAATGGATGAGTAAATGAATGAATGTCAACTTTCAATCAGTTCTTAAAATTGGTAGTTAGGGTTAGTGAACAATGATATATGCCAAGTGGTATATACAGAATTAATGAGGAAAGGGAGAGGGAATGAATATAAACTGAGTACCTACTATGTACTCATACTTGGCATCGTATTGGGCACATAATGATGATGAACTACCTAATGTATCAAGTACTTTAGCATAACACAAAACAAAATACTATTAACAATAGCTACCGTTTATGAAGTGCTTATGTGCTAGACACTGTACTAACTGCTACTGGCTACTGACCACAACACTGGAAGTAGGTCCTATAAACCAGCTCCATTCTACAGGTAAGAAAACCATGAATTAGGGAAGTTACAGCACTCAGGCAAGGTCACCCAGCCAGACCCACTGTAGTAAAACATACTTCTTCTCATTAAATCTCATTTAATAACATGTTTTCTTAAAAAGTAACAGCCTGGGGTCCAGGTTGGGAGAATAAGGGGGTATAAATTTCAAAAGAACACAAGGAAACTTTAGGGGATAATATATATGTTCATTATCTTGATTGTGGTGATCTTTTCAAGGGTATATACATATGTCAAAACTCATTAAGTTGTGCATTTTAAATATGTGAAGCCTATATTATGTTAAAACTATTTTTAAAATTTTAAGGCTGGTGCTGTGGTACATGCCTGTAATCCCAACACTTCAGGAGGCCTAGGCCAGAAAACTGCTTGAGGCCAGTAGTTCAAGACCAGCAGGGCAACATAGTGAGATCCTGCCTCTATTAAAAAATAATAATAAATAATAATAGACCAGGCACAGTGGCTCACGCCTATAATCCCAGCACTTTGGGAGGCCGAGGTGGGTGGCTCACCTGAGGTCGGGAGTTCAAGACCAGTCTCACCAATATGGAGAAACCGTGTCTCTACTAAAAATACAAAATAAGCCAGGTGTGGTGGTGCATGCCTGTAATTCCAGCTACTCGGGAGGCTGAGGCAGGAGAATCACTTGAACCCAGAAGGCAAAGGTTGCAGTGAGCCGAGATCATGCCACTGCACTCCAGCCTGGGCAACAAGAGCAAAACTCCGTCTTAAAAAAAAAAGAAAGAAAGAAAAAGCATATAGAAAAAGGGGTAGGGAGAGGATGGATTCTTGTTTACTTGGTGAAACCAATCACTCACGTGGCATTTTCATGGCTAGATCAAGACTTTCTTGGCTGGTCTTCCTTTTTGAAAGCTGCAAAATGGAAAATCCCAAGACTCATAATTAACCACTATACTAGTTAATGTTTTACTTTTCTTGGGAAAAGGGAACAAATCCTAACATTTGTTCAATAGCTACTCTTTGCAAGGTGCTTTAGGTACACTGTGTCATCTACATTTGTGAAGCAAATATTACTGCCATTTTACAGATGACCAGACCAAGGCAGACTGGGGTCACTAAGAAACTTGCCAAAGTCATACAAGAGGTAAGTACCCAATCAGGAGTGAAATCTAGGTCTTCCTGACTCAAAAGACCTCTCTTTCACTAAGCCATGCTCCTTCAATGGCATACATATTAACTTACATTAAAATTAAACAATGAAACTCATATCTTCTTAATATACTTACTATTTTAAGAGTATGTGTTTGTGTGTATTAATGAGACAAAAAAGAAAGATGTGACTCAAATCCTTTTAAACCATGTTTTTAAAATATCACTTTTAAAGAAGACAAGGTAATACTTTCCTTCCAACTGAAGGTACATTTTCACCATCTTAGAACACTTTACTACCTATACTGTAATTTGCAACTCAGATTTTTAAATTAAAAAATAACATTTTTCTTTTTCATATTTATAAGATATATGTGAACACTGAATAAAGATACATGTGTTACCAAAATAACTCCAATTCAATTAAGTATTGATGCTAATGTTTGACATTTTTGCCATGTGTATTAAGAGTATAAGATCTATCAAAATGGCTCAGTATTTTTAAACTCCTTGATTATAAGAGAAAATGCTCTTAATATTTGGAAAATGCAGAAAAATATAAATAGTTGCCATCATTATACCAACATGCAAAGATTATAACCACTGTTAACATTATGATCTGTCCTTGTAGTTCTATTTTATGAATGGTTGCGATCAGAGTATTCATATTTTCTAGTTTTATAAAAAATTGTATATGGTGACATTTTCAGTCATCCCTACGACTCTATGAGACACAAGATTTAAAAATGAAACAAACAGGGCCAGGCACAGTGGCTCACGCCTGTAATCCCAGCGCTTTGGGAAGCCAAGGCAGGTGGATCACCTGAGGTCAGCAGTTCGAGACCAGCCTGGCCAAACACAGTGAAACCCCGTCTCTACTAAAAATACAAAAAAAAATTAGCCAGGCGTGGTGGTAGGCACCTATAGTCCCAGCTACTCGCAAGGCTGAGGCAGGAGAATCGCTTGAAGTCAGGAGGCAGAGGTTGCAGTGAGCCGAGACTGTGCCAGTGCACTCCAGCCTGGGCAAAAAGAATGAGACTCCGTCTCAAAAATAATAATAATAAATAAAAATGAAACAAATTATTGAAGAAATTGTTCAGAATATAAATTTGTTTTGAATTGCCAAAATTTATTAAAATTGAAAGACATTGTTTAATTAATCTTCTCTGCCATGAAACTCCATCAGGCTGTCTACAAAAACCACTGGGAGGCTGAGGGTCACTAGAGCCCGGGTGTTTGAGGCTGTAGTGATGAGTCTCAAAGCTCTACTGCACTCCAGCTTGGGTGACAGAGTGAGACCCTATCAAGGGGTAAGCTGCATGCTTGCTTGCTATCTGTGGTCATTAAAATCCTAGACGTCTCTAGGAAATCAGGTCTGCCTGCACTTCTCGGAGACAAGCATGAATTTTTAGTTCTTTGCTTCTTTAAAACTTGCTGCATGTGCACTGTTGTCAAGCCGATTCTCTATACCTTTAAAAGGTCTCCAAAAATCTGCGCTCAATCAATGGATAAAAACATTACCAATAATAAAACCATAAAGCTAGTCTAGACAAGTGAGATTCTATCATTTCAACTTCCAAGTTTCCATTTAATGCCTGTGTGCCAATGGCTGGAGTTAGGCTTGCTCTTTAGGACCTCAGCAGTTATTCTCATCCCTCCTTTGGGACACAACTGTCCATAAGGCACCATCAAAAGCCACACTGCATCTGCACCTAGCATCATTCCTCCCAGGGGTCGACTCCTCAGAATGTAATTTTTTTTTTTTTTTTTTTTTTTTTTTGAGACAGGGTCTTGCTCTGTCACCCAGGCTGGAGTGTAGTGGCGTGATCTCGGCTCACTGCAACTTTTGCCTCCCAGGCTCAGGTGATTCTCCTGCCTCAGCCTCCCAAGTAGCTGGGATTACAGGCACATTCTATTGCGCCTGGCTAAATTTTTGGGTTTTTGTTGTTGTTGTTGTTGTTGTTTTTGGTAGAGATGGCATTTTGCTATGTTGCCCCGGTTGGTCTCGAACTCCTCAGCTCAAGCAATCCACCTGCCTCGGCCTCCTAAAGTGTGGGTATTACAGGCATGAGCCACTGCACCTGGCCATGTAATATTTTTAAAAAGATAAACACACAAGAAATTTTCTTAAATTACAGAGAATTGATCCAGGAGGTCCAAAATAGAACTACTATAACTAATAGTCATTTTAGAATAAGCAGATGTAGGGAAGGACATTTTCAAAGATATAGACGAAATTTTCTAGAAGTGAAGGAAATGGATTTTCAGACTGAAAGGGCCCACCACACACAGAGCATAATGAATAAATAAAGAACTACACATCATGGCAATTTTCAGAACACTAGTACCAAAGAGAGGATTCTCAAAGTCTCTAGAGAGAAAACAAAGGGTCTGTTCAAAGGATCAAGAGTAAGGATGGCACTGAGCTTCCCCACAGCCACACTAGAAATAAAATTATGGAGGCAATACTCTCAAATTCTGAGAGAAAACTGTTTCCAAACAAAACTTCTATACCCAAACTATCAATTATGAGTGAGAATAAAGACATTTCAGACAAGCAAGTTTTCAAAAAACTTACTTTCCATATACCCTTTCTCAGGAAGTTCACTGAAAATATGCTCCACCAAAATGAGAAAATGACACAGAAGGAGGAACAAGTGGGATGCAGAAAATAAGGGCTACCATAGAAGACACAGGGGAGCCCAGGAGGCTGGTGAAGGGTACCCTAGAACAGAAGCCGGCAGAGACCCTGGGAAGGCATCAGCTCAGACTACAGCCCAGTGCTGAACGACCACCTGAGAGTCTTTCCCTCAGGAAAATGGCACTGAGAGGCCAGGGGAGGCAGGAAAATAATCGTCATAAATACACAGAAAGTCAAGCAAATGAAAGAGATGTTATTAACACGGCAGAGGGAGAGGTATATAAGGAAAGGAGACACAGCCATAGTATTTACTTGGTTCACCAATGAAAAATATTGATATACTCAATGTAAACCATGAAATCAACTTAACCCAAAACCGTGATCTCTCTATTCTAACAGAATAGCAGAAGGCCAAGTAGAATCATCTTAAGTAAAACTAGTATGTTTAAAGGCTAGGAACCCAGAGTCAACTTTTCAAGGTCTGGAAAGGTCATCTGAAGCTCCCTTTCACAGTGTTGGCAGCTTTATCCAAGGGTTAAAAGCCAAGCACTCTAGGCCGTGCCTTCACCCTCATAATCCATATTCCACACACATACCAGGCTACTACCTTCCAGAGCATGTAATACACTTTCTCACCTTCATGACCTTGTTCATGCCATCATCTACCTGGAAAATCACTGTCAAAATACTTTTTAGTTGGCTAGGCCCAGCTGAAATACTCATCTCCTCTGTGAAGACACCTCCAGCTCTGCCTGTGAGCATCACGTTCCTTCCTGTACCTCTAAAGCACTCTGTTCCTACCTCTAGTTGCCACCAGATCAGGTCTGGTTATTCCTATATGCACTCTGTTACTGAATGATGAACTTTAGGGCCTAGGTTACGCCTGTCCACTTTATCTCCTCAGACTAATTCTATGCCTTATGATATATAAGGGCTCAAATAATTAGTCATATATTAAGAGCAAATATAAAGCATTCAAAAAAGCCAAGCGCCACCTCTTTAGAACTTGGAACACCGCTGTGATCTTTCTCCATTATCAGCCATCTGAGAACATTTGGAATAGAGAGGTTTTTCCACGTTGGCCACGGATTCACAAATCTCCCATCTTTTCCTTTCTTGGATTTAGTTACATCTTCTTCTAGTCTATAATCTAGTTTGAAGCTTTTCCTGGAAAACCTAGAAGAATCACTTCCTCTGGAATTCCGTGCTGAATTTTGACGTTTTCTTACTGCTTCTTTAGGATATTGGCTGCTTGTCATCAGGGACTGGTTGCTTTCATTTTCATCCATGTCCTTTGGTGAAGAACTGAAAAAAAGGGGGAAAAATACTGAGTTGAACATAAAGGTAGTCAAACATAACACAAGGTACCATTTGTTAGCCAATAAAAATTTCTCCAAACTTATAAAAATATTATGTCTGTATTAGCTGAAACTTTCTTCCTGCAAAGCACAATTTTAGAATACAGTATTACTTCTTGCTAAATAAGAAAGATGTGCCAGGCGCAGTGGCTCACACCTGTAATCCCAGCACTTTGGAAGGCCAAGGCAGACAGATCACCTCAGGTCGGGAGTTCGAGACCAGCCTGACCAACGTGGAGAAAGCCCATCTCTACTAAAAATACAAAATTAGCCAGGTATGGTGGCACATGCCTGTAATCCCAGCTACTCAGAAGACTAAGGCAGGAGAATTGCTTGAACCCTGGAGGCGGAGGTTGTGGTGAGCTGAGATCACGCACGCCATTGCACTCCAGTCTGGGCAACAAGAGCAAAACTCCGTCTCAAAAAAAAGAAAGAAAGAAAGAAAGAAAGAAAGAAGTTTACCTATTAGCATAACTGCCAAAAAGCCCTTAAAAAATCCTTTATCTCCTGCAATCCAAAACAACGTATTTCCCCAGTTAGCATGTAAGCATATTAAATTTTCCATTTCAATGATGTTTTGTAGAATAAATTAATGTACCTTCATGAATCTATAATATTTTCATACATGTATTTAAAAAACATTATTGTTAACAATGCATAGTAAGGACTGCTTCAGTTCCTTGAGAGAATTTAGTAATTCAAGCAAGTCATATATATACCCCACTAGGCCTAGCCATAGTTACACTGAAGATATTCTGTAACCAATGCCCCCAGAAAGTACAACCAGTCCAAATCCCTAGAAAGGGGATAACACATTAACTGAGAAACATTTCAATAATGTATTTAACTGATCAATAAAATACATTTAAATTAATTCAGAACTGCCAAGTCAGTGAGTATGTATCCTAGCTATACGACCTTGAGCCAGTTTCCCACCCTCTCTGTACCCTGATTTCCTCATCTATAAAATGGAGAGAAGGTTACTTGCCTCCTAGGGTTATTGAGAAGACCTGTAATACAAATAAAGCACTTGGAAACATAGTAACACACATATAAACCCACCATCACAGCTCAATCAATGTTAGCTGTTGCTGCTGACCTTGTTTTACTGCTACTACTGCTACTACTGCTACTGCTTAACTCAAGGCATTAAAATCCCTGATTTTGAACTATACAGAACTCCAGATACACAAAAGTGGTAAATAACATATCTGCCATGAATTTCATTTCTTTCTTATTCTGTTAAACATTTGCTTTCTGTTTCATTAGTTAAATACAATGCACACACATAGCACATTTTATAAGTGGAAATAAGGAAATGAGCACAGTAACTGAAAGCCAAATATTATTTTTATGGCTACAATGGTGTTTAAATAGAAATACTGCCCCAGAGAGAAAGGGAAAAAACACAAACCCTAGGATGAACACGTACACAGAACCAAAACTTTTTTTCCAAATTGTCTAGAGTAAATAGTCTGTAATCTAAAGAATCACTGTGAAAAGAAACCCCAGCTGAGACTAAAGCTAAAGCACACGCTGTTGCTCAGCCATCACTGTGTGTGGGAGAGTCCAAGAGTTAAGAGAGAGTCTAACAAGATTTATACTTTGGGCAAATAACTTACTCTTTTTCATCCTCCATTTTCTCCCTGTAAACGATCTACCTACCTGGGGAGGTTTCTTTCAAAGGATCAAATGACACAGGTACATAACGTACTTGGCACTCACAAATGCTCATTCTTCTTTTCCCTAATCTTGTTAACTGGCCATACATCTAAATTGTTTTTTTTCTTTTTTCTTTTTTCTTTTTTTTTTTTTGAGACAGGGTCTCACTCTGTCACCCAGGCTGGAATACAGTGGCTCAATCACAGCTCATTGCAGCTTCAACCTCCCCGGGCTCAGGCTATCCTCCCACCTTAGCCCCCCAAGTAGCTGGAACCACAGGTGTGCTCCACCATGCCTGGCTAATTTTTTCATTTTTTAGTAGAGATGGGGTTTCACTGTGTTGCCCAGGCTGACCTGGAACTCCTGGGCTCAAGCAATCTGCTTGCCTCCTCGAACTCACAAAGTGCTAGGATTATAGCTAAACTCTTTATTAAGTTATTCTAGAACTTAAAGTGGTCTCAGAGAGTAAGCTCTCATAGAATCACTTTTTCTGGGTTATAATTAAGTTCAGGCCAAGGACTTTACAAAGAGCAGAAACAATGACCATCCATCTGAACCTCACTTCATTTAACAGATGAAAATGCACAAGTTTAAATAGTTTAAGTTACTTCTCAACCAGATAATATGTCCAATAGGTGGGAGAGCTGACCTCTTGCTACCCCTTGTCATGATAAAACAGCTTATGAGATCCCTATATTTGTCATATACATATACATGTAGATATACGCACATATATATCACAATTCTACCAAATATGTTAATAAATGTTTGGCTCATTGTTTTAAACAATCAAAGGATAAGGGAGAAAGGAAAAAAGGACTCTTTGATTCAAAGACCACAAAGACAACGTCAAAATAGGATTTTGAACAACATCTAGTGGTCTAATGTAGCTAGGACATAAAAAGCAAGGAAGGGTCAGGTGCAGTGGCTCATGCCTATAATCCCAGCACTTTGGGAGGCCAAGGCAGATGACTCACCTCAGATCAGGAGTTCAAGACTGGCCTGGCCAACATGGTGAAACCCTGTCTCTACTAAAAATACAAAAATTACCCTGGTGTGGTGGCATGTGCCTGTAATCCCAGCGACTCGGGGGTCTGAGGGAGGAGAATCACTTGAACCCTAGAGGCAGAGGTTGCAGTGAGCCGAGATTACGCCGCTGCACTCCAGCCTGGGCGACACAGTGAGACTCTGTCTCGAGGGGAAAAAAAAAAAAAGCAAGGAAGGTTTGTGACAGTCGAGACTATAAAGGGTTAAAAGATTGGACAGTAAAGATGGGACTAGATTGTGAGCCTGGACTCCCTCTAAGGAGGATGGGCTACACTGCAAGCAATGGGGAAACACTGAACACACTTAAAAGGCAGTGTACTTAAGGGCTGGGTGCAGTGGCTCACGCATGTAATCACAGCAATTTGGGAGGCCAAGGAGAGCAGATCATGAGGTCAGGAGTTTGAGACTAGCCTGGTCAACATGTTGAAAGCCTGTCTCTACTAAAAATACAAAAATTAGTTGGGCGTGGTGGCATGCACCTGTAGTCATAGCTACTTGGGAGCCTGAGGCAGGAGAATCGCTTGGAGGCAGGAAAATCGCTTGAACCCAGGAGGCGGAGGTTGCGGAGACTCCTTTAAAAAAAAAAAAAAAGCAGTGTACTTAGGGAAGACAACTCCGGTAGCAGGATAAAGAAGAAAGGAAGTGGCCAAAAACTGGAGCTTGGGAGATGGATTGAGCGAAAACAGAAGAAGCCCAGAACACCCAATAACACTGAACCACCATGCCACATGTTTCACATATTTCATTTAAATTCATGTTCCTAGCTAACCCTCAAGGTAGGTATTATAATCCCCATTTTTTAATAGTGAATAGCAGCCCAGTCAAAAGATGAGGAGGCAGTGCAATGAGAAGAGAAAAAGCAAAATAAATCCAAGAGACAATAAAGAAAATGAATCAGTAAGACTTGAGAGTATTTGGATAGTCACAAATTTTGGACTTTGTAGGGCTGGTTGGTCGGGAGGAGAGTGGGAAGAGTCAAAAATGGCAGCACCACTAATCAAGGTGGATTGTGACCTAGTGAGTTTGAGAAGGGTTTGAGGTCATGGGAAAGCAAGAACCCAAGAGAAAGTCCTCATTAACACCCAAAGGAAATGGATTCAGGCTGCTTTGGGGGTTAAAAAAAAAAAAAAAAAAACCACCCCACTGTGGTGGTGCAAGCCTGTAGTCCCCGCTACTCAGGAG